>NW_012138858.1:784697-801250 GCF_000956105.1 Propithecus coquereli
GGCGGGCGCGGGCGGCCAGCAGCAGGCGGAGGGGAGGTGCGAGGCGGGCGCCGCCCCCGGCCCCTCCCCGGCCCTCCCTGCGCCGCTTTCCGACCGCGGGCGGCCCAGGGGCGGGCGCGCCGCTGCATCCCCATCCTCGTCGTCGCCCGGCACAGCGCTAGCGGGCGAGCGGGCGGTCGGAGCGCGGCGGGCGGAGCGCCGAGGCCCGGCCATGGCCACCACCAGCACCACGGGCTCCACCCTGCTGCAGCCCCTGAGCAACGCCGTGCAGCTGCCCATCGACCAGGTACCCCGGGGCGCTCCGGCGTCTGGGGCGTCGCGCCCTCGCCGTCCCTCTCGGCTGCCATGCCACCCGCCCGGGGGCCCGGGAGGAGGGTGGGGGCTGGGGCCGGGCGCCCGGGTGCCACTCTGCCCGCCTCCCTGGAAGGAAGGGGACGACAAGCCCGTTATTGTCCCGGAGCCCCTCGCTCCGGGCTGCCCCCTCCTCGGCGTGCGCCCCCGTCCTTCCCCGGCCCCGGGCGGGGGTGGGCACGGCGGCGGTGCCGGCGGCAGCCCGCTGGGGAGGGCTCTTTATCTAGACGTGCGCGAGTGCATGCTTGCCCCTGCCGTCCGCGGCCGCGGCGCTCGGACCGGGCGACCCGGTCCTGGAGCCGCCCGCGGTGCACATTGACAGGGGTGCGGAAGGCCGTGGCCGCGAGGCCGGCGGGGGTGCCCTGCCCGCGTGTGGCGCCCGGCAGCCTCCGGAAAGGCCGATGCCTGGTCCGGGTGTGAAGGGCGCCTCGGAGACGGCGTGGATGGGCGTGAGGGGCCGGCGAGGCTGAGGCGGTACCGCACTTTGGGGACAGTTTGCATTGAAGTGTGGTTTAAGAGAAACCGAGAGGCAACAGTTTGGGGAAGGCAGAGAGGTGCTGAGGAAAAGTCAGTGAGTGAATCCCAGGATTCTGTCTGAGAAAGTTGCAACCTTGTGGACTGAAACAGCCACCCTGCCGCCTCCTCCAGCCCTCAGGAACGCTTTTGACGACGTCTAGGGAAGGGTGGCATTTAAATGAGGCCAATCAAGTTTGATTGTTTCCTGGGCCTAGGGATTACTGAGAAATAAACTGTATTGTGATGCGAAAAGCAGCGCCATTTTTATTCAGGAAAGAAAGTTTGGGAGTATTTTGCCGAGAGTGTGAGATTTAGGGGAGTTGTTGATGGGGTATATCTAGATAATGCTCTAGCCCCAGGCTAGAGGTAATTGGAAATTTTACTTGCAAATGTTTCTGGAGTACTTGATCTGGAAGTGTTTGTGCTTCACAAGGGATACTGGTTCACTGTCCTTGGCTCGGAAGTGTTGCTGTTATTTAGTCTTCAGGGATTTCATTTATAATACAGGATTCGTCCATGTCCGGACTGCTTTTCATAAGAGCAAGCTGGAAACCTAACATTATGATACTAACTGCTTTGTGCTTTTCTGTTTTAAATAAAATAGACTTAAGTATGTCGGAATTAAAAAATTCTGCCTTCTGTTGAAATCTGAATTCTTCACTTATATTTCAAGCATAACTTTTGGTTAATAAATAGTAAGGTACCTACTCCCCCCCAACATATCTTGAACAGTAGTTATAATGTGTATCATTCTAATAAAGTACCGGTAGTGAAATTTATCCTGTATTTTAAGAAAATATTCTGTTTATTAATAAAGATCAGAAGTTGGGATTTTTAGTCTTCTCAACCCTGTGGAGGATTCCCACTGTTTTCCAACCTGAAGTGCAATGTGTGACCTTTTAGCATATTACACCTCTGACTTAAATAGGTTGCTGTCAGTGTACTAGAAAATAGAGTGGGTATTTGTTAAAAAAGTTTTCTTGCTGATGAGCAAGGGAAATAGGCTTATACCTTTACATTTCTTTTTGGGAGACAGATACATACTTAGATTCTTTCTCTCTGCCATAGACATGCCGTTCCCCTGCCTTGATGAAATATTTTCTTTACTGTGCTAATAAAACTTTTAAATTATATAATGCTTGTAACCTTTTAAAGTGACTTAATAATAATGAACTCATTTAAACATCTCGGCAATCCAGTACTTTTTCAGTACTGAAATAAACAGGAGAATCAAGGGAAAGTGACAGGATTTAAAACATTTTTGACTTTTCTTCTTTATTGGCTAATGGTCTTAACTTGGTACACGGGGACTACTCTAAATTTGTATAACCATGTATAACCCTGAATTTGTATACCCATTTGTATAGTACAGTCGTGTGCCACATAATGTTTTGGTCAATGTCGGACTGCGAATACAACAGTGGTACCATATGGTTATAATGGAGTTGAAAAATTCCTATTGCCTAGTGATGTCGGAGCTATCATAATGTAGCACTATGCATTACTCACGTTTTTGTGGTGATGTCGGTGTAAACAAACCTACTCAACTGCCAGCTGTATAAAACTATAGCACATAAAATTATGTATAGTACATAATACTTGATAAGTACATGTTTATAAGTTTATTATACTTTTTACTATTTTAGACTGTATTCCTTCTATTTATTAGAAAAAAGTAAGCTGTAGAATAGCCTCGGGCAGGTATTTCAGGAGATATTCCAGAAGAAGGCATTATTATCATAGGACATGACAGCTCCTTGCATGTTGTTGCCCCTGGGTACCTTTCAGTGGGACAAGATGTGGAGCTGGAAGATAGTGATACTGATGATCCTGACCCTGTGTAGGCCTAAGTTAATGTGTGTGTTTATGTCTTAGTTTATAATGAAAAAGTCTTTTAAGTAAAAAAAATTTTTTAATAGAAAAAATCTTACAGAATAAGATTATAAAGAAAGAAAATATTTTTGTACAGCTGTACAATGTATGTTTTAAGCTAAGTGTTACTACAAAAGTTAAAAAAATTAAATTTATAAAGTAAAAGTGTTACAGTAAGTCAAGGTTAATTTATCGAAGAAAGAAGAATACTTTTTATAAGTCTATGTAGTCTAAGTGTACAGTGTTTATAAAGTCTACAGTAGTGTATAGTAACATCCTAGGCCCTCACATTTACTCACCCCTCACTCACTGACTGACCCAGAGTAACTTCTAGTCCTGGAAGCTCTATTCCTGGTAAGTGCCCTATGCAGATATGCCATTTTTTTAATCTGTTATACCACATTTATACTGTACCTTTTCTATATTTAGGTATGTTTAGATCCACAAATACTTATTGTGTTACAGTTGCCTACAGTATTCAGTATAGTAACATACTATACAGGTTTATAGCCTAGGAGCAATATAGCTTAGGTGTGTAGAAGACTATACCATCTAGGTTTGTGTAAATACAGTCTGTGATGTTCGCACAACAGTGAAATCACCTAAGTATGTGTTTCTCAGAATGTATCCCCATCATTAGGCGACACATAACTGTATTTGAGTTGTTTCTCTTCTCTAAGCCAGTCTTAAGAATATTGGATTAATACCACGGAGTTGTTAACTTTCACAGTGACAATCAATTGTTTCTTTGAAGCATCTAAGAGTTGACTTTTTGTTGATGAAGCTCTTGGAATAAATAACAACTCATTTTGTAAAATTGGATGCATAAATAGTCACTTTGCTATTTTAGAATTGAGCATAGTAGGACATTTTTATAACCCATAAATGACTTAGTCAAAATTAAGAGAAAAACCTAAGAATTGGTTGTAATCAAATAGTGTGATTCAACAGGAAAAAGACAAATCAGGAAATGAAAGTGTAAAAATATAACTTGTTATCATGTTAATTTGGTATGTGCTAATTAACAATGTTTAGAAAAATTAGGAAATTTTAAAAGCAGTTGTTTGACGTCATAGGAAGAAAAGGACTTCAGGGTAAGAAAAAGTTAACTTTTTTATTACTACAGTAAGTATAAGGATTTATGAAATGATAGAAACTATTGGTATGTATGTATATAACAATGCACCTTGTAGGGCAACGTAGCAGAGAAAGGAGGAAGTGTTTTGCAATAAGGCTGAGGCCAGTAAAGGAAAAGGAGCAAAAGATGTTGCCTTAGGCTCCTAGTTTGTTTAATCTTTAATGAGAATTCCAGACTGACCTTGAGGTAGCCATAGGATTTGTTTAGTAGGCCTTAAATTTAAATAAAAATATAAAATCTATTATCAAGTGAGGTTACCTGATTTTTTTAAGACAGGAAGTCTAGCATCTGATGTTTTCCCCTTTGTTGGCCTTGCTTTCCAGATGATGTTATTTCTAGGGTAAAGTTTAGTAGGTGGTTATGATTAAAGGGATATGTGGAGAGTGGGTTTTGAGGAAGGAATTGAACTAAGGGAGAGCTGTGCCAAGAAAAGGGCCTAACATGCTATCTCGAAGGTATCTGATAGCATTGAACATAATTGTGTTCTTTTTTAGTTGCTGACGTGCTGGATTTTTAAGACTCCAAAGCAAGTACCAAAATGAAATGAGAGAATATTTAAATGTCCCAAATCAACTTAATTTTTAGAGTGTTTTTTTTCCCCAGTCTTAACATATCATATGTTCTATTACATTTGACTTGTCTAACACTGAGCTACCAGACTGACGTTGCTATCTAGACTGTCCCCTTTCACCCTCTCTTTCTTTCTGTTGTTTTTAACCATTTTCTGTCCATATTTCTTATGATGCTGTAATTACTACTAAGAAACTGGTTTAAATTTTCCTAGTGATGTGATATCCAGGATGGCATACTTGGCAGAGGCCAGTTGAGGGATGAGTTTGGCCTGTATAGAGTCATTGAACAGCCCTGTTTTGGGGCATGGGTCATTGTTTTAGACATAGTGTGCTGAACTCTTTGGGCAGGGAGAATCAAGGTACTTTGAAAGGTTTGGAGGAGGAAGAAAAAGATGGTTGGGGGAAGGAGGAACTGTTATATTACTAGTCCTGCAAAGTCAGGTAATAATTATAATGCCTAACACTTTACAGCTTTCAAAGCTCTTTCACATACCTTATATTATTTAATCAAATCCTCACAACGCCTTGTGAAGTCAGGTAGAACTCATGGTATTTAGCTTCAGGTGTGTATGTGTGTGTGGTATTAAACATTTGAATAAAAAAGGTCAAGTTTAGTTTATAGTCTTAAGATGTGGCAAATATTTTTGGTAGATCATTTTTTTAGATCTGGGCTGTCAACACATTTTTAGAGGGGGAAGTGGAGAGCAAGAACTTCTAAAGGCCCCTGAAGCCCACACTGGTTATGGTTATGGTTGAAATAAGAAAAATGGGTGTGTTTGTGTGTGTGTTGTGTGTGAGAGAGAGAGAAGTGTGGAGGTTTATGAAGTCCTTGTTTTCTTTTTGGTCAGTGTGTTGATTGACCTTTCCTATATACCTCCTCCGCCCCCCTGGGGGGCCTAACCTCTGCTCCCCACCCATGGAAAAATTGTCTTCTGTGAAACTTAGGGGCAGAACAGCAGGACGTGAGCGGTGGGGATGGGAGGCAAGCAAAGCTTCATCTGCATTTACAACCTTTGCTCCCCCTTCGCTCTCATCACTGCCTGAACGCCTGTCTGTGCACTCCCTGCCCCCGCGTGGAAAAATTGTCTTCCATGAAACTGGTCCCTGGTGCCAGAAAGGTTGGGGACTGCGGAGACAACCAATTAAGTGAAATAATGTGTTAGGGAAAAGAGTTTGTGTTTATTTAAAACACAAACTACTTTAATCGTCCTTACAGATCTGTGTCGTGATGAATCCCATTTCATAGATGAAGAAATAAGTAAATTTCTCAGTGTTAAGCCTTTTAAGAATACGACTTTTTAGGAGAAAAAGGTAAATTGCAACAAAATAAGCAAATCAAAAGTTTATTTTATTTTAAACTTGCCATTTGAATACTCTAGGTTTAGGATGTAAATATTTAACTCATTTGTCTCTCCTGTCTATTTTTTACTTTTTATGAGAACCCTGAAATACTGACACAGTCTGTTGTGGAAGATTCCTTTTAATCAGGAAGGCATATGGGACTAAGAATCTTGAATCCTGTATTTTAGGCCCTGTCAGTTAACAATTTTAGATATGTCACTTTACATAAATGAGTTTCCTTCTGTGTAAAATGTGTGTTGGGCTTAGCTTTAAAATCCTGTGATTCTGTATTTGGCTTATTAGCTGATGAAGCTTCTCCAAATTCTTTTTGGACTAAGTTGGAGGGAAAATAAATATAAACTTTAGGGGAAGAAAGTGACTACTATATTTTGGAGAAGTTTTCCAACAGTAAAGAGTTGAAACTGCCTCTCTGTTTAATCAATCTGAAGCAATTAAGCAAAAAATCACATGCCCTGACAATTGCAGTTAATGTAGGTTTCCCTTTATGAATAGGAAGTAGCAGGGTAGTGGTGTAGTGGAAATGACATGATTAGGTCTGCAGCCAGACTCTGCCAGTCTTGTGCTGTTTGGCAAATTACTATATTTTTCTTTGAGTCCCATTCCTCATCTGTAAAATAAAGATGACAATAAATAGTACCTACTAGTAGATTATTGGGAAGATTAAACACATAAGCTATGTAAAATGCCAGGTTCCTAGGAGATGTTCATTGTACAATTCCTTTCTTTTTACAAATTATGAAATATCTGGAATTTATTTATATTTTTATTTTGAGAAGTTAATATCTGTTCAGATGTATTCCATTTTTAATTTTTAGGACTTCCATTTTAGGAAGGGAAATACAAGGTTCAGGTTTAGTCATATGCCCACATAGTGATTAAACTAGGATTAAAGTCTAGTTTTGAATTTGGAGTCAAAAGTGGTTTTTCTGCTTCCTTACTGCTTCAAAAGTTCTTTGTCTCCCTACTTTTTTATGCTTCCTATGTTACTGCCTCTCTAGGTACAGATAACCTTAGTTTCTGTTTATCGGGTCCATCAGGGCCGACTTTTCAGGGAGATAATCAAAACAACTCACAGCGGTTTTAACAATTGGGATTCTACGATAATAGAACTTCGTAAGAGCCCTTCAAAATAAAGCAAGCCATAAATATGACCCTCAGCACAATGATCATTTAATGATGTTATGAATGACATGAGTGAAAGTAAAGTCAGGCTTTATTTAGTCAGTATGTTGGATGTGTAAAGGGGGCAGGGCAGCTGATGTGTGGACAGACAGAATAAGGATTCAGGAGACCAGAACAGGCGCCAAGGATGTTGCTTATCAAAATCCTAACCATTCTTCCAAATCTGTATCCATTGCGCCTTGCATATGATTTTTTTTTTTTTTTTTTTTTTTTTTTTTTGAGACAGAGTCTCACTGTGTTGCCCGGACTAGAGTGCCGTGGTGTCATCCTACCTCACAGCAACCTCAAACTCCTGGGCTCAAGCCATCCTCCTGCCTCAGCCTCCCGAGTAGCTGGGACTACAGGCATGCGCCACCATGCCCGGCTAGTTTTTTCTATATATTTTTAGTTGTCCAATTAATTTCTTTCTATTTTTAGTAGAGACGGGGTCTCGCTCTTGCTCAGGCTGGTTTCGAACTCCTGAGCTCAAACAATCCGCCCTCCTCGGCCTCCCAGAGTGCTAGGATTACAGGCGTGAGCCACCGCGCCCGGCCGCATATGATTTTTTTCTGAATCTCATCTGATGGGTCTGCTTCCTTATTTGAGCTGCAAGAGCGTTTTGGATTTGGCACTGTTCTGGCATTTGTGTTTTGCTTACTGTTACGTGTATCATTCAGGGTTCTGGTAGGAGATAGATTGAACTAGGTAACCAAGTGAACCAGGTAGCTTATAGAATATTTACAGTGTTTGTGCACGTTTAGGAAAACCAGCAAGGAATAGTACAGTTCCCACGCCAGCTGCACCAGGCCTGGGGGGCAGAGGAAGGAAGGAGCAGAACCCCAAGGGGGCAGCGGGTGGCAGGGCTGCTTGGCAGGAGGGGAAGCTGTGGCCTCCAGTTGAGAGGCTTTGTCAACCTGCAGTGAACCTGAGGGAGGATGGTGTGAGGGGAGAGAGACTTTTCCTATTTGCTGATCTCCTGCTGAGCTTGGCTTCAGAGGACAAGTGGATGCTTTGGGGACATAGAATAGAGTGAAGAATGGATCTGGAGGGACATTTAAATACTCTCCAGAACATTATGATTACTACAAATTACTCATTTCTCTATGAATACAAATAAAAAACCCATTGTCAGGCTCCTTTATGCACATTCTCACCTGTCTCTTCTCAGTCATACTTTTTGAAAGAATAGTTGACTTGCTGTGCCCATTTTTCTAATTCCAATTCACTGTTAAAACCATTGTGATCACGCTTTGGCCTCTGGTACTAAAAGCCAAATCCATTGGCAAACTTTGAGAAATACAGTACTAATCAGTTATTTCCTTGCTTAAAACTCTTCACAGCTTCCCCATTGCCTGTGCAGTGCTTTTTGAAGTGTGGCCCTGAAATCACTTGTATGAAAAATCACTTGGGATTATTATTAAAAATGTGGACTCCTGGGCTCTGCCCAGACTTACTGAATGAGGGCCAGGAAATCTGCATTTTTGACAGGGCTTCTATTAATGCTTCCCTGCATCCCGCACCACTGTCACAGGTAAAGAGAGGCCTGGACAATTTTTTTTTGGCTCTCCATATTAAAGCTTATTAAAATGTGAGGTATTTTAAAAAAATGTTTGCATTTAACAAATTAACATGTAACCCCCACAATGTAATGTAGTGTGATTGTGCTATTGACAATATACTCGCAAGATCTGGGAAAAATAAAATTCGTAGTGCACTCTACCCTAGGCAGTATGGCGTTGAAATAGGACAAGTTTTTAGATGAATGATGTACACATCTCCTTTCAGTCTGGTCACTGTATCTCTGACGACTATATGTATAATCTCATGTGTAGAAAATGTCACCAGTCTAAATATGGGGTCCTTCCTGAATGCGATGTCTGGGCCAAGTAGTCCTTTTGGCCTGCCCTGTGAGAGGCCCTGCTCCATCCCATTCTTTTTTTTCCTGTTTTGTTTTTAGTTGACATGTGATAATTGTACATATTTATGGGATATAGAGTGATAATTTCAATACATGTATGCAATGTGTAATAATGAAATCAGGATAATTAGCATCTCCATCACCTTAAACATTTATCATTTCCTTGTACTGGGAACATTCAAAATTCTCTCTTCTAGCTTTTTGAAAGTATTCAATAAGTTACCGTTAACTTTAGTCACTCTGCAGTGCCATAGAGCACTAGAGCTTAGTCTTCCTATCTAGCTGTAATTTTGGATACATTAACCAACCCTCTCCCTATCCTTCCTTCCCCTTCCCCTTCCCAGGCTCTAATAACCACCATTTTACTCTCTATTTTAATGAGCTCACCTTTTTTTAGCTCGTGCATGTGAGTAAAACATGCGGTTATGTGCCTGGCCTGTTTCACTTAACATAATGTCCTCCAGGCTCATCCATGTTGCCACAAATGACAGGATTTCATTCTCTTATGGCTGAATAGCATTTCATTGTGTCTATATGCCACATTTTCTTGATCCATTCATCTGTTAATGGACACAGAGGTTGATTCCGTATCTTGGTATTGAAGAGCATTGCAGTATACTTGGGGGTATAGATACCTCTTCAACATACTGATTTCCTTTACTTTGGATACATACCCAGGAGTAGGATTGCTGGATGATATGGTAATTCTGTTCTTACCACGAGTTTACCTTTGAGAACGCTGTCTGGTAGGCCTACAATCTGAAGGATGGCTTGTTAAACCCTCCACCCCCACGGGCACTCACACTCTTTCCAGCCATGCTAAGTAAACTGCCCAGAGCCACGTACGTACGTAGAAGTGGTGAACTGGATTTAAATCCTGGCTTGCTGCTGCTTGAGGTATTTGCATACTCAATTATTTAAAGTTTTCCTCAGTACATTTTCCTACCTTTTAACCTCTTCCCTTTGATTAAGCTGTTTCTTCTGCCTGAAATCCCTTCTGCCCTTTTTGGCCTGGTAAATCCTTATTTTTCAGTATTCAGCTAACACCTGTGCCTCCTTGATGAAGTGTTTTAAGATTTGTCGCATTCTTTCTTGTCACTGGACTTCCTTCTTGGGTGTCTTGCATGTATAATATGCCTGTGCATGCTGTACATACATACGCTTAAGTGTGTGTAATACTTCTACCTCAGGCTGCAAGCATTCCAGGGGGGCTACTAACTTGGAACCTCTTCAAAGGGCTGTTTCTTACATCCTGTGCAGCATTGCAGGATAATGAGGCCAGTGCCATGGGGAAGCACTGAGAGAAGAGATACAAGTGATAGTCCTGCTCTGCCTCATTCCTTGGCTCTGGGCTCTAACCCGCCTGTCCCGTTTCCACAAAGCAGAAGTCCATTGTCATCCAGAGCTGTCTTTCTTAGGAAGGAGTTAATAGGAGCATTTCCTGTGGGGTCCTCGCTCCTTTCCACTGGCTTCTTCTCAAATGCGAGTATCCTTCCAACTTCAGGAAGCAGTGGTACTAGAATCTTTGCTTGGCCACCCTGTTGGTTAGGGCCTTCAAATCACTTGCCTCCTACCCCTCTCCCACTTCAGTCTGCTGTGACAGCATCTGGAGCATTTAATTTTTTTTGTTTACTTTATAAGTCTCCCTACCAGGCTATAAATTCCTTAAGAATAGGAGCTTCCTCTTACTCATCTCTGTATCCCTCCTGCTTAGGGCCATTCTTGGCATAGAGTATGCGGGACTAGAGTGATGACGACATAGACTGGCTCAAATTCTGTCACTTGTTAGCTGTGTGCTCTCAGCAAGGTACTGACCTTTTTTTTTTTTTTTTTTTTTCGAGACAGAGTCTCACTATGTTGCCCCGGCTAGAGTGCCGTGGCGTCATCCTAGCTCACAGCAACCTCAAACTCCTGGGCTCAAGCAATCCTTCTGCCTCAGCCTCCCGAGTAGCTGGGTCTACAGGCATGCGCCACCATGCCTGGCTAATTTTTTCTATATATTTTTAGCTGTCCAATTAATTTCTTTCTATTTTTGGTAGAGACGGGGTCTCGCTCTTGCTCAGGCTGGTCTCGAACTCCTGAGCTCAAACAATCCGCCCTCCTCGGCCTCCCAGAGAGCTAGGATTACAGGCGTGAGCCACCGCGCCTGGCCGGTACTGACCTTTTGTAAGCTTCAGTTTCCTTGTCTATAAAATGCGGCACATAGTAAGCCACACTGAGAAGGGTGTGGTTACCATTGAGGAGACGATGCAAGCAGAGGGCAGAACAGGTGCTTTAGGTATTATGGACTGTTTAATACTTTTCCAGGTGTTGGTGAAGACACGGTATTGTATAAGACTTCAGCCCATCCCTCAGACCCTTCAGGGTCTAGTAGAGCATTTGCAGTCATCCATTTTACAAGTGTTTTAGTGTCTAGTGTACTCCAGATGGTGTGTAAAAAAACCTATAGGGTACAACGAAGAAAGTGACTGCAGTCCAATGCAGTGATTTTCAAACTTAAAACACTGCAGCTTCTTGGAAGGGGTAGCCTGGTAGAGAAGAGGCAGGTCCTGCCGGAGGGGGTGAGGAAAGCCAGGCTCTAAGGGGTGAGGTCTGGTGAGGTTGGGCTGAGTGCTTCCAGGGGTCTTTTCCTGGGAACTCTGTACTTTCCCCATCTTACATTGGCACTCATGTTCTCCTGGGCTAGAAGGCAAATTGGAGGCCAGGGAATCTGTGGAGGCCCACTTCACTGGCTGAGGAGCTGCTCCGCTGACTGAGCTCCCCAAATCAGGTTTAGGTCACTGTGACATACTCTCTCTGGAAGCTAGTCTGTGACTCTTACTGGCTGTGGAGCCTTGAGCATTAAGATGCCTACCAAAGGAGAGCACAGCAGGTGTCTCTTAGGTAGAAGTGATATAAACCTTTGTGGCTGACTTTTATTTTCTTCAAGTAGATTACTTAGAAGGATGCTGGGCCGGGTGCGGTGGCTCACGCCTGTAATCCTGGCACTCTGGGAGGCCGAGGCAGGGGGATTTCTTGAGCTCAGGAGTTCGAAACCAGCCTGAGCAAGAGCGAGACCCTGTCTCTACCAAAAATAGAAAGAAATTAATTGGACAGCTAAAAATATATAGAAAAAATTAGCCGGGCATGGTGGCACATGTCTGTAGTCCCAGCTACTCGGGAGGCTGAGGCAGGAGGATTGCTTGAGCCCAGGAGTTTGAGGTTGCTGTGAGCTAGGATGACGCCATGGCACTCTAGCCTGGGCAACACAGTGAGACTCTGTCTCAAAAAAAAAAAAAAAAAAAGGATGCTGAAGACATGCAGAGTATTGGAGAATTTGTGGGGACTGTGGCTGATTATTCAAAAAGAAAGGAAGGTAATTATGGGAGGTACCAGTCAGTATTCTCAGCTAAATGATTACAGTGTTAGGTGATAAGGGGTAGTTGGATAGAGAAGCTTTATCAGCGTTTTTATCAAGAGATTAAGATGAAAGAAGCCTTTAGATTACACAGTTGTCTTTATCCATAAGGAACAAAAGACTGCCACTTTTATTTAGTGTCCTGCCCCCTCCCCTTTAGTAGGGCCTTCCAAAAAGATTCTTTTGGAATATCTTCCCATCCCCCATGTCTTCTAGCTTTCCTATCCAATCGGGGGAAGCCTGGCTTTTGGCCAACAGCAGGTGAGTCATCAGCAGATCCTCCCAGGGCTGCTCAAAGGAGCAGGTAAACTAGTGTCCTTGTGGAGTGAGGAAAGCTCTGCCGAGCCAGGGGCTGTCCTGCTGCCAGCGAGATGCATCACACTCCTGGAAAGTCCCCGGCCTCTAACCAGCTTGCCTTGCTCCTGTCTAGGCATTAGACAAAGATGTAACACTGTTTTAATCCATCATTCTGTATAAACTTTTTTAGGTTTTGGAGATTTTCTGTGCCAGACTAGATGTTCGTGGAAGGTCAGAGTTATAGATAACATATAATTTTAGATATATTTAAATTGTTCAGTTACATGTACAATGTACGTATATATATATTTTTTTGAGACAGAGTCTGGCTCTGTTGGCCGGGCTAGAGTGCTGTGGCACCATCCCAGCTCACTGCAGCCTCAAGCTCCTGGGCTCAAGCGATCCTCCTGCCTCAGCCTCCCGAGTAGCTGGGATGTGCCACCATGCCCGGCTCATTTTTTCTACATATTTTTAGTTATCTGGCTAATTTCTTTCTATTTTTAGTGGAGACGGGATCTCGTTCTTGGTCAGACTGGTCTCGAACTCCTGACCTGGAGTGATCCTCCCGCCTCGGCCTCCCAGAGTACAATGTATATTAAAATAAAATAGATAGCTACCTGCTAATTCTGACTCCTTTTCTTTCTGAAACTAAATTATAGGTACAACTACAATACATAGGTGAAAGACATCCAAGTGATACTTACTTCGTTAAAACTGAGTGGAGAGAAGGGAGGCGCTGCCTTTTGCAAAACCACTAGGTTCAAAACTACTTCTCTACTGGGTGCTCAATAAATAGTAATTAAAATTGAATGCATCTAATTTAGTAATATTCAATTTTAAGATGTAAAGACCTGCAGTGAAGGTCTAGAAATTAATTGTATGGATGTAAAATTGTCTGAGACCAGCAATTTTTTTTTTTTTTTTTAAGAAACAGGGTCTTGCTTTGTTGCCTACGCTGGAATGCAGTGGCACAATCACAGCTCACACAGCCTTGAACTCCTGAGTTCAAGTAATCCTCCTGCCTCAGCCTCCGGAGAAACTAGGACTGCAGGTGCGCACCAGTGCACCTGGCTGATTTTTTTTTTTTTTTTGTAGAGATGGGTTGTCTCTCTGTTGCCCAGGCTGGTCTCAAACTCTTGGACTCAAGCAATCCTCACGTCTCAGGCTTCTGAAGTGCTGGGACTATGGGCATGAGCCATTGTGCCTGGCCCAGCAATACATTTTATCAGTAATCCTTGGGAGTTTTGTTAAGATGTTGCTTAGCTGACCAGGTTATGGAGTTAGATGAAGTAGCTAATGCCAATATAAAATCCAAGTTCAAATGCCTAGAGGGTACTGGGCAAGGAACATAAATGAATGTAAATGTAGATGCATTCATTTTCTGAGGTGTGGACAGCATGACCATATTGAAAGCCCATGCCCAGTCTAAAGGGAATGCCCGTACTCACTTTCGCTTATGCTTGCTGTAAAGGAATGTTGGCTTGGTACTGCCGAAGCTGATTTTTCAAGGGAAGATGGAAATCTGGATTTTTTTGGTGAAATTAGGATTTTTAAAACTTCGGCTAAAATTTTAAGTTTTCTTTTTTTGAGCCCTAACAACATATCTAGGCCAAATTTAGCATATTGGCCACCAGAAATTAGGTAGCAGTGTCTAGTAAAGTTTATGGTGATCGATCTAATCTGAAGTACGCTGTTCTGTTCTGAGACTTAAAAGGAACATTGACAAATCACATTATAATCAGAGCAGGGCAATGAGGACTAAGAATGCTTGGAAGCCATGTCAGGAAATAGTTGAAAATGCATTACTTAAAATTTAGTAATTTTATCCTTAAATTGGCCAAGAGTTTCCAATTAAATTTTATCTGACTAGTTCTTTTCATTTGGGGAGGATCACATCTTGGCAATGATCTTGAAAGTTTTAATACCCCATTAAAGTGGAAGGTTGGAATTTTATATTACTATCATTTTATTCTTTTTGCAGACCCAGTATTACTATTATTAATTGTTCTATATTGTCAAGACTATTTTATGGTGTGGGGCACTTAAATAAATTAAGTCTAGCTAGTGGGGAATAAAGTAATACTTGGAAAGGTCTTAATTATAAGCCCCTCTCAATATATTCTAGAGTATATATTGATTTTTGGCCACAGTGTTCCATCTTATGATAACTGTTCAGACTTTGGAGTTTAAGTTTAATCTTCAGCATGCTTTGCTATGAGTGTTAGCATGCCTTTTCTAATACTAGGACTGACACAGCTGTTCATATTAGCTACATCCCAAGAATAGAAGTGACAGAGATTTTTGGTGTCTGAGTAGAGCCAAGATGAAGGTAGGGGAAAGTTTAGCTGGTACTTAGTATCTTTGGAGACAGTTAAGGGGTCTTTAGTATAAGATTATAATCCCGGGTGCTATAATTGTAGTCCCTGAACATTTCCTGTATGACGAGACTAGTTATGTCTTTGCCTTTTGTTCTTGGAAAACGTTTTTAAAGCCAAAATTCCAAGTTTACCAAAGAATATATTTTTAAAGCCAAAATTTCCAAACATTGAGCTTCAGCCTTCCATTAAATTTGAATGGAAATTCTGATATACTAATCAAAATTGAAGAGTGGAATTTTAGGTATTGTTCAACTGTGTGTATGTTACAATTTTTATATGGATTGGAGGGATTCATTTCTAAAGATGTAGTTTCTTTTTAAGGTATAGAAAATATAAATTAATGGAGAAATATTTTCCAAGGTTTTTGGCATAGACTCAGACTTCATAGGACTATAAAGTAATCTATAAAGTAATTTTTTTAAAGGAATATTACATTGGGTAGGAAACACTTGAGCAGATTTAAAAAATTCTACTTGGAGTATTAAAGAGGAAAGGATGTTGGGACCATTTCGACAAAGACAAAATAACACTAGAATAGTGCCAGAGGCTGGTCTTAGTTTGTTTTCCTTTTTGTATTAGTTTTATTGAAAGTAAGAACCACTAGAAAATAATGTAAATATTAAACTATTTTTCATTATTTTGTCCCCTATTTCCAGATTTGGTTAATGAATGATATTAGAGTTTTAGCTCTTATAAAAAGAAGGAGAAAGGTAGTACAAGTCAATGTGCCTTGGCTAGGTTGGTAAAATGGGTTAGCAAGTAAATTAGCTGTCTTTGTTATTCAGTAAACAGTGTAACAGGGCTAGGTACAGAAAACGAAAGCCAGATGTTTTATGCATTACTGTAAGATTATTATCAAAATCAAGACCCTCTCTGAAACTTGAAATCAAGTAGGCTATGTAGTAGTAGTAAAGAGGACAAACCTTTAAAAACTTGGCATCATTCTGAGAATTGTAGAATTAGAAAGTTTTATAGTCAATGTTGGTGATTGTAGAACTTTTTTTTTTTTAAAGGAAACTTCATGGGTTATTGGAATCACTTTAGATGTTGGGAATTACCATTTGGTAGTAAAGATAGAAAGGCATAAGTAGATACTGTTTATTCAGTATGTAGTATAGGCCAGATCTTCATTAGGCCCTGGAAAGATACAACGATGAGTAAGAGCTGGTTCTTGCTCTTGAGCTTCTAGTCTAGTGGGAAGAGAAAGACTGATAAATACTAATATTTACAGTGTGTAAATGTGTGTCAGAAGACAGATATGTTGGAATTATTTTGGATAAGCCTGCTGCAACAGAAAGTCCCAACAATAAATCAGTGAATTTAAGATGATAGAAGTTTATTTTTTTCACATAACAGTTTTGATGTGCAGTTTCACTTTCTGTGGTCAACTGCGGTTCAAGTTATTAAATGGAAAATTTCAGTTGAGTGAGACAGAGACACCACAATCACATAACTTTTATTATAGTATGTTGTTATAATTGTTCTATTTTATTATTAGTTGTTGTTGCTAATCTCGTACTGTGCCTAATTTATAAGTTAAACTGTACTGTAGGTATGTACTTATAGGAAAAAGCAGTATACGTGGGCTGTC
>NW_012138858.1:803847-804839 GCF_000956105.1 Propithecus coquereli
TTGTTATAATTGTTCTATTTTATTATTAGTTGTTGTTGCTAATCTCGTACTGTGCCTAATTTATAAGTTAAACTGTACTGTAGGTATGTACTTATAGGAAAAAGCAGTATACGTGGGCTGTCAGGAAGGTATCCAGCTATTGTTAATATCATGAGAACTGTAACTTGGTTGGATACTTTCCCCACAGCCCTCCTGTACTAGCTTATATTACTAATTCCGTGCTCTCCATGGTTTCAGGCATTCACTAGAGGTGGAGGGTCTTGAAACATATCTCCCCCTCCCACGCTACTCCCCCCCACCCCCCGACAGATAAGTGGGGACTACTGGAAGTGGTCCACATCAGTAGATCGTACAAAGACCTATATTCCTTTTGATGCTCTGCTCTGCTACGTGCAGTCTCATCATTATCAGCCTGGTGGAGCCTGGTAGGGCAGTGTCCCTTCAGTTTGAGCTTGTGTGAATTTCTGATTTAGTAGGTCTGGGTTGGAGCCTGATAATTTGCATGTCTAAAAAGTTCACAGGTGATGCTATTACTGACGAGTTCCAGTCATCCAGCAGGCAAGAAGGGTAAAGAATTCCTATGGTCATAGGTTGTCGGGTAGGGAAGGCACATATGTATCACTTCTGCTCACATCCCTTTTTTGAGAGCTTTGTCATATGGCCACAGGTCACTGCAAGGAGATGGATTGGGGTCAGGGTGGAGGGCAGCTAGGAAATATAATGTATCTGGAGCCAGGCCCAGCTATAGTTCTGTTACAGGGAAGAATAGGGCAGGTTCCACCACACTATGGAATCTTCTAGGAAAAAACAACTGTAATTGGCTGGGGGCTTGGATTGCTCAGGGCAAAGTAATGTTTGAGTTGAAATCTTGAAGGATAAATTTTCCTGGAATCCCAGAGCAAAAGTATAACTTCTAGTTAAGGAAACAGTGTTTGCAACATAAAGAAGGGGTAGGCTTACTCATTCAGTATTTATTGATTGACCGGCTTTGT
>NW_012138858.1:806639-808629 GCF_000956105.1 Propithecus coquereli
TGTGGATATTATGTGTGAGTTTAGGGTTTTTTCTCCTTGTGAAATTGAGATGGCAAAGCTAATTATTCTGCTTTTAATTCATTCTCAGAAGATGTGTAGCACTTACAAATAGAGTGTCTTCTCCAAAAGGCCATTTTTCATGACTTAAATAGAACTAAATAACTAAAAATCAAATACGGTTCTTAAAGGTTATTTTGTTTAGTATATGAAACAATGTTACAAATAATAGTATTATGAAATAATCTAATCTTTTATTGTCTTTAAAAATATTTGGCTCAAAGGAGGTAAGGAAATACCTTGGTTGAGCCCAGGAGTTTGAGGTTGCTGTGAGCTGGGCTGACACCATGCCTGGGCAACAGTGAGACTCAGTCTTACCAAAAAAAAAAGGACTTTTCTTTGGGCTATGTTAAGTTTCAGATGCTTATAGAAATGTTGTATAGATCATTGAAGATGTGAGGCTGGAGGTCAGCATGTAGGGGAGGGCTCAAGATGCTATTTCAGGATTGCGCATTTTATCTTTAAAGAATTCCATTGTGTTTTCAGAGTAAGAATTTGGTTTGATAGAGTTAAAGAGCCTGTGGTAATTTGATTAGAATGATGAAAAAATTAAAATCAAACTCTATTTTTCCTCAAAGCATTGTGAATAAAAATAAGAATAATAAAATATAGGTGATATATAGGTGATTTTCAGTCAGCATCAGTGGCCTTTCTGCGTCTGACTTTGAGTCCCAGCTAATATAGCCAGTTGAGCAGTGGAAGATTCAGACTTTGATTTGGGTATCTTAAAGCTATTGAGAAAAGGAATTGGAAATTTTAGTTTTTCTTCTGAGGAATTACGTGCATATATTTTTGAGCCTCAAAGACAGCCAGTGTGCCAGCATGTTACATTTTTCTCTCTCAAAGGGAAATCAGTCAGGAGTGGGAGGCCTCTGCACAAGCTGCCTTCTGATGTAGCTGCCAGCTTTCGTCCTTTTCCGGGCACAGCGCCGGCCCTCGGCGCCTCTTCCTGCTTCCTCTCACTCAGACTCCTCTCCCTCTTCTCTGACCAGTGGGGGCTGATTGGCTGTCCTGTCTTGACGACTCCTGTGTTGATGATTAAAGTAGGGAGAGTGAAGGATTTATATTATTTGGCTCCATATTTAAAAGATATTTGGTAATGATGTGAAATTACATAACATTTGACCAGTACCACTCATCACTTAAAGTTGCTATATAGAAATTGATCCATTATTATTTAGAAAATAGGATTTTAAGTTAATAACATTGGGAGAATCTATGGCTTTTTCCTTCCCTTCCCCCATGTTATTTATTTTTAGAGCTTTTTGTACTAGTTCATCCTCCCTTTTCTAGGAAGTTGATTTTAAAAATTAGATTTGGAGGAGAATATATACAATCACCATGTACTTTTAGAGGATGATGAATGCCACCCTCATATTCCAGTGTAAGAAAAACCTCTTTAAGGTCCCTGTGTGTCCTTTTTTGATCTTTCATCCCAAAAAGGAGTGACTTCTAGAGTATTGTATTTGTCATTGCCTTGCTTTTCTTCATAGTGTTAACAACAAATGTACATATGCACGTGGTAAAAAAAACATAGAATTTACTGTCGTAACCTTTTTAAAGTGTGTAGCTCAGTAATGATAGATATATTTACAGTGTTTAATAATAGCATCTCCAGAACTTTTTTATCTTGCAAATCTGAAACTCTGTATCCATAAAACAACTCCCCATTTCCCCTAGCCTCAGCCTCTGGCTTTCTGTTTGTATAAATTTGGCTATTCTAGATACCATGTGAGTGGAAACCTACAGCATCTGTCTTTTTGTGACTAGCTTATTTCACTTAGCATATCCATGTTGTCACATGTGCCAAAATTTCTTTCCTTTTAAAGGCTGAATGATATTCCATTTTATAAAATTCTCAATTTTCATGTTATTGAATCTATAACATTGTATTCATTATTTGCAATTTTTTATACATAGTTTAGAAAATTTT
>NW_012138858.1:808679-809352 GCF_000956105.1 Propithecus coquereli
AAAAAAAAAAACATGTTTCATGCATTAAGATTATGGTGACCAAGGTCATGGGTTCAGGAGTCAGTCTATGTTTAAATTGTGGTTCTACCACTTAGCATCACTTACAAGCTGTGTGAGTTACTTGAGCTTCATTTTCTCTGGACATACAGCATAATGAGTATTCTGTAAATGTTAGCTGTGGCTGTCATTGCACCTTTTGTGCATACTATTCGTGTGAAGTAAAATTTTCTCTGCTGAATCTCTGGTAGATGGTCATTTGGCTTCTACTTGACATTTTTGCTGAAGCAGAATGTGTTCCATTTATTAAGGCAACCAGTTTAATTTCTGGATAGTTGTAGTTATTAGACAGTTTGTCATCTAGGTGTTTGCAAACTTCCTGGAATAATTCAGAAGTGATCTGAATAAACCCGCTTTTTCATGGTCACTTTTTCTTTCTTTATTTTGGGACAAGATCTCACTCTGTCACCTAGGCTAGAGTACAGTGTTTGATTATAGCTCCCTGCAATCTCAAACTCCTGGGCTCAAGCGATCCTCCTGGCTCAGCCTATTGAGTAGCTGGAACTACAGGCATACACCATCATGCCCAGCTAATTTTTAAAATTTTTCGTAAAGACAGGGTCTCGCTATGTTGCTCAGACTGGTTTTGAACTCCTGGCCTCAAGTGATCCTCCTG
>NW_012138858.1:813437-817385 GCF_000956105.1 Propithecus coquereli
CAGTGGTCGCCAGCCTTTTTGGCACCAGGGACTGGTTTCATGGAAGACAGTTTTCCCATGGGCGGAGTGCAGGGGGAGGTGGAGCTCAGGTGATCATGAGCAGCAGTGACAGGGGTGTGGGGGAGCAGCTGTAAATACCCTTGCTCACCAGCCCACTGTGCAGCCTCCCCCCAGACAATTTCTCCATTGTGGGGGCGGCTGAGCTCTGTGGCCCGGTCCCTAACAGGCCACGGACCGGTATGGGTCCACAGCCTGGGAGGGGGACCGTAGGCTTAGAGTCAAGTAGGGGTTACAGAGAAGTAATTAGGAAGTCAGAATCAGTGTGGTTAGTGTTCTTATGAGGAGGTAACAAGTCCCTGTGAGGACACAGAGAAGTACCTGTTTTGTTCTCTTCTGCATGTCTAGCACCTAGTATATAGTACCTGGCACATAGTAGGTTCTCAGTAAATCTTTGTTGAATGAATGAATAACCTCAGAGCTGGGTGATCACAGGATCACTTTAAGGGAGAACTTATGTCTAAGCTAAGTTAGTGGTATCCACATAGGCAGTAGATGGATGGGGGGAATTTCCCCAGGTGGGTGCAATAATTTGCACAGTGTCACAGAAGCAAAGCATGCTTTGCTTGGCAATCTAAACGGTTCTCTAGAGCTGACTATTTGCAAGGGGGGACTGGTTTCCAAATCTGATAACAGAATGAAGGCTAAGAAAAAGTTATTCTGACAAAAGTATATGTTGAACCAAGATTAGCTAAAAACTGGAATTTATTTTTATGAATTAACATTTTAGGTTTTGGCTAATATATTTACTACTACTAGGTTTAGTCTCTAACATACCTTAAGGATAATGCTTTCCAAATGAATGAGAAATATTTTTTGTGAAGCGTATTACTCCAGGCCTCACCTACTAGTTTTACTCAAATTACTTTTGCTTTAAAACAAAATTTTTCTGTGCTAAAAGTATATCCGTGATAAATCATGAGTTTACTGGTAATGGTAGTTGTTTACATGTGCCAGGTACAGTATTGAGATGCTTCCATGGGTTATCTCATTTAATTATTTCTGCAGCCTACCTGTGTGGAAACCAAACCCAGGGTTTCCATTTCACAGAAGAGATAACTATAAAGATTGGGAGAAGTTAAATAGTGTATCCAAGGTCACTTGGTAAGCCCAGCACTCACATTTGAACCTAAGTCTATTTGACATTATTAACCATTGAGCTGTGTGTGCTCTTTCCAATGTTTCATATGTCTTTTTATTAAGCAAAAGAGACCCAGGATTTAGTTTTACTTGTGCATAGATCCTTAGAAAGTTCAACAGTTAAGTAGGGAAAGAGTTTGTAATGAATTGACACATTAAGACTCTCCTGAAAGCAAATTACAGAAACTAGTTAGTATGGCTGCATGCAGATGCTCTGATAATATTATCCTCTTCATCTCTCTGTCTCCTTCTTTCTCCCTCCGCCTCCCTCCTTATCTGACCCCCCACCCACATTCTGCTTTTCTTTGAGTATTGGCTTATTTCTCTCCTGTCAGAAGAGTTTCTCTTTGCTGTGGTGGAGATGGCTGCAGGCAGCTCCAGTTGAAACCAGCTCCATTTGTGATCCCAGGAAGAGAGAGCATCTTCTCTTGTAGCTTTGGCAGAAACACCCTAGGGAGACCTCTTGGTTGTGGGGCCGGGAGGCTGTGACAGGGCTTTGTGAACTACATGGATTAGAGATGCTGAGGTGACAACATTTACATACTTCATCGTGCTGAGAGATGTCATTTGATGATTGAAAACTATATATTGTTATTTAAAGGTAAGGTACAATGTATTTTAATAGCTTTATCAAAATATAATTCGTGTACCACACAACTTACCCATTTAAAGTGCACAATTCAGTAGTTTTAATATATTCACAGAGTTGTACAACTATCACCACTGTCTAACTTGGGACATTTTCATCACAAAAAGAAATATTGTACCCATTAGCTGTCACTCCCCATTTTCCCAGCCCCCTCTGCTCTAAGTAACCACTCATCTACTTTCTGTCTCTATAAATGTGCCTGTTTTGGACATTTCATATAAGTGGAATCATATAATATGTGGTCTTTTGTGTCTGGCTTTTTTCATTAGCATAATGTTTACGGAGTTTATCCATGTCTGAGCGTGTATCAGTACACATTATTATTGCCAAATAATATTCCATTATGTGGATATACTGCATTTTGTTTATCCATTCGTTGATGGACATTTGAGTTGTCACATTTTATCTACAATGAATACTTCTGCAGGAAACATTTGTGTAGAAGTTTTTGTGTGGATTTAAGTTTTCAGTTCTCTTGGGGTATATACCTGGGAGTGGAATTTCTGGGTCCTGTGGTAACTATTTCTAACATTTTGAGGAACTGTTTTCCAAAGTAACTACTATTTTGCATTCTTACTAGCAGTATGTGAGGGTTCCAATTTCTCCACATTCTTATTGACTTTGTTTGTTATTTGTCTTTTTGATTGTAGGCATCTTGGTGAATGTAAAGTGATATAATGCATAATAATTTTATAAAGTGTTTTGTTTTTAAAATCGCGGCCTGTTTTCTTATCTTCTTGCCATGTACTGGAGCTCTCCCAACAGGTCTAAACCTGCTCCACCTCAGTCCAGCTGGCCAGGTGGGCAGATCCTGTTGATCAAAGGATCAGAAGTATATGTTTGTTCATTTTTCTTTTTCTTTATAAATTTCATAATCAGCAAATGTAGATAAGGGTTATTCTTATTTTCATATTAGGAAACTGTGACATTAAAAAGATTGCAAATGCCTGAGGTTACTTGGTCAAGGCTGGAGCGAGGGTTTGTGTTTAGGGTTTATTAGGTGGTAGTGAGCTGCTTGCTTCAGATCAGCAGTTGTCAGCCTGCTGTGATGTGATAGATGGCATTCATGTGGCACGTATGTCCACTTGTGTACACTGTGTCATGTGTGGTTCCCAGCAAAGTAGTTGCATCTCTACTGTTTTTTTTTTTTTCTTAGAAATGTGAGGTGAAGTGTAGTGTTTGGAGATAATCTTTATATGAAAGTAAATTGTTCACAAACTTGATTATTTTAAATATCATTAGTATAAATTACCTGCAACACACCTCAAAACGGAGCTACTTTTCTATGATTCATAATTGCTGCCTTTGACTACTTAATTATGGTGGCCTTCTTTACCAGCTATTTAAAGCTACTGAACATTCACCTGAGGGTTGGTGTAAATCTTTGCTAATCTGGCAGTCTGAAGTCTGGGCGTACAGGTGGTCTTCTATCTGCAGCTTTCTTCCTAGCCCTAGAGCAGATACTGTTAGGAGTTTTAATTGTGCAGTCAGCGTGTCATGACTCCTTGTTGAGTTCCGCCTCCTCAGCGCACTGTATGTGAGAGAATCTGTGTTGATCTCTTGCCATCAATTTGCAACATGTTGCTGTATAGCTTGAAAGTCAAATACTTGTGATTTAGAATTACTGTTCAGCTCATGCTTAATATTATAATGGCATCAAGCAATAGCAAGAAGAGATTACACATATCATTGGCAGTGCCCTCTAAATTTGGGAGAATATGGTGATCTGCATAAGACAAAACGAAATGTGAACTTGCAAGTGTGTAACAACAGGTCTACGTTAAGCTGATCATATGCCAGGAATAGGTGCTGAGGGATACAATAAACAAAATAGATAAAAATCCCTGTCCTTGTGAAATGTACATTCCAGTGATTATCTTAATGATTTACTACAAGATCATTTACAGTGTGTGACATCAAGAGGCAAAATAATTGGTTATGATTTTTTTGGTAGCAGTGTCTGAAAACTTTTAAATTCTAAAAAAGAAAAGTAAGAAATTAAAAATGCTTAAATTGGCTCATTTAGATAGTGTATTATATAGGTGCTTAATGACTAAATATCCCAAAGGCAAGGTGTCTCAGATACCAAGCTAATCATTAAC
>NW_012138858.1:818175-840148 GCF_000956105.1 Propithecus coquereli
TTGAGATGCAAATGGTGAAATATGTGTGTATTCCAGGGATGAAAATGGGGGAAATCTTGGCCTTGAGGTAGAAATAAGTTTGGTGTGTTGGGGAAGGTCAGTGTGGTTGAAGTGCAGTCAATGAGAGAATATTGTAGACTATTGTTGGCTAGTGGAGGTGGCCGCCTTCTTTTAGGGCAGAGCAAGGAGTTAGGGTTTTTGTTTTAGTCATGGTGGGTAGTCTGTTAGAATATTTTAAGTCTGGGGATTGATGGTCCTATGACTGTGGCTGCTGTTCTTGACTGAGGCAAGAGGAAATTGGGAGACCTTAGGAGCCACTGTCTGGGTGAGAATGATGGCAGCAGTGGAGATGGAGCCTGGAGCAACTTTGGAGATGTCCTTTGAAGACATGGTTAAAGACGTAAGAATGGATTCCCTGTGTGGAGGTAGGAGGTGAGCAACGGAGTTTATGATGGTACATTTACTGAAATGGGTGAGCTTGGGGGAGGAGGAATTGGTGGTGAGGAGAGTCAAGAGTTCCCCTTTGGCCACAGTAAGTTTTAGATACTTAACTAGACATTCAAGTGAGGTGGTTTATTGGGCAGTTGAGTAAATGTCTGAAGTTCACTGGAGAGGAAGACTAAAATTGCAAAGTTAGGTGTCAACAATATAGAGCTGTCCTCACAGCCACAGGGCTGGATGAACTCCCTGGGAGAGGCTGGGCTCTTCAGTTGTCTTCTTTAAGTTGAGAAAGTTGGATTGGATGGTCTTTAAGGTCCCTTGTGTTCTGAAAATCAGACATTTATTGAGTTCCAGAGAATCTCTGTGAGACACTTGAAGTGATGGGAATTTTCACTGTAATACTTCTAGCTTCTTTTAAACCAGGAAAAGGATGAATGGGGAGGCAATATAGACATTGAAGTATTCCACATCTGTACTCATTCCAAAATTGCTAGCCCACAAAGCATGATGTGTAACTTAAATGAAATATCCTTCAAAAGTAAAAGTAGTCTCACTCATATTGTAAGGTTTTCAGTTAAACCCAAAGATGGTCAATGTAAATTTATTTATTTTTTAAAAAATTTAAACAGCTTTTTTGAGGTATAAATGACAGACAATAAACTGTATATATTAAAAGTGTAAAATTTGATGTTTTGACATAGGTATCCACCCATAACACCA
The DNA here is from genome assembly GCF_000956105.1 of Propithecus coquereli. Classification (NCBI taxonomy): domain Eukaryota; kingdom Metazoa; phylum Chordata; class Mammalia; order Primates; family Indriidae; genus Propithecus; species Propithecus coquereli. The sequence continues at coordinate 819,337 of NW_012138858.1, forward strand.
TCACCACAATAAAGATAATAAACATATCTCTCACCTCCGAAAGTGTACTGGTGCCCTTTGGTGCTATTTCCCTTCTGTCTCTCCTGCCCTCCACTGCTAGGTGACCACTGATAGATTACTTTGCATTTTCTAGAAATTTATACAAATGGAATCATACAGTAGGCACTCTTTTTTTCTGGCTTCTTTCACTCAACATAATTATTTTGAGATTCATCCATGCTATTATGTGTGTCAATATTTCATTCCTTTTTATTGTCAAGTAATATCCTATTTATGGATATATCAGATTTGTTTATCCAGTCATTATGAATTTAGACTACTTTCTTTTCCCCTTTAGCAGGTCTTCTGAATTGCTGGTATTATTTGTAACTACTTGGGGGCTAAACATTTAAATACACACACACACACACACACACACATACATACATACATACATATATATTCATATCCCCCCCGCCCCCACCAACTCTCCTCTCTATAAAAGGAGTTCTTTGTTCTTGTATTCATCCCCCTTTATCCTGTTCAGGAATGAGCTTCTTGGTTACTCATTTGTCAGAGCAAGTTCAACAGTTTTGTGGGTAGGAAGCAGACCCATCTTTCCTTTGTGTTTGTATTCTGTGTGATTTTTTGGAATGTATATTGAGCTTTATTTATTTTTCAGCTGGACTATATTTCTGTATATCATCTTTAGTTGAGTTTCATAGTTTAGCAGTTGTAGATGCAGTTAATCTAGTACCTTTTAATTTCACAAGGGAGCATAAATAAATTCCTTTTTAGTTTATAGGAATTTTGTATAGTTGGTTAAGACTGAGATCAAAATGAGGTAAGCTCTCATGAACCTGGTAGGTAGACGATAACTGCTTTTAATCTCTGTGGTGTCTTGATTGAATCACTTGCTTTCTGTTTCTGTATATTTGGAAAAGCTCACTACTTTTTGGTTTCTGTGGATGATCTGAGAATATACTTAGGGATTTGTAAGTTAATCACCCCCTGGGAGTCTGGCTGTTTTTAATAACATCAGCTTTAGCAGGGAATAGGAGTTGATGGGATGTCTGGGCTCTACCCTGGCAGTTCTCTGTGCCATTGTCTGGGGAGGAGAAGAGGATGTGTCTGACATACAGGGCTGTCCTGGCAGAATAAGGCTCCTCCCTGGCTGAACCCAGTATGTTTGGTTTATGTGGGATTAGGATGGGCGGTAGCCGTATAATTCATAAGATAGGAAATAGTCCTGAGAGAGTCACACCAAATAAATCCCTTTACTTTGTGTTTGCATGATGCCGGTCCTCTACCTAACATAAAACTTAGTGGTCATCATTGTTAGTGTTCATTTAATGGTCCTCTTGCTGGCCTATAAGTTTTGTGAGTACAGGGACAGCCGCGTCTGTGTTGTTCATCCATTGTACCTATATAAGAAGCGTTTATTGAATGTTCAATAGAATGTATCTTTATGCATCTTGTATTTATTTTACATTTCTAGTTATGAACTTTTTAATTGTAGCAATTAATATTAAGAGCTTTAAGCTCTTGAAAGAAAACTAGAAGATAAATGTGAACTGTTACACTCTTAGTCAACTCCCCTTGATTTTAAGCAGATTCTTGAGGTGAAATTAAAAGTACAGATGGAGCCAGGCACTCCACTCAGGGATTGGTAGGAATGCATAGATGAATCAAATTTGTTCCCAAGCTTTGAGAGGCTAACAGTCTAAAGGGAAAGTAAGACTAATAGGCCAGTAAGTGACGATTTAATATAAGTGCCTATAGAAATTACTGTAAAAGTATTTTGGAAGGCCAAAAAGTATGAGTAAAGGTTTCAGAGCTTCTGGCTTGAGGAGCTGGGTAAAAGTGACCCCATTTAAGTAAAACTGGGGACCTAGGAGGAAAGAGGCTAATTTGGTAGGATGATGAGATAGGTCAGGGAGCAGATACAATGATGAATTCAGTTTTGGATGTATTCAGTTTGAATTTTGTGCAGAACGTTACTCTTGCTGGGTAATTTGTATATTTTTATGATAGTTTATAAGATGCATTTTCTCCAATTTGCAGGTTTGAATTCATTTTCTCTATTTGTAAGGAGGTTGTAGTCTTGAATTAAATGTTTTGTGTTATCTTACCAAAGTTGGCTCTAATATTAATAGTAGTGGAGTTTAATTTACTTTCTGCTTGAAAAAGTTTTTCTGTGGTGATGGCCTAGAAATATTTGAAAATGCTAATATCCTTTAAGGTATGGTTGCCATTGCATAAAATTTAGTGGGATGAAACTAGCATTGCAGATTCAGTGTAGGGAGATGAGCTAATTGCTATCTTAAATCGTGGTGCTCAGTTTTTTGTTTGGAAATTTGAAAACAAGCATGTATCACTTTTTAAAAAAATCACCTATTTGGGAATAAGATAATAAATGCCCATGGTACATAGGAGCTGGGGTACATGGTGAAAAATAAGTCTCCCTTTTACCCGATCCTTGACCCTGAGGGGCAGCCATTGCTACCAGTTACCAGATACCCTTACAGAGATATTATGGAAGGAATATTTATTACCTCATGAATTCCAGAGACAGTGCTTCCAGGAGTGATTAATTCGGTAGCTCAGCAATGTCATCAAGCCCTAGGTTCTTTAACCTTTCTGTTCTGCTTTTCTATTTATTCCTCTCAGGCGGCACCCTAGGTGTTCCCAGGTGCCTTTCCCATTCTGTGTGTCTCTTGTAAATTGCATAGTCCATAGGCAAAAAGCAAGTATCTTTATTGTGTCTGTTTTTTAAGAATTGCAGCACAGGGACATTTCCTGAATTAGTTGTTGGCAGTGATTGGCCTAGAACAGTCTCTATTCACCTCATGGGACTAAGGGAAGGTCTTTTCTTGAGGCAAGTGGCTGACTGGTTACTGAACAAACTCTTGAGTTCTCTTAACAAGGGAAAAAGGTGTGCTGCTTTAGATATGGGATATCTAAAGGATCATTTCATCTTGGTACTTAAGGGCTGCCTCATTTTTTGGATGGCTGTTGAGCATTCATTCCACTGACTTAACATACCATACTTAACTAATGCCCTATCTTTTCCAGTGTTTCCTATTATAGCAGTGCAGCAGTACATATACATAAATATAAGTACATCATCTGCCTCATTTCCAAATTGTTCTCTGTCAACATTGAATCAGTATGTGCTTCCACCAGTAATGTGTCAGTGTGCCTGTTTCCTTATACACTTGACAATACAATTTGCTTTGAAGTTTATCTGATAGGTGAAAATGTTATTTTATTCTGATTTTAATTTCCATTTCTCTTATTATAGAGTTTGGGCATCTTTTCTTGTGAATGAGTAATTTGTAATTCTTTTGCTGAGAACTGAGCACACCTGTTTGCTCTGCCTGTTTTTCTATTATGTGGTTATTCTTTATTATTGATTTGTAGGAGCTTCAGATAAATTAAGGAAATAAGGTCTTGGTGATATGACTTATATTAATATTCCTTTTAAGTTTTTTGTTTGTCTTTTGACTTTGCTTGTAGTGTTTTGCCAAGAGGGAATTTTTAATGTTTATGTAATGTAATTGTACCTCATTTTTTTTATTGCTCTTGAGTTTTTTTTATTTTCTTCAGAACATTTTTCAAATATTATGTTTATCATATTCTGAATACCCATTATGTGTTTGAATCTATATCTGAATTCCAGTTATATTTCACTGATCTGTTTGTTCATTTGTTCATCATTTTAGCTTTTAAAAAAGGTGCTTTACTTTCCTCCGAAAGGGAAGTCTACCCCCATTATAAATTTCCTGGCTCTCTTATGTGTTTGTATTTCTATATTAATTTTAAAATCAATTTTTCTTTTTTAAAAATCATGTTGACATTTTTCTTGTATGGACTTAAATTTAATGATTAACATATTGGGAAATTAACATCTTTTTGATACTGAGTCTTCCTATCCAAGAATGGTGCGTCTTTCCATTTAGTCAAGTGAAGCTCTTTTAACAGGAATAGCTGCTTTGAACTTATGTAAGCCTCTGTTTCATTAGAGCCATTACATATTTTTTTGTGTCTGTTTATTAAAGTACCTATAATTAGTACGTAAAGTTTAACAAAAACTAAAAAGTCAGTGTCTGTATAACTACCCTGGCCAAAAAATAGGTTACCAGCCCACGAAAGTTCCCTGTATCTCTATTCCTATTGTAACCTCTTCCGCCCTTCATAGGTAATCACTTTAGTGACTTTACTGATAATCATTTTCATATTCTTCTTTATAGTTTTGTCTCTTTTGTAGTCATCCCCAGATGATATGGTTTATTGCTTCCTTATCGGGACGTTTTATGAAATATGTTTATATGTTGTATGTATTCTTTTGAATGGATTCAAGAGATGTATGGCTTCTTTTGCACATTATGTGTTTGGAGTTCATTTTATTGTGAGAAGTTATAGTTCTTTCATGGTCATTGTTCTATGTAGTTTCACATGGTGTGAATATACCACAGTATATTTAGTCATTTTCCTGTTAATGTTTTTTTTTCTTGCATTTGGCTATTATGAACAACTTGGTGTTGAACATTCTTATGCATGTCTCTCCTAGTTCCCATGTTATACATGTAAGTAGTGGAGTGGTTGGTCAGGAGTATCTTCAATCCTGTAAGAAAATGCTGAGCTGTTTTCTCAAGTAGTTGTTGGCTATGTATGAGAAATCCACTGCTCTACATCGTAGTCTATGCTTGGTATTGTCAGACTTTAAAATTTTGGCAATTTGGTGGGTGTATAATGGTGTATTATTTGGGTTTAATTTGTATTATCTCATAAAGATTTAAAAAATGGTTCTTTCCTTTTCCTTTGGGGGCTCTATTATCTCTACTTAATTTTGAGGTTGGTTTGTGGCAGATGAGGTTGGTTGATGAGGACACTTGTTTTCCAAATATAATTGCACATGAGTTTTGCCTGGGAAATCTAAAAAAAAAAAAAGAGAGAAAGAATTCAAGGTCTCATTTTCGACTTGGAAAACAAAAAATTCTGGGCCCAATATCTAAGAATCTATTTGTAACTAGCTGTCCAGGTGATTATTACGCAGCTAGACTTAACACAGATAGATTCCAGCCCATGGCCAGTGGGACTGAAGGTTGTTCTCCCTGTGGAGCTTTCAGAGCCCCTTTGATCTTTGGCCTTGGGCTGTGTGCTTCACTCCTGCCCACTCCCCCTTCCCATCAGGACAGGATCTCAGAAAGACTGGCTGAGAATATAAACGTGTTATCCAAAATCCACTTATTTATTATTTTAAAAACATTAGAGCATATTTTTATATTTCATTGGTAGAGATGTGAGTGTAGCAATTGATGTTTTGGGCTGCTTTTATTGTTTTGTTGAGGATCACTTTGAGCCGTCTTGAAATTTGGTTTTTTACTCTAAATTTATTAATTGTTGGCTTATTGTAGAATGCTTAATTCTAATGTAGAGGTAATTAACAAGCTCTTGTTTGGCATGTGTGGCCATTTTTTCATAAGAAGGAAAAAAAATTTTTAACTTTTAAATGAAGTAGATGAGATGTACCAGTGCTGTCCAATAGAAATACAATGTGAGCCACAAATGCTAACCACACATATAATTTTAAATTTTCTAGTAGACACATTAAAAAAGTAAAAATAAACAGGTAAAATTAATGTTTACAATATATTTTATCTAACCAGTATATTCAAAATATTATTTGCATATGTAATAGATATGAAATTATTAATGAGATATTTTATATTCTTTTTTTGTTTTTCATACTCTATCTTTGAAGTATGGTGTGTATTTAGTACTTAAAATACATCTCAATTTGGAATAGCCACATATAAGTGCTCTTAGCCACATGTGACCAGTGGCTATCATATTCAACAGTGCAGATCTGTTTGGAAAATTGCTCAATGATAAATGCATAGCTTGATATGCATTTTTAACACCACGGAAACTCACTTCTTGTGTTCTAATTAAGTGGAAGGAAATTTAGAGCTTAAAAACATAGAGAAAATATACTGTCATAGAGACAGAATGTGAATTTGTGGATGACATTTGTACATTTTCTTAGCCATACATTAATTAAAGTCTAGGTACCCTTAGTAAAAACGAGAAAATGACAAGATCAGATTCAACTTTGGAACCAAATGGAAAAAGTATAAGACGGAAAGCCCACAGATTGAGATCCTAAATCTGCCATGCCTGCTGGTTCCTGTAAAGCGGAGGTAACACTGATCTCATGTGGGCATTGAGAGTAACTTAGGTTTTGTGAAATGTAATAACATTTATTACACAGAATCAGAAAATGTTAGCACTGGGAGCACTAAGATATTTGGTTTAAGTAGGAAATAGGTATAAATAAATGTTTTAATGTCATAAGAAGAATATTCAGAATTCCTAGTTTCTCTCACTCATTGATATGATCACACTTGAACTATTTTTTTTTAAGTGTCCAGGTATTCATGTAACACAGTTGTATGTATAGTGCAAAAAGCAAAAGCCAAAGAATGCACAAACCATAAAGGAAATTGCTATTGGAAAAGACATCATACATAAAAGACAAGCCATAGACTGAGAGATGCTATTTGTGAAAGATCAGTTTCACATACATAAAGAATTCTTTAAAAAAAAAAAATCAATTTTGGAGGCGGGGCAAGATGGTGGACTAGAAGCTGCCTGAGGGCACTGCTCTCAAGGAGAAGATCAAAAGTTGCAGGTGGTTGCCCACCTATGGGTGGGCCTTTTTGGAGAGAGCACTGTGAATCATTGGAGAAGTGACAGGGGGCACTCAGTGAAGGAGAATGTGACAGGACGATCCACTTGGCAAGATCAGAAGGTATCTGGGGGAGGCATCCACATGTGGAGAAGGATAGGAGAGAGCCCTAGGGCTCCATGCTACCCCTGTGGACACTGCAGCCCAAGCTTTAAGGACCCCTTTACCAACCTACCCCATCCTCTGACCCCGGACTGACGAGGGAGCTGCTTGGAGCCTGTGCAGCAACATTGCACTGAAGAGTGGGCACAGCAGGGACCTGGTGGCTTCTGTTCCTAGGTTGCTGCAGCTGAGGCCATTCTGTGCCCTTAGGTCCAGAGCGCCTGTTCTACACAGCGCTCGCTTTGCTTTAGCTGCCTCCACATCACCCCAGCTGAGCCGGGGAGGGAACAGGGAGAGCAGATGCTCTTGCACATCCCATGGCTAGGAGCCAAGTACCCCTCACCCTCACAGGGAATTTGAGCAGAATGATCACCACGGACACCATCTTGGGCGTCTCACAGTGACTGTCTCAGCAAGCCCTGCGCAGCGGGGGACCCCCAGCAGCCAGGTGGCCCAGCCCCACAGCTCTGCCCCAGAGGCTGCTGTGCTGCTGCCCAACCCCATGGCCTCAACGCTGAGGTTCCTGTGCTGTCTCAGGGCCTGCAGACCCACCCACACAGCTCCTGCACTGCTGCCTGGCCCTGTGGCCCCTCAGCCCCACCCATGTGGCTCTCGTGCTGCCTCCAGGCCCTGCAGCTCTCTCCCTGGGAACTGCTGTCAAGGTCCAACACTCCGCCAGGGGCCCCACTAGCCTTGAGCCACCATTGTACCTGGACCTAGGTGGAGTGAACGCCCACAGCCCTGATACCTGTGACCACTGCCTAGGTAGTCTTGCCCAGCTGCCACTGCCACCGGCACAAGGAGACCCAGGCAGAGCAACTCCAGCAATGCCAGCCTACGTGGAGAGGGACCCCGCCCCGAGCTTCCAGCAATGGCCTGGGGAACAAGCCACCACTCCACACGAAGATCATCCATCGCTAGCTTGGACTTTGACAATGACAGGGGAATGAGACAATACAGAACAGCTGCATTACAGGCTCTCAGTGCATTTGCCCTTCTCCTGCCAAGTCGGTCTTCAGGAATAGGTCAGAAAAGCCCTGTCAAGGGACCTCTCCTCCTTTTCACTAAGTAGAATTCCCAGCAAAGGAAAACAGGTGTGTCACAAACGTATCTACCCTGAACTGAGAGAAGAGGTTCCAAATGAAAAGAAACCAGCAAAAGAACTCTGGCAACATGAAAAAACAAGTTAGTTTGACACCCCCCAAAGGATCACATTAGATTTATAGCAAAGGATCCCAACCAAAAGGAAATCACTGAAATGTCAGAAAGGAAATTCAGAATATGGATGGCAAATAAGATGAATGGGATTGAAGAGAAGGTTGAAAACCAACACAAGCCAAAAAAAAAAAATATTTCAGGACATCAATGAAAAAAATGAAAAAATTGCTAGAGAGCTAGACAACATAAGAAAGGATATAACAGAACTTAAAGAAACAAGAGTCATTTAGGGAATTTCAAAGCACAACAGAAAGCTTCAACAACAGACTAGACCAAGTAGAAGAAAGAATTTCAGAGCCTGAAGACAAGGTTGTTGAACTAACCCAGGTAATAAAAGATGCAGGAAAAAAAAAAAAATGAAGAAGAATGAACAATCAGAGAAATACGGGACTATGTCCATTGGCTATGTGGGGAAAAAAAAAAAAAGAAACATGGGACTGTGTGAAACAAGCTGATATAGGGATTGTAGGTATCCCTGAGGAGAGAAGAAGAAAAAGCAGTAAGTGTGGAAAACTTATTGGAGGGAATTATTGAGGGAAGCTTTCCTGGTATTGCCCCAGATTCAGATATCTGGATACAAGATGGTGATCCAAAACCAGGTAGATTCATAGCAAGTAAGACATCTCCAAGACACACAGTCATCAACCTGGCCAAAGTCAAAATGAAGGAGAAAATTCTACAAGCTGCAAGATGAAAGCAGCAACTAACCTACAAAGGAAAACCCATCAGGCTAATAGCAGACTTCTGAGCAGAGACTTTACAAGCCAAAAGGGATTAGGGCCCCATTTTTAGTCTTCTTAAACAGAAAAATTGTCAGCCAAGAATTTTGTATCCTGCAAAACTAAGTTTCATAAATGATGGAGAAATAAAGACTTTTCCAGACAAGCAAACACTAAGGGAATTTGCCACTGCTAGACCTGCCCTACAGGAAATGCTCAAAAGTGCACTATACATGGAAAAGCACGATAGATACCCACCAGTGTAAAAATATCTGAAAGTTAAAGCTCATAGCTCTTATAAAACAGTAGCACAAGAGGGAAAACAAAGCAACAGGATATTATCCAATATGATGAACAGAACAGTATTCCATATATGAACACTAAAACTGAACACGAACAGCTTTAATGCCCCACTTAAAAGACACAGACTGGTTGAATGGATGTAAAAACATAAGCCAAGTTTATGCTGTCTCCAAGAAACACATTAACTCACAAGGAGTTGCACAGACTCAAGATAAAGGGATGGAAAAAATATTCCACGCAAATGGAAACCAAAAGTGAGCAAGCGTAGTCATTCTCATACCGGTTAAAATAGACTTTAAATCAAAAATGATAAAAAAAAAAAAAAGACAAAGATGGCCATTATATAATGGCAAAGGGAACAATTCAACAAGAAGACATAACAATCCTAAATATATATGTACCTAACATAAAAGCTCCCAGATTCATAAAGCAAATCCTACTAGATCTAAGCAAAGAAATAGATAATAGTATCTTAATTCCCAGGGACTTTAACCACCCCACTGACATAACTGGACAGATCATTGAAGCAGAAAATCAGTAAAGAAACACCGGACTTAAATGGGACTCTAGAACAAATGGACCTAACAGACATTTACAGAATATTCTATCTAAAAACTATTGGATATACATTATTCTCATGAGCACACGGGACATTTTCCAAGATTGATGATATCTTAGGCTATAAAAGAAATCTCAGCAAATTCAAAAAGATCTAAATCATACCATGTATTGTCTCAGACTACAGTGGAATAAAACTATAAAAATCAATTCCAAGAGGAACACACAAATCTACACAAAGTCATGGAAATTAAACAACCTGCTGCTGAATAATCCTTGGATCAATGATGAAATTAAGATGGAAATCAAAAGATTCTTTGAACTGAACAACAAAGGAGACACAAGCTTTCAAAATCTGTGAGATACAGCAAAAGCAGTCCTAAAGGGAAAGTTCATAGCCTCAATGCCTACATCAAAAAGACAGAAAGATCACAAATTAACAACCTAAAGTCACACCTCAAGGAACTAGAAAAAGAAGAGCAAACCAAAGCCAGCAGAAGAAGAAGAAAAAAAAATAACAAAGCTCAGAGCAGAACTAAACAAAATGGAAACAAACAAAAAACCCAAAAAAGAAAAACAAAAACAAAAGATCAATGAAACAAAAAGTTGGTTCTTTGAAAAGATAAACAAAATCAATAGACCATTAGCCAGATTAACCAGAAATAGAAGAGATAGGACTCAAATAACCTCAACCAGAAAAGAAAAAGGAGACATTACAACTGATACTACAGAAATACAAAATATCTGTGAATGCTATGAAAACTTTTTTGCACACAAAGTATAAAACATAGAGGAAATGGATACATTTCTAGAAACATACAACCTCCCAAGCCAGAACCAGGAAGAAATAGAAATCCTAAACAGACCAATAATGAGCAGCAAGATTGACACAGTAATAAAAAATCTCCCAGCAAACAAAAGCCCCAGACCAGGCAGATTCCCAGCCAAGTTCTACCAACCTACAAAGAAGAATTGGTACCTATCCTATTCTATAACATCAAGGAGGAGGGAATACTCCTTAACTCATTCCACAAAGCTAGTATAACCTTGATATCAAAGCCAGGAAATGACACAACAACAACAACAACAACAAAAAACTACAGACCAGGCCAGTCACGGTGGCTCACGCCTATAATCCTAGCTCTCTGGGAGGCCAAGGTGGGCGGATTGTTTGAGCTCAGGAGTTCAAAACCAGCCTGAGCAAGAGCGAGACCCCGTCTCTACTAAAATTAGAAAGAAATTAATTGGACAACTAAAAATATATACAAAAAATTAGCCGGGCATGGTGGCGCATGCCTGTAGTCCCAGCTACTCGGGAGGCTGAGGCAGGAGGATCGCTTGAGCCCAGGAGCTTGAGGTTGCTGTGAGCTAGGATGACGCCACGGCACTCTAGCCCGGGCAACACAGTGAGACTCTGTCTCAAAACAAACAAACAAACAAAAAAAAACTACAGACCAATATCCCTTATGAACATAGATGCAAAAATCCTCAACAAAATACTAGCAAACTGAATTCAATAGCATAGCAAAAAGATAATTCACTGTGATGATGTGGGTTTCATTCTAGGGATGTGTATGGATGGTACCAACATGTGCATATCAGTAAACATGATTCACCACATAAACAGAAGCAGAAGGAAAGACCATATGATCATCTCAATAGATGGGGAAAAAGTATTTGATAAAATCTACCACCCTTTCATGATAAAAACCCTCAACCAACTAGGTGTAGAAGAAACATACCTCAAAATTGTAAAAGCCGTATATGACAAACCCACAGCCAACATCATACTGAGTGGGAAAAAGTTGAAAACATTCCCCCTAAGAACTGGAACAAGACAAAGGTGCCCACTGTCACCACTTCTTTTCAACATAGTACTGGAAGGTCCTACTCAGAGAAGTTAGGCAACAGAAAGAAAGTACAGGGTATCCAAACCATGAGAGAAGAGATCAAACTGTCCCTGTTTGCTGATGATATGATCTTGTATCTATAACACCCTCAAGATTCCACCAAAAGACTCCTAGAATTGATAAATTCAGCAAAGGCCCAGGTTACAAAATCAAGGTACACAAATCAGTAGCATTTCTATATACTAATAACAGTCAAGCTGAGAGTCAAATAAAGGACTCAATGCCATTTACAATAGCTACAAAAAAAAAAAAAAAAAAAGAAAATACCTAGGAATATACTTAACCAAGGATGTTAAAGATGTCTACAAGGAGAACTGCAGTACACTGATGAAAGAAATCATAGATGACACAAACAAATGGAAAAACATCCCATGCTCATAGATTGGTAGACTCAATGTGGTCAGAGTGTCCATACTACCCAAAGTGATTTACAGATTCAACATAATCCCCATCAAAATACCAACCTTGTATTTTACAGATCTAGAAAAAATAATTCTAAGTTTCATTTGTAACCAAAAAAGAGCTCAAATAGCCAAAGTAGTCTTAAGCAAAAAGAACAAATCCGAAAGCATTGCATTACCTGACTTCAAATTATACTACAAGGTTATAGTAACCAAAACAGCATGGTATTGGTGTAAAAGTAGAGACATAAATTTAATGGAACAGAATAGAGAACCCAGAATAGAACCATCTACCAACAACCAACTGATCTTCGACAAAGCAGAAAACAACATGCACTGGGGAAAGGAAGCCCTATTCAATAACTGGTGCTGGGGAAACCAGATAGCCACATGCAGAATGAAGCAGGACCCCTGTCTCTCACCATATATAAAAATTAATTCAGGGTGGATAAAAGACTTAAATGTAAGGCATGAGACTGTAAAAATTCAAGAAGAAAATGTAGGAAATAGATACTGGCTTAGGTAAAGAATTTAAGACTAAGACCCCAGAGACAAATATAGCAGCAACAAAAATAAATGGGACTTAATTAAATTAAAAAGCTTCTGTACAGCAAAGTCAATAATCAACAGAGTAAGTAGACAACCTACAGAATGGGAGAAAATATTTCCAAACTATACATCCGATAAAGGGCTAATATCCAGAATCTACAAAGAACTCAGTTCAGCAAGAAAAAAACAAACAACTCCATTAAAAAGTAGACAAAAGACATGAACAGAAGTTTTTCAAGAGAAGATAGACAAATGGCCAAAAAACATATGAAAAAATTTTTACCATCATTAATCATCAGCTAAATGCAAATTAAAACCACGGTAAGATACAACCTTACTCGTGTTGGAATAGCCATTATTAAAAAGTCAAAAAACAGTAGATGCTGGCATGGATACAGAGAGAAAGGAACACTTACATATTGTTGGTGGGACTGCAAATTAATATAACCTCTGTGGAAAACAGTATGGAGATTCCTCAAAGAAATAAATGTAGACTTACCATTTTTGATTCAGCAGTCCCACTACTGGGTATCTTCTCAAAGGAAAAGAAGTCATTTTATTAAAAAGACACCTGACTCATGTTTATCAGGGCACAATTCACAATTGCAATGATGTAGAATCAACCTAAGTGCCTGTCATTTTTTGAGTGGATAAAGAAAATGTTGTGTGTATATACCATGGAATACTCCTCAGCCATCAAAAAAGAATAAAATAATGTCTTTTGCAGCAACTTGGATGGAACTGAAGACCATTATCGTAAGTGAAGTATCTCAGGAATGGAAAAATAAACACCACATATACTCACTAATAATGGGGAGCTAAACAGTGCACACAGGCACAAAGAGATGTAGAAGACATTGGAAACCAAACAGGAGGGTGGGTGAGGGGTAAAATTTTACCTGCCAGTTACAATGAATGCTATTCTTGTGACAGGTGCACTAAAAGCCCCAACTTTGTGTTATGCTAGATATCCATGTAACAGAAACCTTTGTAACCCCTTAATATTTTGAAATTAAAAAAAATCAGTGAGAAAAACATATCCTGATAGAAAAATGGGCAAAGGATATAAATAGAATACTAAATGTCCAGTAGACGTATGAAAAATGCTCACCCTGGCTAGTGATTGGGGAAATACAGTTTAACAAATAGTTAATTTGTTAACATTTTACATTTATTAACTTGGGAAAAATTAAAAGCTGACAGTACCAGCTGTTGTGAGTAGAACTCACACTGCTAGTGGGAGTGTAAATAGGCACAAACTGCTTAGGAGAGCAATTTAGTAATAATCGCATTAAGTGGCTGATGCTTGACCTGTAAGTTCTACTCCAGGTATTCACAAAATAGAATATAATACAGGTTGGTAAATGAGGTAGAGCTACGTGTATAGATAAATGTAGGTAAATGTTAGTAACATAATGTTACGTGAATAAAAATTGCAGGTGCCTACATTCAGTTTTACCCCATTTTTATAAAATTTAAAACATTCAAAGCCAATACGACATGTAAAATATACAAGTGGTAAAAGTATAAAAATATACATGAGAATACTGTAACCAACTTAAGGCTAGTAGTTACTCTTGGGGAGGGGAATGGAAGGAATAAGATCAGAAAGGAAGGGTTTGCCCAGGAGGCTTCATTGTACATGTACAATTGGAAATACTGGAATATTTCAAGTCCTATGTCCTTCTCTATTACCTCCTTCGTAGAGATGGCCACATCTAATGGTTTAATGTCTGGCTTTTCCTGGCCTGTGCGTATGAAAGCAGAACAGCACACTGTTAATAACACCCGCTCTGCCGTAAGGGTGCCTGGTTGTGCAAGGTGGTCATGAGGATTGCATGACCTTGTCCTTGTAGAGCACATTGCAATGCACTGTGCCTGGCACACTTCTGGTGTTTGTTGAGCATCTACAATTAGTGAAGTATAGTGTTTATGAATGTAGTACATGGAGACCATGTTAATATCTAGCACATAGTAAGTGCATAATAGGCTCATTGTAAGTACAGAGTAGGAAAGCGTGTTTAATGAATGAATGTATATACACAGTTTGGATGTTTCTTCTATTTTGCAACGTGTGCTTTTCACTTAACAGTATTTCTCGGTGATCTTCCATGTCAAAACACAATAGACCTATGTAATTCTTTTTACCACATTAAAAAGAAATGATTTAATCTAATTTTTAGTTTCTTTCTATGACTTGTGTTATTTTTCCCATTTTTGAATCGATGTTTATCTTTTTCCTATTATATTTTAGTAGTTCTATCTATATTTTGAATACTAACCCTTTGTTACATATTTCATATGTATATATATGTCCTTTTTTCTTCCACATTGTTACAATGTTTTTACTATTTTTTATTACATAGAAATTTTAAATTTTTATGTAGTAAATCTGTTTACTACATAAAATTGATATTCTTGTTATTTATATTATATAATCTCTTACCTTCTTGTCTAGGACATATATAGTTTTAGTTATCACATCAAGTCAGGATAAGCTAGGTTATACTATGGTAACAAACTATCCTCAAATCTCACAGGCTTAAAACAGTAAAGGTCTCTCTTGCTACTTGTTTAATCATGGACAGGCAAAGGGTTTTGCTGCTCATCATTTCTGTAACATTACAGACAGAAACACAGCTCTGAGGATTTGTGTCCTGGAACTTAAGAGTTCTGGCTCAGAAGTGACACACATCACTTCTGCTAACAATTCACCAGCCGTAACTAGTCCTCACAAGGGATTAGGAAATATATCCTTCCATCTACCTAGAAGGAGAGGAGAACCAGGTATAGATAACTAGCACTAATGACCACGATGGTTGTGTATCGACTGTTATTCCATTTGGAGTTTATTTTTAAATGTACTAGGCAGTATAATGTAGTGATCAAGAATTCAGGCTCTTGATCCAGACCGCCTGATTTGTGACGAGTTATACTGTTTCTGTCTCTGTTTCTTCATCTGTAAAGTGAAGATAAAAATAGAATTGATCTCATAAGGTTGTTGTAAAGATTAAATAGATTGTAATTGTAAAGTGCTTAGAACAGTTGTGACTGAGGAGCAGATGCCAAGGAGCAGTTAGATGAGCAGGAGTTGCTGCAGAGCATACCTGCGTGAGACAGCTGCAGGGAGCTGGAGGCAGGTAGGAGATTGCCACCTGCTGGACTGACCCCTCTGGAGGAGAGGGGGAGGGAAGGAAGGCTGGGTAGGAAGAGGCTCAGACAGAGCCACCCTTCAGAAGAGAGTCCTGTGTCTTCCGATGGGTCCTGCATTACCTTCCCTGCCACACCCATGTGCTGGGAGAGCAGCCTGTGGGAAGCGTGGCCTTGGCACAGACCTGGTGGTGGATATCGAGAGTGCTGCAGACAGTGCTGTCAGTCTTTTGTGCTCTACGCTGGCCAGGCATGGAGGGGCGTGTGCTCACACCTCCACACAGTGCTTAGCACAGTAAATATGCAATTAACATTAGCAACACAGTTTGGAAAACTGGGGTGTAACTTAATTGTTTCCAAAAGGAAAGCCAATTACCCCAGTTACATTAATTGAATAATCTAGCTTTTTTCCTACTGATGGGAAATGGAAATGGCTGCTTTTCTATAGATGTGAAATAGACCATTTATTTAATAGCCCCTGTTGATGAACACTGTTCATATTTGCTTTGGACAGTGCTGTACTGGACCTCGGTGTATGCATAACCCTCTGTGCGTTTGTACCACTTTATCTGGGGTAAACCTGTAGGTGTTGAATTTCTTGGTAAAGGATATTACATTTTAAGTTCCGATGGCCACTGTCCAGTTTTCTTTAAAGAGCTGCAGCAAGTCACAGTCAGATCAGCAAGGTAGGGCGCCAGCTCCCTCGTTTCCTCAGCAGCACTTAGGTGAAAATAGTGCCTCACTGACGGTTTAATTTGCACTTTACTTATAATTAGGAGAGAATATTTCTCAGATTTTATTGGATATCGACATTTGTAAATTGTGCCTTTTGCCCAGTTTTCTGTTTGGTAGTTCATAATTTTCTTTTGGCTGTATGAGAGTTCTTTGTATATTACATAAATAATGGTCTTTTCTATCATAAGCTTTATAGATATTTTCCCTCACTTTTCATTTGTCTTTTTACTTTGTTTTTTGCATTTTGCCATACATAGTCTTTAAATCTTTATATGGTAAAAATCTACCAGTCTTTTATGATGTCTGTTTTCTCTTTGAAAATGCTTTTTAAACTACCTAAATGCTTTTACAAATTTATTTTGGGGCATTATTAAAATTTTCTTTGCAAATCTTTAAAAATAGGTTAATCTTGTTGCTATTACTTTGCAGTGGCATAAATTACTGAGCAGTAAGTAGGCTTTCGAACCTTGCCCCTAGACACTAACTTAATTGTTAAGTTGAGCCAAGTCACTTGTGTTGAGGAAAATACTTTCCTCACCACCTCATGTAAAACAAGCACCTTAAAGGGCAACCTCTGTGGTATATCTAAAACTATTACTTTCATAGGTATTTTTATGTTCAACTTTTTTTGAAAGTCATCTTTTGTATAAAATGAGGTGTAAGTAAATCTTCAGTTAGCTAAGATTTTTAATCCTTGCTTCTTCCTGCATCCTGTCTGACCTATAACAAACCAAAACAAACATATATTAACTCCACATAGGATATTTTCGATCGTGTTTATTGTATACAAAAGTAGCCTTATGTTGATGTTTTGTGAAATAGGATGTTGTCTGGTGGCTGACAACATCTTTGTTTAGAATCTTGCCTGTGGGCTGGGTGCGGTGGCTCACGCCTGTAATCCTAGCACTCTGGGAGGCCGAGGAGGGAGGATTGCTTGAGCTCAGGAGTTCGAGACCAGCCTGAGCAAGAGCAAGACCCCGTCTCTACTATAAATAGAAATAAATTAGCCAAACAACTAAAAATAGAAAATATTAGCCGGGCATGGTGATGCGTGCCTGTAGTCCAAGCTACTCGGGAAACTGAGGCAGGAGGATTGCTTGAGCCCAGGAGTTTAAGGTTGCTGTGAGCTAGGCTAACGCCACGGCACTCTAGCCCGGGCAAGAGAGTGAGACTCTGTCTCAAAAAAAAAAAGAATCTTACCTGTGGTGATAGGGTTTAGTCTTCAGACATTCTCTGGAAGTAGAGGCCAGCCCTGCAAAGAGGCAGCCGTGGAAGAGCCTAGAGTCAGTCAGGCTTGGGTTTGGGTCCGGGCACCATCTCTTATTATATGTGACCTTGAGCTCGGTACATAAGTTGGTTGAATAAAATAGATCAAATAACACCTATTCTAAGGATTAAGTGAGATAATCACTGGGAAGTACAGCACATAAATTGTAGCCGTGTTAGTCTGCAGGGCAAAAACTCCCTTTTAGACTTTTGGAGGCACATGCTTGCATGGTCTTTCTTGCTCTCTCCCTCTCCAGTGTTCATTTGCTTCCCCAGCCCTACCCCACACACAAAAGAATGACTAAGAGTTTTGGTTTGGGAAAGGTTGACATTTAAGACCTTTTAAAACAGTTTTTCAAATGTCTGGGTGTGTATATATTCTAGTCTTTCTAGTAGAGTGACAGCCTGAACTTCCCCATCTAAATGTCCTACAGATTTTTTTTGATATGAATTACTCTGCTCCCTGTTCCTTGAGTTCCTGCCATCGTCTGTCCCAATCCTTCCTATCCTTCGTAGCTCGGTTACAAGGCCCAAGTGCCAAGTATGCCTTTGGAAGGCTTCCCCCCAGTCAGGGGGTTTGACTCTCCTTCCTCTGGGTTCCCGCTGGTCTTCTAGCTCTGTGTCTGTGACTCTCTCCCTTTGTTCTTTTAGAGCAAGACCACACACCATGCATCTTCCTATCTCCTGCACAGTTATCCTGGCATTTAGTGGATAAACGTGTGAATTCTTCTTAAGCTGTATGGTTTTAGATAGGTCACCTAAACACCGAGACTTAGTTTCCTCATCTATACAGTGTGGCTTTCTACCTCTGGACAATCCTCTTCAACTACTCTCCCTGAGGTCACCAATAAAGTTGCAATTGCCAAATTAGATGGCTGATTTTGGGCTTTACGCCCTGTGACATTTGACAATGACCACTACTTCTTGACACCCCCACCCCAGCACCGTACCCCACCCCAGGTCTCCTCATTCTGACACTCCTGATAAGACTGCTGCTCTGCTTCCTCTGCTGCTCCTGGTACTTGGTCTTGGACATGTCCATTACAGGTCTTTAAGATTCTGCCCTATGGCTTCTTGTCTTTCCATAGCTTTCCTTCAGCTGTATCCATTATTGCCGTATTCACATTTCCCCTGCTGGCTCCAGACCTTTGTTTCCAAACTATGTTTGGAAGTGTGCACACTGGTCCACTGGGCACTCTCAAGCTAAGCATACCTGATAGATGATTCCTGCCCCCGACACTGCTCTTCCTCTCCCTATTTCCTGGTCCTGAGTAACGTCGTCATCATCCATCAACAACTTGTTGCCTTTTCCATTCTCGATCTCCTTATCTAGGGACCATCCCTGACAGTTCCAGCACCAAGTGCTCTTTGGATTGGCCCTCTCCTCGCTCTCCTCCAGCAGCTCCAGGCCCTGCTTGCTCAAAGAGATTGGGACAGCAGCCTCCTGACCTGCCCTACACCCTCCTTGTTCGGTTCCTTTCTTCATAGAAGTAGAGGGTCGATAGCCTCACTTTCTTATTTTAAAAATCTTCAATGGATTTTCATCACTGTGGACTCAACTATCAAGGCCTTAGCGTGATATATTAATACAAAGCCCCTCACTTCCTGAACCCACCCCCCATTCAACCTCATCTCCCACCATTCCTGCCCACACTGTGCTCATTTGCACTTTCATGGCCAAGTGCTTTCTTCACATGGTTTTTTCCTTAGATTGCCCTTTCCCTTACTGTCCAACATAGTACTTCTTGTACCTTGAGGATTCCAATAACCTGTGTATTTATTTAATTTTTTTAAAGATGTGGACTTTGGGCCTACCCCCACAGAGATTTTGATTCAGTGTCTGGAGTGAGGCCTGATCTCATTTTCTTTATCTGAAAGATGACAATGTTGAAAATAGATGATTACAAATAGTCTATAAAATTCTATGTGTATGTGGTCCTAGAATGCTTCTAAATATTTTGTTTTATGTTATATAAATATCCGAATATGGAAAGAAGGAGAGAGAATCTCCTCAGAAGGTTGTGGAGATCAACTGGATTAGGAACTGCTGCTGTGGCCCCAGCTTGTTTGTCACCTGCTTTGTGACATCACCCCTTCAGGCTCTTTCCTTTGTGGTGTTCTTAAAGCACTTTCTACTTAACCTTTAAAAAGGCACTAATGTTAAAATTGAAGTTCCTTGTGTATACATTTGCATTTTCTATTAGATTCCAAAGTCATCTGGGCTAGTACTGGGACTTAGGCGTTTCTAGAATTCCTGTGCTTTGCCCATAGTGGATACTGTCTGCATATCTGTTAGTTAAATTCAGAGCTATTTGAAGGAAATTAAGAGATATTTGAAAAAAGTTTTTAAACTGTAAGAAACATCTACTCATTGTAGATGTGAGTAGTTATTAATATCTAGAATACTAATTTTTTCCAATGTTTTTCTTTTTGCTTAATTTTTTAAAAGACTGTTAGAACAGGAGGGAAAAAATGCTAGAACTTGTTAGACATTTTGCTTGTATTGAGTCTATTTCAAAGAACAGTGGTTTCTTAGGCAATGTGCAACAGTGTTCAACTGTTTTTCTCCTTGTAATGTCAGAAAAAACATACTTGTCTGTGTCTTTAGGCAGAGATAATCTCTGTGGAGATATCTACATGTTTCCAGGATCTTCCATGCAGATAGTGTGATTTGTTGATAATTTAGGTGCCTGAAACACTGACTTTTTAAATGTATATTTTTTGTAGGTTCCTGATGTCAGTTGGATTTTTTCTTTTGTTTGTAGATTTCAAGACATATTTTCCTTAACATTCTATGAGAATGTGTCTCATAAGAGAGAAATGGAGATTTTTATCTAGTACCTACCATCATAGATTCTTATTCTCAGCTTTTTTACTTGGAGAGAGAAGAGCAGCAGCAGTCTTACCAATGTGTATTTCTCTCCTGCAAGTGAAGAGCAGTGTCGTTCCTAGAAAGTTACGAGGACATTTAAAAATTGACATTGGTGGACTTGGGCTTCTTAAAGGCTGCTTCATCTCTTATCATTCTTCCCTCCCCCATCCCCCAGCCAAGCCTCGAGGTCCTTCAGAGCTCTGAAGGACCTAAGCGTCTGGTTCCCGCTGTTCACAGTGGTCATGTTTAGGCCACAGCACACTCCCCTTCACTTTACCTTGGGAAGGTCGTACCCC
>NW_012138858.1:840863-845358 GCF_000956105.1 Propithecus coquereli
CTAATACAAAATTTTAATTTTTTTTTACAGGTCAACTTTGTAGTGTGCCAACTCTTTGCCTTGCTAGCAGCCATTTGGTTTCGAACTTATCTACGTTCAAGCAAAACTAGCTCTTTTATAAGACATGTAGTTGCTACCCTTTTGGGCCTTTATCTTGCACTTTTTTGCTTTGGATGGTAAGTAATTTAGATCATTTTAAAATGAAGACTATTTGGATATATTTGAGAATTGAGTGTGTAGAAAGATACATTATGTAGGATTTTGTTCTTATATTTATTTAAGAAGTTTTCTCTCAGGGTCAACTTTAAAAATTTTTGTTTTTAAAGAAGGGGAATAAATAAAAGATGGGGAATGGGCTCTTTTAGTATGGTCTTAGGGGATTTACTATTTATAATTTATGAAAAAGAACAGATGAAAAAGGATATAGAGACATTTTATTCTGTCATGAATAGTTCTTTTCATCTATTTTGTATATTTTTTTAAAATCTAAGGCAGATAAACAATTTAAAATTTTTTTTTTGCTTGTTTTTTCTCTGTTCAAGTAGCTTTTAAGAGTCTGGTAAAGCCCATAGGGTAGAACTCTATTGCCATTTTTTAGATTTTACCATTAGCGAAAAGAGGCCTTTTGTTGGTTCATTTGTTCTTGGTGAGGAAGAATTATTTATAATGGATTGCTTTTATTTTGACCCTTCTGAGAGAGTGTGTGTTTTCTTCAGTTAGCGCCCTTTCTCAGTTGTCAGGACCACCCTGAGAGCTTTAACTACAGCAATACTGTACCTCCTGTTTGTTAAAGGTCACTGTGGTGTTGTGCATGACAAGGAGTCAGGAGAAGAGCTCTCTGTCTTGGCAGCAGAACTCTTAATGGAAGCGCTTCTTTGTGATTTCTTCCTGAGTTTTCCCTCCTGAATTAGTGTTCATGCTGCTTGCTCACTGGCTCTGGTCTTCACCCACTCACAGATAAGGATTTCTAAGTTTGCTCTACTGCACATTGTTGTTTGAGATGAAAATTCCCTAAGTAGATGAAAATGCACTCACTCGGTCTGTGCTTTAGTAGTTTTTGTTGTGGGTGTAGAATCTGTGGGACTTTGGCAATACTTCTGTGTTTGTTCTATGATGTTTTTGATTATTATGAGGGCTGGAATACACTATTTCTTAATCTAATTTTTGCCTCTGGTACTTGCAAATGTGTCCTAGAAACTTGTGAAAAAATCTGTTAGGGGTAACTTAATTCAATCTCTACCATATTACCATACTGCCTCTCACAGGCACTGCCCATGGTAGATAGCGTTTAGTATTGAGATTTAAATATGATGTCTTAAGTAAGATCTAAGTATGGTCTTGCTTTCTCAATATCAAATTTGTATCATCAGTTTTTTTAGGTGTCTCAGGTGATACTGTTTAAACGTCTCATAAATCATGCTATGGGGTAGTGTATATATTTTTAAACTTTTTATTAAGGAGCTTTTCAGACACAGAAGTACAAAGAGTAATGTAATAAACCCTCATACACCCATTACCTGTAGCTTCAACAGTTATTAAAATTTCACCATTCTTATTTTATCCTTTTTCCACCTTATTTTTCAAGAATATTTTGAAGTGTACCCAAGTCTATACATTTCATCCGTAAATAACTTCAGTATTCAGTATATATTTGGGTAGTGTATTTTCAAGAAGGGTTGGGGAAGGGTTGTAGTTCAGATTGGGCAACTCCAGGGGACACCACTGGCTTTGTGCTCTGTAGAAACAGAGTAGAAGATTAAAATGTAAATAATATCTCCTACAGTTGTGTAACATATGTTGGTACTGCCAAAGATGAGGATGAATCTCTTTGCTTACAAATCTTCTACTGAGGAAGTGTTCTCTTTTGCTGTGAAGCTTTCTTGGATGCTTTATAACACAGTGTCATAAGTAACTTGACACCGTGTCATAATGTCAAGCAGTCCTAAGTGTTTCAAATTATACATGATAACCAGGATTTCTGTTTTTAAAAATGAGTTCTCTGTTCTTTTCTTAAAGGAGAAGTCTTTTTGTATTCCTTTCTTTGGGACTAGGGATAGTTTATGCCTTTCAGCACTTTGTTTTTAGGCTCAAAGGCAGTCATATCTGCTCTTGGTTTTCACAACCTTCCTTTTGGAAAACATGTTAGTACTCTGTAAATATACAGGCATACCTCAGAGATATTTGTCGGTTCCATTCTAGATCACCAGAATAAAAGGATTATTGTAATAAAGTGAGTCACATGAATATGTTTGGTTTCCAGTGCATGTAAAAGTTATGTTTACACTATATTGTAGCCTAAAGTGTGCAACAGCATTATGTCTAGGAAAACAACATATATTTGTTAATTTAAAAAAACCAGTTTATTCCTAAAAAATGCTAATGATCATCTGAGCCTTCAGAATCTTTTTGCTGGTGGAGGGTCTTTTTTTTTCACACAGAGTCTCACTCTGTTGCCCAGGCTAGAGTGAGTGCCCTGGCATCAGCCTAGCTCACTGCAACCTCAAACTCCTGGGCTCAAGTGATCCTCCTGCCTCAGCCTCCTGAGTAGCTGGGACTACAGGCATGTGCCACCATGCCTGGCTAATTTTTTTTCTATTTTTAGTTGCACGGCTAATTTCTTTCTATTCTTGGTAGAGACAGGGTCTCACTCTTGCTGAGGCTGGTCTTGCTCTTGCTGAGGCTGGTCTTGAACTCCTGAGCTCAAGTGAACTCCTGAGCTCAAGCGATCCTCCTGCCTCAGCCTCCGAGAGTGGCTGGTGGAAGGTCTTGCCTCAATGTTAATGACTGCTGACTGATGAGGGTAGGGCGGTGATTGCTGACAGTTGGGGTGACTATGGCAATTTCTTTTAATAAGACAACGATGAAGTTTGCCATGTTGATTGACTCTTCCTTTCACAAAAGATTTCTTTGTGGAGTGCAATGCTTTTATATTTGATAGCATTTTACCCACAGTAGAACTTCTTTCAAAATTGGGGTCAGTTCTCTCAAACTCTGCCATTGCTTTGTCAACTAAATTATGTAATATTCCAAAACCCTTTGTTGTCATTTCAACAGTGTTCACAGCATCTTCATCAGGAGTAGACTCCATCTCAAGAAACTACTTTCTTTGCTCATCCATAGGAAACAGCTCCTCATCTGTTCAAGTTTGATCATGAGATTGCAGCAATTCAGTCACATCTTCAGGCTCCACTTCTAATTCTAGTTCTCTTGCTGTTTCTACCACATCTGCAGTTACTTCCTCCACTGAAGTTTTGAACCCCTCAAAGTCATCCTTGAAGGTTGGAATCAGCTTCTTCCAAACTTGTCAATGTTGGTATTTTGACTTCCTCCCATGAATCATAAATGTCCTTAATGACATCTGGAATGGTGACTGCTTTCCAGAAAGTTTTCGATTTACTTTGTCCAGACTCATCAGAGGAATCACTATCCATGGCAGCTATAGCCTTACAAAATGCACTTCTTAAATAATAAGACTTGAAAATTGAAGTTACTCCTTGATTCATGGGCTAAGGAATGAATGTTGTGTTAGCAGCCATGAAAACAGCATTCACCTCCTTGTACATCTCCATTGGAGCTCTTGGGTGACGAGGTGCACTGTCAGTGTGCAGTAATATTTTTGAAGGAATCTTTTTCTGAGCAGTAGGTCTCAACTGTGGCCTTATACTAGTCCAATAAACCATGCTGCAAACAGAGGTGCTGTCATTCAGACTTGGTGGTTCCATTTATAGGGCACAGGAAGAGTAGATTTAGCATAATTCTTAAGGGCCCTAGGATTTTTGGAATGACTAATGAGTACTGGCTTCAAGTTAAAGCCAGAGGCTGCATTAGCCCCTAACAAGAGAGTCAGCTTGTCCTTTGAAGCTTTCAAGCCAGGCACTGACTTCTCCTCTCTAGCTATGAAAGTCCTAGATGGCATCTTATTCCAATAGAAGGTTCTTTTGTCTACATGGAAAATCTGTTGTTTAGTGTAACCAACTTTATCGATTACCTAGATCACGTACTGCAGCTTTTACATTTAGCACTTGCCTCTTCACCTTGCACTTTTATGTAGTGGAGACCACTTCTTCGCTTAAACCTCATGAACCAGCCTCTGCTAGCTTCAAGATGTTCTTTTGTAGCTTCCTCACTTCTCTCAGCCTTCACAGAATTGAAGAGAAATTGGGACTTGCTCTGGATTAGGTTTTGGCTTAAGGGAATGTTGTGACTGGTTTGATCTTCTATCCAGGTCACTAAAACTTTCTCCGTATCAGCAATAAGACTGTTTTGCTTTCTTATCATTTGTATGCTCACTGGAGTAGCACTTTCACTTTACTTCAAGAACTTTTCCTTTGCATTCACAACTTGGCTAACTGGTGCAGGAGGCCTAGCTATTGGCCTGTCTTGGTTTTTGACATGCCTTCCTCACTAAGCTTAATAATTTGTAGCTTTTGATTTTAAGTGAGACATGTGGGACTCTTCCCTTCCTTTTTTTTTTTTTTTTTTGAGACAGAGTCTC
>NW_012138858.1:846845-847382 GCF_000956105.1 Propithecus coquereli
TTGCATTGTAATAGACCTTTAAGATACTTTCTGTCTCTAATTTTTACTTTTCAGTAATGCTTATTAGTTGAGTGCTTACTGTGTGTCAGATAACCTAGTCAATACTTTCTCGTATTATCTCTTAGTCCTAAAAAATCTTAAGTGGCTGTTATGTATTTATTATGCTAATTTTACCAATGAGGACGAGTTGAATAGATCAGAATGGGATTACGAAGAATATCACCAGCGTTGTGATTGAGTAGAAGAGCCACTTGATGCGTTCATGGAAGTCAATGAAACAGAAGTGAATGCAGATCCACCCTCTACTGATAATCTTGTATTGTCACAATAAGAAAGGCTTACACAACAGGAGGCTGCCCAAATACTGTACTGCACCCAAAAGATGGCCAAGCATCTCACCTGAATGGTGATGCCAGGAGAACGGGCACCATAAGGTGATATAAGGCACCATACCGTTGTTGGAGAAGTAAGATTCTTTGCTTCTGCAGTTGTCATATATCCTTCATATTTCAAGGGAATTTACTCATAGAAAAGGAG
>NW_012138858.1:851122-852425 GCF_000956105.1 Propithecus coquereli
GTTTTCTGAGGTAGGAAGCCCTGCAAGTGGGGAGCGTGTTAAGGGGACAGAGCATTTCAAGTGGGTATATATTAGCCCCTAAACAGTGGTTGGTATGTAATAAATTCTCAGTGAACTTTTGCTGAGTAAATCAATGGTGACTTTAAGGTATCTGTAAGACATAATAGGAGCTGGGTAGTTATGTAGACATGCAGTTGGAGCAGGGTAGGTGGGCCAGAGATGTAAATTTGGGAATAGAGATGGGTAAAATGTGTTTAGTTGAAAACCCAGGGACAGAGTGTACCAGCGGATCCTGCTGGGCTGTTCCTTATTATCTGAGATATGATGTATGACATGTGCACTGTATTTCTGAATTCTTAAGCACATATGGCTTCAAGAGTTTTGCATAAGGAATCAAATAGCATATAGCTTTTGATTATCTTTTTTCTGAGTCTCATTCTGTTTTGCGTCTTCTGTGTTTGGCATTGTCAGTTACCTCCTCTGTTGTAATGGGCTGTCTTCTCAATTTCTATTGACACTGCCTGTACAGGCTTTTCTCTTTCTTATGTAAACCAGCACTTGCAGGTTCTTGATGTTTTGACTTTAATTTTTAAAAGAGAAGAAAGAATACTTTGGTGTTTCAATTCAGATGAAGCAATTTTTATACCATTTTTATACCATATTGTGACCCTGTTTTTAAAATCTTGTACAGATGACAGGTTCAAAGTGATACCACAATTAATATCTGATGAAAAAGATATGTTTTTAATGTGTATAGTAGAAGGAAAACCTAATTAGATTACTAAAAACAGGGGATTTGTATACTACTGCCTAAAGCAAAAGTAATATGCTTTTAGCTGGAAGGTTAGTAAATTCACGTCTAGTAATAGGAAATTGTTTCTTTTTCTGAAAGGGAATTGCGGGCTGTAAAGTTAACTTTATAATACTTTAGAGCTGCACTGTTCACTGTGACATCCTCTAGCCACAAGTAGCTGCGTAAATTTAAATTAATTAAAGTTTAAAATTCAGTTCCTTAGTGACACTAGCCACATTTCAAGTGTTCAGGAAGTGACTGCATTAGGCAATGCATATAGAGAACATTTCTATCATAGCAGAAAATTCTGTTGGATAATGCTGCTTTAGAGACATATAGTTGTATAAAATTAGTAATGTTACTCTTCTGCAGTAAGTATTCAGGGAGAAAATGCTACTTGTATATATGCTGCTGATATTTAGAATAGAATTTCAGTGTTGGAATATTAATGGAACAAATTAGGGTAAGTAAGGGTTTGCCATATGAATTGCTATTGTTGGCAATAAATAC
>NW_012138858.1:852475-853081 GCF_000956105.1 Propithecus coquereli
AGTAAGGGTTTGCCATATGAATTGCTATTGTTGGCAATAAATACGAGGTGGATAATTAATTTGAAAAGTGTGCATTTTTTTTTCTTAGCTTCTGTTTCCATTTATAGTCATAGGTTTTTCTGCTTCCTCATAGTCCTCTGAGTGCTAGCACTCCAGACTAACATGGTTTTTTCACTGTGTGTGGTGTGTATGTTTGGGGCAGGGGTGGAGACAGGCAGACTGATATATTCTGTACAGTGGATAAAATAAGTTTCTTTTACAGGCCCACCTTAGAGCCTACTACTGATATATAATATGTAATAGTGCTATAGAAAAAAATGTGTCCAAAATTTTAAGTAACTTTTTTATGTTGAAGGTGCCTGTTTATTCCATAATGATTTAAAAGTAATTTTAATCATATGTTGATATCCTTATTAATACTTTCAATCATGCATGATTTGAAAATTTTATCATAAATTTGTTCATACCACCAAAGGGGAAAGAAAATTGAAAGAGTATATGTGTACATACACATAATCTCAAGGATAGTTTTGACTGATTTTAATCCCAGACATCCTAATCGTCTTCTGTCTAAATTTTGTGAAATGAGTGGATAAATTAGTTCTC
>NW_012138858.1:856046-885296 GCF_000956105.1 Propithecus coquereli
TTTTTTTTTTTCTCTCAGGCCTTTACATTAATTTAAAATGTTTAATGGGTCAGACCTTAAGAATTTCACCCAAATACACTAGATGGAACTTAAAGCATTCCTGTGTGTTGTTCAGAGTTATTGTTTGTGTATAATGCAATCTGTTTATTTCCTTCAGTCTAGTTTTACATGGTATGTGTCAGCAGTCCCCAGCTTTTTTGAAACCAGGGACCAGTTTCATGGAAGACAGTTTTTGGGGAGTGGCTGTAAATACAGATGAAGATTTGCTTGCTCACCTCCTGCTGCGTGGGGCCCTCCCCCTAAGTTTAATGAAAGACAATTTTTCCATGGGGCTGGGGGTGGGGTGGCCCGCAGAGCTCTGTGGCTGGATCCCTAACAGGCTAAAAACTGGTACCAGTCCACAGAGCAGGGGTTGGGGACCACAGGTATATGAACTATATTTCTATGAGTATGCAGGGTTTAAATCTCTAAAATGAAGGATTTGGACTTTGGTACTTAACAGTTTTAAAATTCTTGCATGTTGCTGCTTTACGATTTTTTTCTTTTTTTCTTTTTGCTTTATGATCTTTATGAGTGTAGTTATTGTATTTGCTCTAACAGATCCATGTGTAAATTAAAATATTTTAATATAATATAAACTTTATTTTGTAGCTCCCTTTAATGCTCATATGTATGCTTTATTATTCTGATCCATATCTAGATAATTTATATTTATCAATCTATTTGAGAAATCATTGCTTTTTCCTAGTCTGTATTTTGATATAAGCTTTGAAATTTTTGAGGAAAAAATTGAAAATTTTTAATAATAGAGACAAAGAAAAGAATATTTAGCGATACAGTATCCTATTAGCCAGTTGGGGCTACTTTAACAAAATACCATAACCTGGGTAGCTGATAAACAACAGTAATTTATTTCACATAGTTCTAGAGGCTGGACAGTTCAGATCAGGGTGCTGGCAGATTGGGTGTCTGGTGGGGGCTCACATCTTGGTTCATAGTCAGCCATCTTCTCTCTGTAACCTAACGTGATGGAAGAGGCAAGAGAGCTCTCTGGCTCTCTTTATAAGGGCACTAATCCCATTCATGAGGGCTCTGTACTCCGTACCTAGTCATCTTCCAAAGGACCCACCTCCAGGCATGTTCGTAGATTAGGTTTCAGCATATGAATTTTGCGGGGAACATAAGCAGTCTATAGCCCTATATATTAGGATATTAATTCTCCTTAATTAACACAGAAGTAATTCAACTTTCACCAAATTTCACCTAGCATTTCTAAGAGCAGGGTTTGACATTTTCGGGTCTGCAGGACATACAGCTTCTGTCACTATTCCACTCTGCTGTTTTAGGGCAAAGGCAGCCATAGATGATATGTAAACAGATCAGCATAGCTGTGTTTCAGTAGAACTTTACTTACAAAGACAGGTGGTAGACTGGATTTGGCCAACCCTTATAGTAGCATACTCTTGCCACAGGGATTTTAAGAGAGCAGAAAGCAGAGAGACACTTTTCCTACTAGCTTCAAAAATAAAAGTTTAAGTTTGCTAAGTGGTCATTTTCTATAGCACAAATAGTGGAATATATGAAATTTGTTTGTTAATGACTTTTTATGAGTTAATTGTCCTGAAGCAAGTGTTTTCTAAAAAGATGGTTGAAATGTTTGCCTTTCTCTAGGTATAGTTTTTGTGTAAAAAGGAAGTAAAATAATGTAAAGCCTGATGTTTAACACTTAAAGTGAAAAATACTTATTTAAAACAGTATAAAGGGAATACTAAAATGATAGGATGTAAGATCAATGTATAAAACTCAGTGTGGGCTGGGCGTGGTGGCTCATGCCTATAATCCTAGCACTTTGGGTAGCCGAGGTGGGAGGATTGCTTGAGGACGGGGGTTTGAACCAGCCTGAGTAACATAGTGAGACCCCTGTCTCTACAAAAAAACAAAAAACAAAATTTAGCTGGACATGGTGGTGTGCACCTATAGGCCTAGCTATTTGGGAGGCTGAGGCAGGAGGATCGCTTGAGCCCAGGAGTTTGAGATTGCAGTGAGCTGTGATCACACCACTGCACTCTAGCCTGTGTGACAGAGTGAGCCACTGTCTCCCCCCCAAAAATAATAATAAAGTCAGTGTTGTTTTTAAGTATCAAAAATGAACAGTCTAAGAATGAAATTTTAAAAATCCATTCACAGTAGCCCCAGAAAGAACAATATGCTTAGGAATAAATTTAACAAAAGAAGTGCAAGACTGAAAATAAAAAGCATTGATGAGAGAAATTAAAGAAGACCTAAATAAATCAAGAGATACACCATGTTTATGGATTGGGAGACTCAATATTGCTAAGATGGCAGTTTTTCTACATTTGAACAATAGATTCAATGCAATTTGTGTCAGAATTCCAGCAGGCTCTTTGTAGAAATTGACAGGCTGATCCTAAAATTTCAATGGAATTACAAAGGACCTAGTATAGCCTGAAAAGAAGAACAAAGTTGAATGCCAACATTACCTCATTTCGGAACTTAACCATAAAGCTACAGCAATTAAGATATGTACTACTAGTGTTGAGACAGATGTATAAATCAGTGGAAGAAAATATGGTCAAACCATTGTTGACAAATGTACTAGGGCAAGTCATTGGGGGAAAGGGTTATCTTCTCAACACATGGTGCCGTAACGAGTAGATATACACATGCAGACAATAAATAAGTAAATAATGCATCTTGACTCCTGCCTCAGAACATACGCAAAAATTAACTCAAAATATATCAGAGACCTACATGTGAAGACAAAATCTATACAACCTGTAGGAAAAAATAGGAGAAAATACTTTTGACATTGGATTAGGGGAAGATAAGACATTAAAAGCACAAAGAAAATAAAAGGAAAATTGATGGTTTGGACTTCATTAAAATAAAAAAAAAATCACTCTTCAGAAGACATGTTAAGAAGATAGAAAAACAAGCCACTATTACTAGGGTAAAATACTTGCAAAATATATATTTGATAAAGGATTGTATCCAGAATATATAAAGAACTCTTATAACTCCATATTAAGAAAATAACCTAATTAAGAAAAGGGCAAAAGATTTGAACAGATGTTTCATCAAAAAAAATATATAAATGAAAATTAAGCATATGAAAAGATACTCAGCATCATTACTTATTAGGGAAACACAGTTTAAAACTATGGTGGGATACTGCTTCACACTCACAAATAGTGGCAGTACCAAGTGTCGGTGACTGTGTGGAGAAAGTGGGACCCTCACACATTGCTGGTGGAAATGGATAATGGGGTAGCCACTGAGCAAAAGCATTTGTCAATTTCTTAGAAAGTTAAACATATACTTACCAGAACAATAATTCTACTCCAAGAGAAATGAAAACATATATTCACGTGGACAGTTGTCTATGAATGCTTACAGCAGTATTGTTCCTCATAGCCCCAATTGGAAACAACCCAAATGTTTATTAGCTGGTGAATGAACCTTGGTACATCTACCCAGTGGAAACTACCGATCAGTGTCAAGGAATGTGCCATATGCCACAACATGGGTAAATCTCAGAAACCACATGCTGAGTAAGAAAAACCAGACACAAAAGACTATAGTTTATATGATCCCATTTATATGAAATTTCTACAAAAGGTGAAATTGTAGTGACAAAAAGTAAATCAGTCCTTGCCATGCAGGGGCTGGGGATAGGAGTGAGGATTGACAGCAAATGGGCATGAGGGAAATATTTGGGGTGACGGATGGATTCTTAAACTGGACTGTGGTGTAAATTCACTGAAATGCATTGAATTGTACATTTAGGTGAGTTTTATGGCATGTAAATTTTACTTCAAAGCTATTTAAAAAGATAAACATTATAGAGGGAATTGCAAGAAGGAAGATCAATATTAAAATAAAACTGAGTCACAGTTTTAAAAATTCATTCAAGGATTTTGTATAATATATTTTTTCATGTAAGCAAATTTCTAGATGTTCATATGCATTCATGTTTTTCTGAGTTTAATTGTCGTAACAATGAAGGGTCAGGAGGAACATTGACCCTCAAAGGAAGATGCCTTCAGAGGAAGGATGTCTAGATGATGAAGGGAAGACACAATAGCCATCTGTAAATGTTGGGAGGAAGTAGATGTGCTTGTTCTTCGGAGTGCTAAGATGCAATACTGCCAGATAAAATATGAAACGGTATTTTTTTTGCCCAAGGAAGGACAACCTCAGTTGCAGCGAGAATATTTACCAGTGTGATTTGTGGAATATTGGATTTGTCATTAGAGATATTTAAATAAGATGCTGAGGGGACATTTTGGTTTGAATGCTGTAGGAGATAGTGCCACATGCCTTCTAAATTTCCTTCTGATGATAATTCCTGACAAGCACAGGGGGAGCCAGCTGCCACAGCCACAGAATGTGAGATACTTATGAATACCTTTTCTTCCCCATAAATCCGTAAAGAGCTCTAAATAAAATTAAGAAGTTCTGTAATTTCCAAATTGACTTTCTCTGTTTTCTTTGTCTTTTATGCCTTACTTCATCCATTCTTTCTCTTTGGATACCCGGTACCTTACTGCTTCTTATATCCCATCAGAACATGGAAGAGGGCCGGGCGTAGTGTTTCACACCTGTACCCCTAGCACTCTGGGAGGCTGAGACAGGAGGATCGCTTGAGGTCAGGAGTGAGTTCAAGACCAGCCTGAGCAAGAGCGAGACCCCGTCTTACTAAAAATAGAAAAATTAGCTGGGCATCATGGCGCGTGCCTATAGTCCCAGCTGAGGCAGGAGGGAGGCTGAGGCAGGAGGATCACTTGAGCCCAGGAGTTTGAGGTTGCAGTGAGCTACGATGATGCCACTGTGCTCTACCCACGGTGACAGAGCAAGACTCTGTCTCAGAAAAAAAAAAACGTAGGGGAGGAGAGTGAGATGATTGTGTGCCCAGTGAGTGTTTTATTGCACAAGAGGTGATGGTGCCTCATTTCATAAGTGAGCAAATGGACACTGAGTTATTACATGACTGTTTGAGGAAATGGTGGGTTTGAACCCACATCCATCTGTTCTATGCTGAGCATGCCATTTTAAGTAATTTAATTTTGTTTGACTGAAATTCATTTATACTGTCTGTCACGGGCAATTTGTCCCTTATCTCTCTTTATGAAATGAAAAATGTGTGCTGTTAAAGGAATTGATATCAGCAGACAGAGGTAATCGTTCTCCAGAGGTAGTATGAGGAAGTGTAAGTGAGTTTCTTTCTCTTGGATTTCATATGCTATGTTTTGGAGACATCCAGAGTTTATTCTGTGTTTGTGTATGTTTTAAGATTCCTCGGAGGAAATGATTGGCCATGTATCTTTTCCAGCCTCAGATGACTTCCCTATTCCTCATGGATTGTGCGCTCTGGAAAGCAGCTACCAAGGCCTGTTTCCTGGGACCTGTGCGGTCCGGAGGGCGCACGGGCATCTTTGGCCTGTCTCTCTGTAGCTGTAGCCCGGCTGCCTCAGCCCCAATGTCCCTTCCTGAGGTCTCCCTTCATCCCTCTGTCCCAAGATACCTTTCCCCCTTGGGTTCCCCTGTTGGAGTTGATTCCATCTGACTCTATCCTTCAGCTTCCTTTGGCCTCATCACTCACAGGACATCTAACTCCAGGCCGGGAGGAGTGAGCAGGGGGATTTACTCAAGGGCCCCTTTGCTGGGGCTTCTGGCCTCCATTGGTTCAGCTGTGGAGCATGTTCCTCAGGCTTAAGACATGGGGTGAGGGAACAAGCGGACTCTGTAAAGTGTAAAAGAAGAGAATTGAGGCCAATTCCCTGAGATGCATGGATATTAGTCTCAATTTAGTAGAAAGGTCACTTCATGGTTTTATGGTAGACAAATTCCAGTAAGGGCCGTAAATGGTGAAATTAGGCTATTTGTTTATTGGTTCATTCATTCGTCTTATTTATTAGACCATCTTTGTACCCCTCTGGTGTGTGTTAGGCGCTGTCTTGCGGCTTCTTCCCTCAAGGGGTTCAGTTTGGTGGGAGGCATGTGAACGCATGTTTTAATATTGTGTGCTAAGAGCTCTGGTGGAGGAGAGTTTGTAGGAATAGCTAGCCCAGCTAGGAGCAAGAAACTCAGTGAGGACCTTTCTGGAGGACATAGTGCATGAATTTGATACAAGTGATACAAGGGCCTTACGTAGCTGAAGAGGGAGCGTGGAAGGACTTCATTGCAGGGTGAGCAGCACAGGCAAGGGCACGTAGGGTCGGGGAGAGTGCGTGCACACAGGCTTGGAGGGACGGGGGTGATATTGTTACATCACAAGGCACATTTGCCAGTCGCTCTTCCTCCTTGGCCGAAGTATATCGTTTGTGTAATAGTTTCCCTGTCCTGTCAAATGAGAAACAAATGCATCAAATATGTGCCATGTGTAGATAGGACTAAATTGTTCTTTATCTAGTAGATACAATTTAAAAACAGACACACATGTGCCTTGCTCATAAAAAAATGTATGATCTGGTTATGGGAACAATCCCTGTATGTGTCTTCATGCATGTCACAACTACCGACATTTAAATAAGGTTCCAGCGGTAGATATAATCTGTGTGCACGGACTTCCCTCACATAGGAATTCAGCTAAGTGGTGACAATCATAATGCACATATCACTATGTAAAATTATCTTGCTTGTTTACTTCTTGGTCTGTTCCTCTCGCTTGAGTGTAAGTGCTTTTTGAGTATGAATCCTGTCTGTCTTGTGTCCTGCTCTTTCCCAAGGGCCTCTCAAAGTACCTGGCTCATGATAGGTTCTCAAGAAATGCTTGTCAAAAGAGAGAGTTTAGGATACAGCGTTTTTCTTTACCCTCTACCAACCCCTTGCCTAGTTTTTCATGACTGAGCTTTCTCCCTTTCCTGGAAAGCATTCTGTCTCTTTCTTCCACAGGCTTTGTTTAGTCCATTCCTTCTGTCTGGAGTGTTCCCCTTCCTTCTCCTATCTTGTCTCCTACTATCTTCCAGATTTCACTTTAAGCATTATATCCTTAGAGAATCTTGCCTAGAAGTCTCAGTCTAGGGGAGGTGCTTTGTTACTACACATTCTGTCATGGAATTGTGTTCCTTTCCTTCTGAGAATTTATCTTAGTTTTTAGTAATGAGTAATGTGTTTTGCCCTCATAGACTGCAAATTCCGTGACAGCAGTCATGCTGTGCTTGTTTTATTTTCTGAGTGTAGCACAGTACCTAGGAGATTGTATGTTCTCAGTGTTTACTGAATGTATGAATGAATGTATGAGTGATAACGTGACTTACGCATGACAGCAGACCCTGTCCAAGTAGCCTCCTAGAGCTCTTGCTTCCAGGCCACAGCCTCTGCCTTCTTCAGAACCACTGGGTTCCGTCTCAGGGCCTGCCTGTGGGAGTCATGTGGATAGCCACTGTAGAGTCCTTTGTCTCCTCCTCTGTGTCCCTGGTGCAAAGTCTCATCCCTAATTCTTATACCTGGACCATCTATTGCTGCACGACTCTGCTCTGTTTCCAGGGAGAGCAGAATCAGGGAAAAACAGGGGTGGGGCTATGGGAGGAGGTGAAGGAACGTAGGGAGCCTGTCTGTTTAGGTCATGGAAGAGGAAGGGGAAGAGAAATGTGTTTCGGGCATACTCAGTTGGAATTAGGAAGGCATTTTCCCTAGAGAAGGTGGCACAGTGTGGCTGAGTTTTGTGGTATTCAATT
The DNA here is from genome assembly GCF_000956105.1 of Propithecus coquereli. Lineage (NCBI taxonomy): Eukaryota > Metazoa > Chordata > Mammalia > Primates > Indriidae > Propithecus > Propithecus coquereli. The sequence goes on from NW_012138858.1 coordinate 863,747, forward strand.
GTGCTAAATAAGCTTTTGTGGATGGACGTGGGAACCTTAGTGTCCCCTGTGTATTTTGTTCTTTGATTTTTAAATTTTCCATGGGAAAGATTTGTTTTGAGTTCCAAAAAATAGTCTCAGATTTTTGGAACACAGCACGAGAGAACTGCCATTATTTAAACATAAACAGCAGACATGTGGGGCAGTTAAAATGGGAAAAATGGAAAAGCCTGTTAATCTTGGCAAGTAATTTTCAACAGGATCACTGGATGCTATCACGGGTGTTTGTAATCCCAGCTACTCAGGAGGCTGAGGCAGGATTGCATGAGCCCAGGCATTCCAAACCAGTCTGGGCAATTTAGTGAGACCCTCATTTCAAACAAAAACAGAAGCAAACCAAAAAACGCAAGGTGAATGACCTAAAGAAAAAATGTAAAAGATGTAAGAATATACAGTAAAATTGCATGTATCTACTGGATTGCCAGGTTATGTATAGGATTATACTGTGAGAGCTGTAGGAAAGTGATTTAAAAGCTACCATCATATGGCTCAGCTACCCATCAATGTGAACAGACATTTATTGTGTGCCACAGTATTCCAGAAACTCAAAGATAATGGAGGTGTGGTCCTTACCCTCTGAAGTGCACAGTTGAGTTGGGAACATCACGACAGTCATTCCCGTAACCAATATTTGTTATGCTGCTGCAGGGATCCAGTGATGAATAAAAAAGACATACTGTGTCACTTCACGGAGCTTACAGTCAAACTGCCATCGCAGAGTGATTACTGCTACAGGAGAAGGATGTGCTGAGGGCTGAGGGAGAACTAACTTGGAAAGTAGTAAAACCCAGACTAGGTGTCAGCCACCAACTGTGTATATTCAGTGGAATAAAACAGTTAGAAACAGGGTACAGATATTTGTTAAGTATAATTATGCTAAAGTATAATTATTTTAAAATATTAGGAAATATTAAGATATTTTCCTCAGAAATCTGCTTTATTGATGATAGACTTGAACAGCAGCCTAGGGCATGAGAAAAGATTGAATTCAAACTCTGAGTTACACTGGGTAGCCTTAGTGATTGATTTTATGAGCACTGGTTTGGGGTCAGATATATATGGGTTTAAATTCAAACTCTGCTAAATTTTTATTAGCTTTAGGACTTTGGCCAAGTCACTTTACCTTTCTGGGCCTAAACTGGATTAAATCAGTGACTTAATTGAGGAGTATGGTACCTACATGCTTCATTTTGTGGGCGTATAGGTTAACTGTTCTTTGAATAAACGGTTTGGCTACCAAGAAGACTTCTGGCTGAAATCCTTTCAAAGGTCATTTGTCACAGCTACTCAGGAGGCTGAGGCAGGAGGATTGCTTGAGCACAGGAGTTCAAGGCCAGCCTGGGCAAAATAGCGAGACCTCATCTTTAAAAAATAAATTTATAAATAAAGGTCATTCTTTGTTATAAAATATTTTGCTGGGTTTTTCTTGCTCCTGATGGTGTCATGTCAAACCTTGTTTTAAGCATTCATACTGTCATATTTAATACCATGTGCTGCAATTCATTTTTTGCTTTTCGCTAGAATATGAACTCCTTGCAGGGATAATTTACTCTTTTTTAAAATCCCATTGTTAAGTGTGTAGATGATAGAAGCTCAGTAAGTAATCTGTTGTATTCTGTTCTATTGAATATTTGTGGTTCTTACTTTTGAGTCTTTTTAAGTCTGTTTTTGGTTGGATATTGGTTCCTAGAGTTTATGTAAGAGTTTTCTAAGCAAATTATATTCATTCATGCTATTGGCCTTGAGTGACATGTTTGATGGGTTGACATAACAGTGCTCTGTTAGTGTTCTCTGCCTCTCTTCCTGCTTGCTTTTCTTCCTCTTAGGCTCTCCAGAGGGCGGTAGACATGGTGACTGGCAAAAGTGGGGTGGGGTTAGGGAAGGAAGAGGCAGTTTGGGTTGATGTGGTATTTGTCTCAATCCACTGTGACCCTGAAGAGCAGATAGTACTGGGGTCCACTTTCACCTCTTATCTGGTGGTACTAGCAACACTACTGCAATACGGATTCCTAGGTTAAAATGTCATCAGGAACTGCCTTAACTCTACTAGGAATGAGTGATGATTTCGGAAATGCTATTTGGCAGGCAGAAGCCATTTGAAAATTTGTCCTCATGAAGTTAATTAGCAGTGGGTAGTGGCTCAGCAGAAACTCTGTGGGGACGATATTAACTTCACTGAGGACAATACCATGATCCCCTGAGAGAGAATAAAATGTGGCAGAAAGAAAAGTGAACTCTAGAGTTTTTTATTTTATTCTCTGTGTGGACACATTCAGAAGCCTGTCAGTGGCTTGAAATAAAGGTATTGGCACTTTTGGTATTGCAGTGGTCTACACAAGCAAAAAGTTGGATTTGCGTTGGGAAACTGTGAGTAATCTTCATAATAGTTAATGTTTCAGTAATTACTGTGTATCAGTCATTGTGCTAAGCACATGATTACCATTCCATCGTAGCAAAAACCCTTGGAGGTATGTGTGGTATACCCATTTTACCAAGAAGCAGAAGTAGGTGGTGGGTCTGAGATTTGAAGTAGGTGTGTCTGATTCCACCCAGGCTTTTTACCATTACACTGTATTATTATACTTCTAAGCATTAACCATTATGATTATGAGAATGTGTCCCTAAAAAAAATACTGTAAATAGATTGAGGAAAGGTAGCGGGAGCCCGAAGGGTTCCTGCACAAAGGCAGCGGTTTGTATGTGTTGATTATTCGTCCTCAGAGCAAATATGCAGATATCTCTATCCTAAAGAATGCACTGGCCTTTTGGCATATTGTGCTTAGAATGTGAGGTTTTTAAATGCTCTCAGTTCTCATAGGGAGTTATTTGGTGATAGGTAATAGAATGTCCAGGTCCTGTTGGATTTCTGAAAAATGTTTAGAACATAGAACTTTAGCACTCCATCAAAACCTGCACTCAGGAAAGGATAATATAATCCTTTATATACTGTTAGATCGGTATAGTGACTCTTTTGGAGGTACTGTATTTCAGTTTTAAACTTCGAATTGTAAACTGAATCCCTGTTGAGAATGTTGCAGTCATTCTTGAGAAGTAAGGGAAGCATTTTTTTTTTGATCAAGGGCTTTTATAATATATGAAGTAGAGGGATTATATTAATGTAGGAATGCTGATAAGACTAACACATGTTCTTTGGTAAATAAAGACATTACTTTGGGTATTCCTGTCATGTCTGAATATATTAGAGTAAAAAGGAATTTACACAGATTACTCATGGGCCTCTGTCAGGTCAGGACTGTATAAAATGTTGATTTGATAGCTAATGCTCCAAATGAATCAATTAAAAAACAAAAAGAGTTTTGAAGATATTATCCAATTAGGTGATGTATTTTTCTGGTCTTTGAAATAGTAATCATATATTACTAAAATAAAAGCAGGTAGTTGTAATAATTAAAAATAAGAATGTTACTCATTGGTAAAGTATAAGGACTCATCTTTTGTTTTTGAATACTTCTAGAAACTAATCTTACTTTTACACTAAGATTATTATCCTTGCCAAAATACTGAAAGAAAAATTAAGAGCCCATGTGACTATCCATTAGAATAATGAACAAAATCATTTAGTCATTTGTCATAACACCATACCGTTTACATAAAAACTGTAGTCTGTGTTGAAGTTTTGTGAGGAAAAAAGCAAGAGTGACTGGGCTGTTTTTTTACTTTTAGTTAAGGAATGAGGAAATTCCTTTGGAAAATTAGGACTTGCTAAATGATGAACTCTACCTGTGGTGTGATGCATTGTAAATCTATAGACTTGACATGTGCAAGTTTTATATTCACTATGTTAGGAACAGTATGATTTAATAGAAAGAGCGTTTGTCCTTTGACTTTGGAATTTGAATGATAGAATGACTTCTCTGTGCCAGTCAATTTGTTGAGTGTTTATTGTTTTTTTTTAAAACGAGTACTGTATTTCATTTAGCTTTTGCAACAGCCTTGTTTAGGAGGTGTTGCTTGTACTTGTACAGGTGAGGAAACTGTGGTTCCAGAAGGTTAAGTCACTTGAACAAGATCACAGAACCGGTAACTAGTGGCTCTAGAAGTCTGTGAAATTCATCCATGTTGTTGGGGGTTGTTAGATTGCTTATTTACTGAGCTTCTTTGAAAGAATTTCTTATTTAAGTTGGAGGAACAAAAAGAGACCTTTACTTGCATACCAGATAGCATAAAAATTTTGGTTTATTTTTGAAAGAATAACAGGCACCATTGAGATGTATCGTGACTGGCTTTTTCTTAATCTTCTTCATCAGAATGTAGTGTTGGAGGTTTTAAAAAAAGATTTTAACCTTTAAATAAACATTTGAATAATCTATAGAATTTTAATCTATAGAATTGGTTTTAATCTATAGAATTGTAGATTATTTAAAATTATTTGGACTTTTATAAGTCCTTTGAGGTTCATATTTATTAAAATACTAATAAATATAAACTTTAAAATACTATTTTCATGTCAATTGACTAAAAATACAATTTTAAAATTCTTTTAGATAAATTAACTTTGTGTAGGGAAACCAATAGTGACTTCCTTCTGCTCGTTGCTGGTTTATTAAACAGTCCTTATTTAGAGTAGTTATGATAAGACAGACAAAGGGTAATAGAGAAAATATCTAATGACCTAAAAAAACGCCAGGCATTTGGTGAAGGACATTAGAGCAAGCGAGCCTGGCATCTATTTCTCATAGTGAAAATTGAGCATTTGGTTAAATTTAATGAAGTCTCAGAAAGGAGAGGAGATTGCTAGTCTTTTCCTGGCCTGGAATTAATCTTGGGGTATTACAGAGTAGTTGTGCCTTAGTGTGACTTGCCATAGGAAAGCAATACCAGTTTCAGGATGGGTTAGGCACCAATTGCCTTTCAAAACCTTTCTTTTTTTTTTTTTAATAAATAGAGTCAGGGTCTTGCTCTGGCCTAGGCTGGAGTGCAGTGGTGTGATAATAGCTCAAACTCCTGGGCTTAAGTGATCCTCCCACCTCAGCTTCCCAAATAGGTAGGACTGTAGGCTCATGCCACCATGCCTGACTACTTTTTTATATTTTTGTCTCACTATTTTGTGTAGACTAGTCTTGAACTCTTGGCCTTAAGTGGTCCTCCTACCTTGGCCTCCCAAAGAGCTGGGATTACAGATATGAGCCACCATGACTGGCCTCAAAAACATTTTTTAATCTTGTGTGGAACTCATATATTGTTGGAATGATTTTCTTTTGAAACTCAAGAGTGATTAGAGAGCCATTATTTAGGCTAGTATGTAAAGCTTTACCCTTGTGTCAAAAGTTTTCTTAGACACTAGAGCTTTCAAATGTTTAGAAAGCAGGCTTAAAGCACTTTTGTAGCTTAGATTTTAAGACATGAAATGCTAAAGTATTTGATCTACAGAGTTACTATAATTAAATTATTCCTTCATAGGCATATTTAGCTTAGTAATTCTGTTTTTTCTCTAGTAAATTGGAGGGAGGAAGAGGAGAATTAATTGAAAATAATTATACAAAGACAAAAACGTCATTTTATGTTTACTGGTTATTTAAAACTTCAGATGATCTTTTAGAAACCAGTCTATTATTTGTCTAATTTTTGACTACCATTTCAACTGATTGCACTTGTATTCATTTCATGTAAGGATCCCATTTCATGTTTTATACTTAAAATCTTTTATCCCTTGCTTACATTTATTCTTTTTTTCCATTATCTTCTCATATTCCCATTTATTCTCATTTTCATCCTTACATATTTTTAAACAGACACAGGCACAATTTCATTAATCTTTGAAAGACTCAAGAGACTCCAGGCAAACACCGGTGCTCCATTGAGATTAATGGAAGAAGCCTAGCTCGAGTGACTTTGCTCTCCTATATGTTATGCCTCTACTAAAAGTATCCTAGGTATTCAGTGTTGACCCTAAATGTCAAGGTTTATTAGATCTTCTGGGAAACAATGAAAACTTTAGACACTTGGTGGTTTTCCTCATCTCCAGTCCCCTTGTTCAGTGGTAAAAACGTGCCCTATAGTATCTTGCTGCCTGTAGAACTGTCTGCCGAAACTGCCTGTCCACTGTTTCTAGCCTTCCTTCGTGGTTGTGAACTCGCCCTCGTGTCAAGTGGGCAACGTGATGCCATGGTGCCAGCCGCACTGGAAGCAGAGTGCCCAGCATGGTCCTGGCCCACATTGGGTACTCAGTAACTGTCTGTTGAACACATGCCGGGAAGCATCTATGTATCAGCCAAGAGGAAATCATCTGCGTGTGTCAAACCTAGCTTGAGGGCTGTGCCGGATGACCTCTTAATTAGAAAAAGAGCAAAACATGGCTTCTAGTCCTTTCTCCCCTCATGAAAATAGTGATTGAGATGTTAAGTACTTTAGTGTGTTATCATGAATCTAATGGAGTCTTTTTCTTTAAATTCTTATTTCATATGTGGTCTTCTGCTGTCTCTTCAACACTTTCAGATTTCCTAAGAATAGTTGAAGAATTAAAAATAAAAGCCAATGAAAAGAAATAACAAAAGTTAAGGAATGAATAAGGTGAAAACTGTAAAGCAGTGGTCCCCAACCTTTTTGGCACCAGGGACCAGTTTCATGGAAGACAATTTTTCCATGGACCGGAGGGGTGGGGTGGGGTTGAGGGGAGCTCAGGTGGCAATTTGAGCCCTGGGGACAACCTATAAATACAGATGGAAGCTCTGCTTGCTCCTCCGCCATTCACCTCCTGCTGTGTGGCCTGGTTCCTAAGTTTCATGGAAGACAATTTTTCCGTGCACCAGGGGTTGGGGGTCGGAATGGGGGCGAAGTGGAGCTCAGGTGGTGATGGATAGCCTGGTTCCTTACAGGCCATGGACCAGTACTGGGCTGCAGCCCAGGGGTTGGGGACCGTAGCATAGCAGACAGCTTTAATTATTAATAAACTATTGTTAATAGCTAAATTACCATTAATCGCACACATTTGTTAAACACTAATTCTATGTCAGATACAACGTTAACTGCTGAAGTGCATTCCCATTGCTGTTTACAACTACCCTGGGCTGTTGAGTACCTTCCTCAAGTTTATGCAAATAGTACTCATTAGGCTCAGCATTTGAAACCAAGTTTGTTCAATGCCAAAGCTCTGTGCACCCAGCTACTAAACCCATTTCTTCCCCAGTCTTATTAATATGTGAATTTTCCATGGGAAAGTTTTAGTGTTCCAACTATTTTATTTTGGAGTTGTTTTCCTTCATTGTTAATTGGTGTATATGCAAATAATATAAATTAATCTTGGTTTGAACACTGAATTGAGAAGCTATAGCTTTTATAGTTCTAATTCTTGGCTTAGTTTCTTATTTGGGCTTCATTTAATGCTTCTTGTAAAAAGTAAGAGCCATAGGTAAATCAGTGGTTCTTAACCATTTTCCTTAACCCCAATACATCTGACAGAACATATTTTATTTAGTAGTGGTACTTTCTATAGCAGTAGTTCTCACCTCTTTGGAGAAAAGGGTTAGATCGGATTTTTGGAGGACTCGAACAGTGATTCTGATTTATTGCACCCTTCCATCCCCACCTGACAAACAAAACAGATGCCAGTTGAATTTGATATCTTAATTTTTATGTCTGCTGACCTATCAGGTAGAAATTCTCCCACCTCCCTACTAGTACTTTTCTGTTTACTACTCTTCCAGTCTTGGGGCTTATCTGGCTGCTCTGCTCTGTCTCTCCAAATTGCTGTCATCTACCATGCTCTAGATCAGTCTTTTGAAAGTCTAGTTTAGAGACCCCCCCCCCGCTCCCCCCTCCCCCCCCGGGAATCCTTGAGATCCTTTTAGGATGTAGGTGTTAAAGTCAAAACTATTTTTATAATAACACTTAGACATTACTTGCCTTTTTCACTTTCATTCTCTCATGAGTACACAAGGGGGCTTTCCAGAATCTACATGATCTGTGTTACTGCAGTAGAAACATTTGAGAATCCAGTACCTGCTATTAAGTCAGACACTAAAGAAATGTGTTAAAATCTGAGACAGTGCCATTCTTCTCACTAATGTTTTTTTGTTTTAGAAAATATATTTCCCTTTCATAAAAATATTGTTTATGCTGGTATGTAATAGATTTATTATCATTATTGAATTATTAGATATTTTTAGAATTCTCAGTTTTAATTTCTAACTTGGTAAATAACAATGGCCGTTGTTTATGTGGGTTATGCTTCTTTGGTTTCCTCAATAATTTTTAAGGGTGTAAAGGATCTTGAGACCAAAAACTTTGAGAACAACTGCTCTAGAATTCGTTCATGCTTCATGGTAGCTGGCTCTGTGGTCTTCCTTGATCATCTGGATGGTGGGGGACCCACCAGCCTCTGACAGAGGTTATCTGAGCTCCTCACCAGTTCAGTGTGTCCTTGCTGTCCACTTCCTTGTCCAGTGCCAGTCTGCTTGTGAAATCTGTAACTCCTGTAGCCAGCTGAGACCACCCCTTCTATATTTGAGCTTGCTTACTCTCTTGCTTCCACTGGATCCACCCAAGTTTGGGCATCTGCCTGGCACTGTGGTGGGTGACAAAGAGACGCAGGAGTTGAGAGGCTAGGAAGGGCCCCAGAGGTGGTGTCCTTCCACTTCCACCTTTCCCTGTGCTCCTAGTTAGTGTCTTTCTGACTGCCCTTCCCGTTACACACCATCTCTGTGCTTCTTCTGGCACTCTCAGCCCCCTTGCCTCATTGGCATTCCACGCAGCACCATGCAGATTTCCAGTCTTGGATGGACACAGATCTCTATTGTACTTGGGCAGCCAAGTGTTTGAGAGGGACACAATATGATGGGAACTACTACAGATTCATGATTTCTTACTTCACTTAAGTCTATGGTTCTTTTGAAAATAATTTTTCAGCTCCTTTTCCCATTCTTTTCAAAGATTAATCTAAATCTTAGCCACCTTCTTTAATCCATTCACTTTTATCTCTGTCCTCGCACACTTAGCAGACAGTATAAATTTATCATTAAAGGCTTTAAGGTGAAGATAAAGATAATTCTTGGGAGATAATCCTAAAAGATGTAGGGTAAAGGTTTGAGAAGAAGCAGAAAGGAAGGAAAAGGGGTTGGGAAAATGACCACTGGCAGGAGGATGTGGGCGTGATGGTCTGCAGGTGTTTCTTCCTGGGCAGAGAGCATTCCTGCCCCGTGTCTTGTCCTGCTCATTTCTGTACCCAACTCAGTGTATCTAACACCACGGTCATCTTTAGCCTCAGATCTCTTCTTCCTTGTTTACAGTCTCTGTGGCATCATTCTCCATCTAAGGAGCCAACCCAGATAATTGGAATAAATCCTTACTTCTTCCTTTTTCTTGTTTCTACATCTGCAGACAGTTCGCAAAGAACTGTCTGTGCTTCAGTTTCCTCTTGGATTGTTTTGAGGATTCGACACTTGTAAAGCATGTAAAACCGTACCAGGGCACGTAGTAAGCACTTAGTAAATGGTGGTCATTATTAGCTATTATCATTTCCCTCCCTATACACCACTTCTGCTGTTGATCTTCAGCTCCCCTCATTCTTTTGTCCAGGTACCATCGCATACCTGGGCTCTCTCGCATTACTCTGACAGTTGGTCCCCCTGGCCTCTGGTCTGTCCTGTGTTCTGGTGCCCAGATAATCTTTTAACATATCTGCCTGACCATGTCTCTCTTCTGCTTCAGACCCCGTATTGGCTCCTTTTAGCTTGGCAGCTTCACAGCGCCCTTTGTGACTGCCCCTGCCTTCCTTTCCACCCTCAGTTTACAGCACTTGCTCCTTAACTAAGTCAGGCCCAGCCATAATGAACCATTTGTAGTTGCACACACACGCTCTACTGTTCTTCACTTGGTTCCTTTGTATTTGCAGGGCGCCTCCTGCCCCCAGCATGAATTCCTGCTGGTCTTTCAGAGCCCTGTTGATCTGTGACCTCTGTGGTTAAGCCCTTTCCCTCTTTTCTTAATAAAGTGAATCATCTCTACCGTGTACAACTTGTATACTTCACATTTTTGCACTGTGTTACGCATACTTGTTTAATACTGCAGCTCAGGTCCAGACTCTAGATCCACACTGCCTTCTCATCCTTGCTTATCTGTCCAGTGGCTTGTCATAGTGTCCAAGGTACTTGGTATTTGTATCCTTAGTTTCCTCATTTGTAAATTAGGAATAATAATAATACCTACCTCACAGTAATATAGTAAAGATTAAATGAGATACTGTATTCCGTTAGTTATAAGATGCCATTGATTATAAGATGTACTGTTATTTTACTTACCACTAAGAAGTTTTATATGCTACCAATTTTGAAAGGACTTTTGATTTTAAAGATAGAAAATGTGAAAATACACGTGTATGAGATACAGTGGAGGGGCGCCTGGTGAGTACTGTGCATGGGTTAGCCAGTACACGTTCGCTTCCTGTCCTAGACTCCGAACTCGAGAGGACAGGACTGAGTCTTGTTCAGTGTTGTATCCTCAGAACTTCTCCACATAGTTTTAGAGGACTGTAATGTATAATTGAACACAACTGAAGTAGACCGCTCACAAGCTGACCGTTTCACTTTGTCTACAGCTGGAGGGCGGACTGGAGTGTGTGCTGCTTCCTCCAGGGCCCAGTTTCTATTAGGCTCTGACCAGCTCAGCTGTTGCTCAGCATGGTGGTGTCTTCTTCCTCTTCCCACTTCTTGGATCTTTTGTATTATGAGCCAAAATATGAGATATAAAGAACTGGGGAAAAAAAAAAAAAAAAAGAACTGCAACCCACATAGTCTTTCTTGTTGCCCTTGCTTCTAAAAGGTTTTCTGAATTATTCGAATTACTTTTTTTCTTTTCCTACTTTCTATTTAAATGTTTTTTCTCAATGAAGTAGAAGAATGATAAGTATTCTTTTGTGCAGGTGGGAGATTAGGACAGTAGCACCATTATTAAAATGTGGCCACTGAGGAACAGACAGTGGCAGGTTCTAATCCTCTCGTTGTACAGACCAAGATCTTGGAGTTGGGATGTAATAGGGGTGATATGAAGCCTTTTCTGAACACGTCTTTCAGAGCCCTGGTTTTAGTAGCAGTTGGAAGATAAAATTATATTGTTTAATATCAACAGCCAAAGCCCAATTTTATTTGTACATTTGAGTCAACTTTGAAATTTTTCTTTGTAAAGAACAGTTAAGCAACTTCATTATCTTAATGAGCCAGATGTGAGAACAAAAGTTGGATTTTGTGGAAAAAAGCTGGACAGTAGCTAGAGGGATTGGTTCATTTTTGTAATCTGTAAACAAAGAATAGGAACGAATTGAGTGACTTCATGTATTAATGTCACTTTGTGTTTGGTATAGTGAATACGGCTGAGCGCCTTTACTTTTTTTTTATGAATAGGGCTTTGTAAAAGAATAAACAAAATCGCTCACACTTTTATCGTAACTCATGAGATCTCTTTGTTCCAACTAAGAGAACATCTGGTCAGAAGAGGCAGGGCAGATAACCAAGCAAGCCAGATTTCCTAGAAATAGCAGAGTTTTTACTGAGGAACAGAAGATTATCTGCAAGTCTCTAGAAAGGAATTAAGTGTGTGTTCTGGTCACCAGACACCGGAATCTGGTGTCTGTATATTCAGGGAAAGACCTGTTGAGACCTATTCATTAGTAAAATGGTATCCTAGGAAGATGGTTAACTTGTTCTATAGAGGACCTTGGCATTCTAAAGTGACTGGGAACAAAAGGAGGGACCTCTGAATCTTGTATGAAGATAAAATGACTATCTTATGCTGGTAAAGCAGGCAGTTTTTTAAATTCTTCTATTCAAGTAGTAAACATAGAGATGATTTCCCATTTACAGAACCCAATTTACTGTCTTAGTGAGGTCTGGCAATCTCTTTTTACTAACAGGACTTTACTAGTTGTGGATAAGTTTCTGATTTCTGGATCCGTGTTAGAACTTTAGTTTACCTCCTGCAGAGATAACGTTTCCATATTCCATACTTGTCTACAAAAACCCATTTTAATTAATGGACCATCCGGCTCTTGAGTAATGAAGAGATCAACAAATTTTCTTCCCCACAAAACAGCTATGAAACTGGATAAACTTGTCAAAACCATGGGCTCTGGAAATTGACTCCAAATAAGTAACAATTTGAGAAGCATTTATTCATAAGAAACTGCTGACTTTGGTATAAGAACAGTGGAAATCTGTTGTATTCTTGCCTGGGGTTACCCTGTTCCCTATCCCTTGGCAAAGTAATTCTACCAGGGCAGAAAACCCTGTGCAGTGGCTAACAGATCATGCCTCCAGCTCTCCCATCCTGAGGACGTGGTCCATAAATTTAACAGGGAGGTCCTGGAAATGAGAGAGCCATAGAGGGACTTGATAAAATTCTTCACACACCCTTGGCTGGCTGGAAGCTGCAGCTCTGTACAGAGGAGGCCTGAGAAGTCCTGGGGAAAGGAAGAGCTGGGGCTGACTTGAAGGAGGACGGAACTTTGAATGAACTTCCAACCCACACATAGATCCCCCAGCAGAGGCCAGAAGCCTTACTGGCTTAAGATGTTTGAGCACAGGGTCAAACAAACTCTGATCATTCACTGATGCCTCAGATATGCGGACGCATGGCTGACCTCTAGAGCAAGGCTAAAAAATAAAACTAAGACTTCAGAAATCTGAGTAGAGCCATCAGCTGCCACATACCATTAGTGAGAGAGACTCATCAGATTAAGTTCAAGCTAAGACACAAAACCAGCACAACAATGCTGAAGAAAAAAAAAACAATGAAAATCCAGGATTACTATAATATATTATCTAACGCATCCAGTTTTAAATAAAAAACTATGAGACACACAAAAAAGTAGTCAATTGAAACTGCCTCTAAATGGACCCAGATATTTGATTTATCAGACAAAACAGTTATCATAAATACATTCAAAGAATTAAAAGAAGATAATGAGGAACATGACTCAACAAGTAGGGATTATCAATAAAAAATGGAGACTACTGAAAAGAACCAAATGAAAGTCTTAGAGCTGAAAAGTAAATAACTGAAATGAAAACCTCACTATATGTGCTACATAGTGATTTGTAATGGCCAAACAATCAGTTAATGATGGATCAAGGATATTAGCCTATCTGAAGAAAAATGTAAAAAATAATGAAGAAAAATAAACAGCACCTCAGAGACCTGTGGGATAGCATCAGGCACACCAGCATGTTGGTAATGGGAGTTCCAAAAGGAGATGGGAGAGAGAAAGGGATATACAAAGTATTCGAAGAAATAATGGCCATCAGTATCCCAAATTTGATGTAAAATATTCATCCACAGATACGGGAAGCTCAACAAACCTCAAGTAGGATAAACACAGACAGATCTTCACTAGGATGTATCATAGTCACACTGTTGAAAGACAAAGACAATGAGAACATCTTGTCTTTTTTCTCTTGAAAGGGAAAAACAGCTTACTGCAGATAGAGGAACAATATGATTTTTTATCAGAAACAGTGGAGGCCATAAGGAAGTAAAGTGACATTCAAAATGCTGAAGGAAAAGTTTTCAAACACAAGTTCTATATCCAGCAAAATTACCCTTCAACAATGAAGGTAAAATAAAGGCATTCCCAGATAAACAAAAACCTAACTTATAAGAAATTCTGAAGGAAGTACTTTGATTTGAAAGGAAGTGTACTAGATAGTAACTTGAATCCACAGGAAGAAATAAGGAGCTCCCAAAATGGTAAATATGTGATTAAATATGAAAGATTTTGTGCATATATATTTTCTCTTAATTTCTTTAAAGGACACAGGCTATTTAAAGCAACAATTATAACACTGTACTATTAGGATTATAACATATATTATATATGACAATAATAGCACAGGGGACAAGGGATAGAGTTATATTAGAGCAAACTTGCTACATTTTATCAGAATTCAGTCAGTATTAATCTGAAGTAGATTGTGATAAAACACATGGTAATCCCTAGACCAATCACTAAATAAATAACTAAAAAATATATATTGAAAAAAATCAACAGAGGAATTAAAATAGTATACTACCAAATATTTGTTAAATACAAGAGAGGGCAATAAAAGAGGAACAAAAAATACCTGAGACATAGCTAAAACAAATAGCAAAATGACTATTTAATAGCAGATTAAATATCATATAAATAATTACATTAAACATCAGTTGAAAGTCAGAGAGTATCAGACTGAATAAAAAAATGATCAAGCCATATGCTGTCTACAAGATAGTCTTTAGATTCAAAGACATGAATAGGTTGGAAGTGAAAGAGTGGAAAGGATACATGCCATGCAAACAGTAACCAAATGAGAGCTGGAGTGGCTACAGAAAACACCATCAGAACTAATAAATGAGGTTGGCATGGTTGCAGTTTGTAAGACCAGTGTACAAAATCAATTATATTTCTGTCTTAGAAACTGACAGTATAAAAACAATTCCATTCACAGTAGCATCAAAAGGAATAAAATACTTAGGAATAAATTTAATGAAAGAATTGCAAGTACACTTGAAAACTGCAAAACCGTCCTGTGAGAAATTAAAGATTAAATGGTGAGGTATTTCATATTTATGGGTTGAGATAAGGGTTTAAATTGTTAAGTTGGCCTTAACAAGATGGCATTTGGTCTACAGATTTAATCCAATTCCTAACAAAGATTCTGGCAGCCCTTTTTTTTTTTTGGTGGAAATCGACGAGATTATCTTAAAATTCATACGGAAATACAAAGGACCTGCTGCAAAGAGAAATAATATTAGCAAAACATATTTTGTTGGGAGGTAGTTACTCTCCCAGTAAAACAGGTCCCAAGACAGGATCGTCACAAAAAATTTAAAAATAATAAAAAAATAAAAAAATAATATAAACAAAAAAATAATTAAAATAAAGACAAAATATAGTTTAAATGATGGGGGAATTAGGGGTCCTCCAACATTTCCATAAACTGTGAGGCCACGAATAAAGTCCCACATCAATATTTATTATTACAGTTGTTAGCAACTACTTACTGTAATAATAAATATTGATGTGGGGGGAGCAAGGGCAACAGACGTAACCTAAACATCTATACCCCCATAATATGCTGAAATAATAAAAAAAAAGGCTATTTAAAATGTTATCCCTATCAGCTGTGTTTGAGAGTGCCTGTTTCCCTAGCCAACCTGGACATTATCTGCTTTTAAACTTTTGCCAATTGTATATTCGACAAATATTATCATTCTGATACTCATTTCCAGGTTGTTATTTTCCTGATTATTCCTTATCTTAAGTCTCATTTATTTTTCTAAATGAACTATTACAATTTTTTTCTTCTATAATTTGTTCATTCTCTTCTATTTTCCACTTGAATTCTTAATCTGTTTGTTGTTGATTTGTGAAATTTATTTATAAGGGATATTAACGTACTGTATGTAATGAATAATTTCTGTTACACACTGAATTTTCTGTCGTCTGTCATATATGAATTTTAATGTTTATGTAATCAGTATTTGTCAGACTTTATCTTTGTGGCATTTGTGATTTTTGTCATGCTTATGAATGTTCCCCCACTCCAGGAAGTTGAGGATATTCTTTTATGTCTTACTCTATTATGTTTTATGATACTATTTTTTACATTTAGGTCTATTCATAATCTGACTGGATTTTTGTACTTCTATGTCTGTTGTTTGAACTGGTAAACTATTATATATTTCTGAAACAAGAGCTAATTTTTTTAACCCTCATTTACCTCATTCATCTTCCCACTAATCTCATCTGCCAACTTTATAAAAAAAAAAAAACTGCCATTTGAATAATGAGGTGTTTGTTTTTTTTTTTTTTTTTTTTTGACTTTCTTCTGTTTGGTTAATCTTTTGGTCTATTTCTGAAACAATACTACATTATAAATCACCATGGCATATTCCTTTATCTACTGGAATAGGGCAAGTCTTCCTCATCATATGTTTATTTAACTTCCCAGAAGACCTTGAAAAGCAGCTACTTAGGTTTCACCAAAAGTATTGTTAGAAATTTGATTGAGATTATTATGCTACATTTAGAGATTAATTTAAGGAGAGTGGACTTTAATGTTATTTGCATTTCAAAATAAATCTAAAAGTAAGTTAATGCTATGCTAATGCATATATGTTTTCATTCCCATGTCAAAACTTTCATATGCTTTCTCCCATGAATTACTAGTGTTTCAAGGCTAGCAAGATACTGAATGTTTCAAAAAACTTCTTAACATTTAAGAAGCATCTTTTCCCTTAGCTTACTAAGAGTTTTGTTATGCTGAAATGTTATCAAATTGTATTAAATGTCCTTCTGAGTATCTGTTATATTAATAACTATTTTTTCCTTTGACTCATCACTATGATGATGTATATTACTGTCCTATATATAATCATACTTGCATTTATCAAATAAACCCTATTTAATTAGGGTATCCTATTATTTTAAATTACTATTAGTTTTAGTGTGACACATTTTTTTTTTTTTTTTTTTTTCTAAACAGAGTTTGGCTCTGTTGCCCTGGCTAGAGTGCCGTGGCGTCAGCCTAGCTCACAGCAACCTCAAACTCCTGGGCTCAAGCGATCCTCCTGCCTCAGCCTCCTGAGTAGCTGGGACTACAGCATGTGCCACCATGCCTGGCTAATTTTTTCTATATATATATATATATTTTTTTTTTAGTTGTCCAGATAATTTCTTTCTATTTTTAGTAGAGACGGGGTCTCGCTCTTGCTCAGGCTGGTCTCGAATTCCTGACCTTGAGCAATCCACCCCCCTCGGCCTCCCAGAGTGCTAGGATTACATGTGTGAGCCACCATGTCCGGCCTTGCCACATTTTTATTAAGAAATTATTCTAGTTGTCTTGCAGCATAACAGTCACCTCAGACTTAATGGCTTTACAATTTATTTTCATTTTTCATGGTTCTGTGTGTTGCCTAGACTTGGCCAGACAACTTTTGCTGGGGTCTTATGTGTTCTATTAAATGTTGGTTGAGGCTGCATTTGGAAGCTTGACTACTTGACATCCAGGGTGGTGTACTCGTATGTCTGGGAGATCAGCTGGGATTGCTCACTGGAGCCCATGGCTTCTCCAAACATGATGGCAGGGCTCTGAGGCAGTGTGTACCAACGACAAGGAAGACCAGGAGGAAGCTGCAGACCTCTTGTGACCTGTTCTTAAAGTTTCAGGAAGTCATTTTCATTGTATTGGTAAAACAAAGGCGTTGAGTCCAGCACAGATTCAAGGGGAAGAGAATTGTCTTAGTCCATTTATTGTTGCTATAAAGGAATACCTGAAGCTGCGTAATTTATAAAGGAAAAAAAGGCTTATTTGGCTAATGATTCTTATGGTTAGAAAGCTCGAGATTGGGTATCTGCATCTGGTGAGGGCCTCAGGCTGCTTCCACTCATGGCAGAAGGTGAGGGGCAGCCGGCTTGTGCAGAGATCAATGGCAAGAGAGGAAACAAGAAAGAGAGCAGGGCGGTGCCAGGCTCTTTTTAAAAACTAGCTCTGGAGGAAACTGAGTGAGAACTTGCTCATTACCTCCATGAGGGTACCAAGCCATTCATGAGAGATCCGCCCCCATGCCCCAGACACCTCCCATTATACCCCACCTCCAATGTTGGGGATTAGATTTCTACATGAGGTTTAGAGGGAATAAACATCCAATAGCAAGAACCATATTCCAATTCTTGATGTAGAGTTGGATACGTGCAACAGGGAGGGTTGTTATTGATGGCAGCAGTCTTGGGAGATAGCCATCTGGCCCCCACCATTCACATATATCCTACATTTAAAAATATACTTATTTCCCTCCAAGATCCCCACAGTCTCATCTTATTAAGGTATCAAGCTCAAGTTCTCTCTCTTGTCGTCTAAGTCAGGTCTAATATGGCTGAGACCTCTTGAGGTGGCTCCTCAAATGCAGTTCTTCTTGAGCTGAGGACCAGTGAACTAAGAGGCAAGCTTTTTGCCCCTCACAAACCCAGTGTCCAGTGATGAACAGGGATCGGATAATTGCAGTAGACACCTAGCCACGTAAGGCACTTAGCCATGGTCCATAGCAATTGTGAAATCCTGAAAGACGCACATTACCAGTTCCTTGATGAGGGCCCAGACCTAGTCCCTTGAGTGGTCCTCTCTGGTTCTTGGCTCTGTCCTCTGGGTTCTTTACTCCACACCCTGAGCCTAGCCTTCCTTTTTTATAAGAAATGTCCAGTTTTTGCAGTTGAATAGCTTTCTTAGCCTGCTAATTATGGGTAAAAAATTGGGAACCTAAAGATCCCATTTCATTTTGAACTCTCTCCCTTTTAGTCCATTCTTAGTAAGTCTTTTAAAACTGCAGTCCCCAGCCCCCAGGCCATGCCCCAGTACCAGTCTGTGGTCTGTCAGGAAATGTCTGCGCATCACCACCTGAGCTCTGCATTCCCCAACACCCCCCAACCCCATGGTCCATGGAGAAATTGCCTTCCAGGAAACCAGTCCCTGGTGCCAAAAAGGTTGGAGACCGCTGCTTTAAAAGACTATGTGGGCTTCCTAATTAGAATCCACTACATTACATAGAAGCCACATCTACAAGTCTGTTTTAGACAGTGTCCTTTCTACTTTGGTCTGAGAGTTACAGTGGACAGCACCCTTAAGGTTCTTAAAACACTTTTTTTGTCTATCAGAGAAAGTCTAAGAGGCATGCCTTTAGGATTCTTAGAAACTATTTCTTACCTGAGGGATTCTATAAGGGTGTGCTTAAATCTTTATGAGGGGGCATCAAAGACTACCTTTGACTTTATGTTGATACTTTAAGTATATTTTACTGATTGGAAAGACTATCCTGGGCCCTTCCTATTTTTTCTATATTCTGCTCAAAACCAGAATACTTATTTTTTTAGTTCATCTCTATCCATACATTATCATCTGCACTAAAAGAAACCAGTTGTCGTATTCATTAGGTATGTTTTCTGTTTTCCATGTGACTGCAGGCAGCAGTGGTACCCAGTTGCTGCTACTGTATAATGCGGGCTGCTTTTTCTCTAGTTGCAGTTTCCTTCCTGTCTTTCAGGTCTAAACTGGCTGTCTCCTCGAGACTCTTCTTGCTTCTACACACCATCCAATCTTAAAGCCAGTGCTGTGTGTTTTAATACACCAATTTCTGTTCTAATTATGTCACTACATTGAAACATAGTTGCTTAAAACGTATTGATATACTGTGTACTGTATTATTTTGCTTATGATTTTGTGGGTCAGAAATTCAGGAAGGGTTTGCCTGGAGAGGTCATCTCTTTTTCATGTGGAATCAGCTTCTTTACTCACATATTTAACCACTTGGTCCACCCTTCTCTGCCTCCCTCTCTCCTTTCTCTCTCCCTTTCTCTCTTCTCCACATGGTCTCTCATCCTCCAGAATCTCTGCATGCAGTGGTCTTAGGATAGTCATACTTCTTTCATGACAACCAACTCCCAAAAAGCAAGAAGTAGAAACTGCCAGGCTGATTATGGGCAATGCCTGGAACTAATAAAATATTGTTTCTGCCATAATTTACAGTGTGGTTAGGCCAGCCCAGATTCAAAGTGGGTGAAGAAATAGGCTCCTCCTGTTGATGATGCCTTTGTACATTTAGCCACAGTTCCTAATTGTTGTGGTTTTATATTTTAGATATAATTCTTTAATCTATCTAGAATTGTTTTATTTATTTATTTTTAATAGAGATGGAGTCTTGCTATGTTGTCCAGGCTGATCTTGAATTCCTGGCCTCAAGTAATTCTCCTACGTCAGCCTCCCAAGTGACTAGGATTACAGTCAGGAAGATACCATGCCCTGCTCTAGAATTGTTTTAGTATGAGATGAAGGCATAAGTTTCTTGCCCCCACCCAGACTGTTATCTAATTAAGTGATAATCCATCCTTTCCCTGATAATTGCATTGCAGCCTCTATCCTATGCAATGTTAAATATTCTAGAATCTGTTTCTGGGTTTCTAGTTTCTTCTATTGATAAGTAAATTCTTTTTCTCACACTATGTTTTTGATTATTGTAACTCTATCCCAAGCATCTTAAGTTTATAAAAATCGCTAAGTGTTCGTGCCTATAAAATATGAGTAAATGCCACCTGGTCCATACTAAGAATGTATGCTTTTAGACTATTGGAACAAGTTTTAAAAATCCTATTAAGAAAGAATTTGTTTAATGTATATCTTAGCCACACATTTTTGTGCTAAATTTTGTTTTCTAGAAAGGAGGAAGAAATAGAATTCATACCAATAATCACATTTTTATGCTTGTGATCATGACTTTCAAATACATAATTTGATGTGTGGATGTCTTTCAGAAGGAAATGAATAAAGGTGATAAATGGATTTACCATTGAAGGTGGCAGGCAAATAAACTGAAGCAGATAGTAGTAAAGAGTTTTCATAATTTGTTAAAGAAAACTACTTGTGGAGTAGATTTAGTAATATGTAATTTTTGAACCATATCATGTAGTGAATAAATTACCTTAAAATGTGCTTTTTAACAAAACGAATCTTTTATTTTTACTAATCTAGTTTATTTTTGTTTTCCAGATATTGTTTTGTGTTTGCTTTGGGATACCTCACAGTGTGCCAAATTACTAGAGTTTATATCTTTGATTATGGACAATACTCTGCTGATTTTTCAGGGTAAGATTAAAACTTTGATTCAGTAGCCTGTTTGTCTATTCGAACATGGTAGTTAAAGGACAAAATATAGTTGCATTTAGTAGTGCAAGTGAAAAGCTATTATTAAACATTTTAGTTGAAAATTCCATTATAAATTAAGAATTTTTCTTCTTTTGAGTGGTCTTTTATAATACTATGAAAGTCACAAAAATAACATGTGGTTTAAATTATATAAAATTTCTAAATATACAGCAATTAAATTTCTTACGACATTTTGGTATTGAAAGCATTTTCTAATTCTGGTAGAAATTTCTACAATCATTTATAGCTATTGAAAGTCAGTCCCCTGTGAGCCTGCACCTTTGCTACCCTTTCCTTCCTTCCCTTCCTTTCTTCCCTCTCTTCTTCCCTTCTTCCCTCCTTCCCTGCCTACCCACCTACCTTCCTGTCTGCTTCCATTCCTGAGTCCTTTATGTACAATCATTTACCAGCTTCGATATCATAAGAGCTCATCCCTTGTTCTGCTTCTTCGTACCTAATGGGACTTTCTTTGGTTCAAAGGTCCTTGAGCGAGGTCAGTCTGAATTTCCTAAAGAAGACACCTAAACATTTATTTTACTTCTATGCATCTCACTTCTGTGCAATGTTCTGCATTCAATATCAGTATTCAGTTGAGTAGTGGAAATAACTTCTGGCTTTTGTTCCTTCAGAGGGGATTCTTTGACTTCCTGGTACTAGATGGGTTTCTTTGTCCTGTAACAAAACTGGTTGAATGCCTGTTATGAGATAAATGCAGTACAAGCCCTTGTGAAGTAACTTGCTTGCCATCTTTGTAAAGGAACAGCTGCTAACCCCTTGGTACCAGGTGGGGAAATTGAAAATAAACCTTTATTTATTTATTTATTTATTTATTT
>NW_012138858.1:886876-890714 GCF_000956105.1 Propithecus coquereli
CTGAGGAATTAACGTGAAACTTCTTTCGTATGGGACAATTTTACTTGCACAAGGTATGGAAAAACAGATTGTGTGTGTATGTATAAATTGTTAGATTCAAGATACATTAAAAGATTGATGAGATAAAAGGGACTTGCCTCTTAATAGAAGTTTGTATTTGCAGAAAGATTGAAAAGCTACTGAAGTTGTTAGCGCTCATGTTAGCCTCAGAAAATACCAGAGAAGTATAAAACAATTAAGTAGCTTTCCTTTATGTCAGCAATAACCAGTATAACCAGTTGGAAATATAATAGGCAAAGAATCTTAGTTTCCAAAGGCAATAAAAACTATGAAATACCTAGAAATATGTGTGAAAAGATATGTATAGGGACCTCTGTGTAGAAAACTATAAAACCTTACTGTAGTACGTAGAACAGTAACTGGAGAAATAACTTGGTTATTTGGATAATAAAATTCAGTATTGCAAAGATGTAAAATTCTCCTCACATTAATTTTTCAGTATAATGCAGGTAATATTGCAGTTTTGAGGGAAATAAGATAATTGACTCAAAAATTTCTCTAGATGAATAAATGCTTGAGAGTAGGAATTTGATATAAAAACATACTATTGTCTGTAAAGCAGGAGTCATTAAAATATTGTGGGACTGACATAGGAATAGACAAATCAAAGAAGCCAGGATAGAGGCCCTAGAAACAGACCCATGCATGGATCTAAGAAATGAAGATTCAGAGTAATAATGACAGGATTATAAATCACTTGGGAAAGCCTGGCTCCATTCCTCAATAAATGGTATTGTGACATTTGGAAAGAGAAAGAAATGTGAATCCCTTGCCTCATTTGTAAATAAATAAATTGTAGACGGAAGCAAGAATAGATTTTTCGGCAGTAAGATAATGAGTTCTGATTGGAAAATGTTGATTTCTGTGGTGCCTAAATGATGGCTTAATGCACACACCAGAAAAAGATACACAAGGGCTGTCTGGAAAATATCCAGCCATGTAACCATTCTCACTGTATTAATAATGGCTGAATACTTTCCGGACAGCCCTCGTATGTGAAATAATTGTGCATTCAAGTCAAGACTATATCTTAGAGCTAACCAAGTGGTATCAGATGTTTAGTAAATGTTTTACTGCTGGTTAGTCATATGTGTTTTTTCAGCCAAGTTTATCGAACATGTGCTGTGCATTTTGCTAGGTGCTTAGAGCCTGAGCTGGGTGCTGGTATCGATGAAAGTTCTTTCAAGCATAAGAAGTGATAGGCCATTTGGTCTAAAAGCTATAAGCGTGATTGTCATTTTTAATCACTCCTTTTCAAAAAGCTGTATTCAAGTCCAGAGTCTGATGGTGGCCATCTTTTGTATTCTATGGAATGAGTTGTGGAAGGCCCCGTGCTGCCCTGGGTACTCACTCTTCCCAGTGTGCCCAGCAGCTGTGTTGTAAACAAGGTTGATATAAATTATTCAACTGCACCTGAAACCTTAGTGTTCCGTTTATCCTGGTCCATCCTGTGGGAGTGTCTCCCAAGCCCTTGACCTACATTTGGTTCAGGAAGCATTCTGTCCAGCTGCTGCTAATAGTTCAAGTTACCAAGGGTAAATAGACATAGTTACCAAGGGTAAATCTATTTATGGTTTGATTTGTCTGTTCCCCACCCTACCTGAGCCTTTCCCCTGAATTTATGTATGTTCACAAAGCAGTGTGGTATAACATTTATCAGAAATAAGCAGTGTTTTCTTCAGACTGAAAAGCTGGTGAGTGGCCTGCAAAGCCTTGCACGGTGTGTCCCTGTCTTGCTGCTTCTGTCTTCTTTGGTACTTCTGCTCATCCTAGTCTCTGCTTGGAACACCCCTCCAACCGTATCTGCATGTCCAAGCCTCCCCAGCCTGAAAGGCCCAGATGAAGTATCTCTTGTTTGAGCTGCTTCCCCTCAACTCTCTCATCTCTCTACACATTTCTTCAGATACCTCACTTGGCACCTAACACTTTCTTACATAGTTATTCACATACCTGTTTCTCTCCTATTCTAGAGAAAAAGCTTCTCAGAAACAGCACTTCCATTTAATTATTGTATCCTTTCAGTGCCATATGCTTCATAGCAATTCCAGCATTTATTAAAGGAATGTGTGGTTGTGAGAAGGGATACTGTTTAAGGTATTTGTCATAATGCTACTTATTTAATCAACACAGTGGTATTATTGTTCCCATTTTATAGACAATAACCTTTTTGAGAAAACTCTCCAATTTTCTACAATTAATACGTAGTGGAGTCAGGTTTTAAGTTTTCTGACCCCTGTGCCCAGCGGCCTGTTCACGGTGTCTCCACCCTGCTGTGCCTCTTGCACTGAGGCATGCCTTCGTCCTCATTTCCCTTCTTAGTCAGCTCCATCCTGTAAGTTACCCTGGTCAAAAACCTTGGTGGCATCAGCTCTCAAACCCTGCATCAAACACATTATCAAACTGTTCTCAAGTCCTGTTGTCTTTACCATCAGAATGTGTCTAGAATTGACTCCAGACCTCCTGTGCTGTTACCCTGGTGTGAGCCACCATCCTCACCTACCTGTCTCACCTGCCTCCTTAGCCCCCACCTCTGGCACCCCACAGCCTTTTTTTTAAGCTGGAGTCAGAATGTATCCACATAAAACAAAGTCACTTCTTTGCCTGAAATCCTCCAGTAGTTTCCTGTCTCACTCAGATCCAAGCTGGTGTCCTCATAGCACCCTCTAGAACTAGATCTGACCTCCTGCTAGCTGTCTTCAGCTTCTGTTCCTGTCTTCCCTATTCACTGGTTTCAGTCACACTGGCTCCTTACTCATCTTCCAGCATGCCAGTCACACTTCTACCTAAGGGCTGCTGAACTTGCTTTTCTCCCTTCCCGGAAAATTCTTACCTCAGGCCTCCACATGGCTTATTCTCTGTGTAACTATCACCTTCTGGGTGAGGCCCGTTCTCACCTGCGTCCTGCACTCCCTGCCCCTCTCACCCTGCTTCATTTATTGCACAGCACTCAGCAACTTCTGATACGCTATATGTTTACTTGTTTGTTCATTTATAATCTCTCTCTCTCCAATGCAATATAAGTCCGTGACAGCAAGGACTTGGTTTGTCTTATTCACACTGTCTCTCCAGCACCTAGAGCAGTACTTGGTGCCTTGTAGGCGCTCATTAAGTACTTGTGTTCTGAGTGAGGGAGGGAGGGAGGGAGGGAGTGAGTGAGTGAATGAATGGATGGATGACGCAGACCAGTGGCCTTTTCCATTACCTCTTACTGTGTATTCATTTGGCTTTAGGTAAATGGAGTTCATTTGGTCTCAGTGGATCTTGTTGTTTGTGAATGGAAGGGTACTTGGGCACTTAGAAATGACTGAGAATGAGGAATTGACAGTTTGCCTCTGTTGGTAGGTAACACGTGTCTTGTGGCAAGCTGGCCATTTATCTGATAGGTGCTTGTATTTGCTTTGTAGCATTATTATACAGACATCATTTGAGTTTAGCAGCCTCCTAGAGATAATGGAACAATCAAGAAAGTAATTGTTTATTTTTAGCATGCATTCTCAAATAATGTTTAACTGCATTTGAGTTTTACTGTGTAATAGAACCAAATCCTACTATTCTCGATCTTTGTAACAGAAAAAAGTGAATCGTGTTTTTAAATGCTTTTATTCTTTTTTTTTCTCATTTCAGAAAGTCTAGAGTTCTTTTAGTTTTTTACTTCAGATGAATTTTTTTATATTAACTGAAACTGTTCCATCAGTTGAAGTATTTATTTTAAATAGTTAAGATTCCTTATTTTTCCACATTCTTAGCAGAGTATCATTGGAAGAAAATATTTATAATA
>NW_012138858.1:892307-896334 GCF_000956105.1 Propithecus coquereli
TTTTTTTATGTTTTAAGGCTACATGGGAATTAGAATTTAGAACTGAAGGGGATTTTGTAATTCACTGGTGAACTAAACTATGAAGAGATTTAGGCAGGGTAAGAAAAATGATTATTTTTGCCCCAGGGAAATGGAAGTTATAAGGCATCTTTATAATCCTCAAGGGCATAAAGGATATCTTGCAAAGCAGAAACAGCAACGAGGTATTCAAAGCAACCTGGGGGATTAGGTAGGTTGAGGAATGATGTCCTGAGAGTGAGCAGGTGTAAATGTAAGAATTGACCTTTAAGGGAACCTAAGAAGTCTCCTCCCTTAAGTACTTCAGGTTTAAGAACAGTCATCATTTATGAGACCTTGCCTGTTAGGTGAGGTGAATGAGCTGGAAGTTCTCAAGGGCCCAGGTCTGCAAATCTAATTTCCAGTGGTAGGAACGTTTAAAACAAACCCTTGCTGCCGTGTGCTGACGTTGTGAGAAGTCACTTCCTTCCTTGACATGTGTAAAGACACCGCTGTTTTTCCAGAGATTGCAGTGAGCACTAGGAATGTGCGCTTAGCGGTGTGGACTGGTGGAGGGGCACAGGTCAGCACTGGACCTGCTAGGGTCAGAGCTTCCCCGCCACTCCGGCTGTGTGGCTGACCTCTCGGACCTCTCTCTTTGGCTGGACTTGGGGATGATTCTGCGTGCTCCACACTGTTGCAAGGATTCCACGAAACATGTAAACTCTGAACATGCAGAGAGCACGTTCTCCCTTTAGGCAAAACAGGATTTCCTGGTTTCAAAATATTAAATAAATAACTTAGGATTAATTTGTTCTTTCATACTGTCTGTAAGCTAATGTAACAGTTAAAGAATAAAATGCATTCTGATGGCTTTCTGTGTTTTTTTTTCCTTTCCAAGTTATTCATTCGTTTATAGTAATTATAAAGTGTGGGAAAATATTGCCATTTTCTTGTAATATGATTTGAAAGCCCTCTTTTGTTTTAAAATACGTCATGATTTCAGTGCTTTAGGTAGCTGTCTCTAGGGTCTTTAACCCTTGGGTGTCTACCTTTTTAGACTAGGGAGATGGAAGGCTGTCCTTTTTCTTTTCCTTTCTTTCCCTTGTTCTGATTTGTTCCCCACCTCTCACATTTCCCAGCCATACTCCTTTTATTTTCTACTCATTCCCCTTTTCGCAGGCAACTTAACTTTTGCCTTTACGTTCAGTCCTGAGGCCGGAGGCAGCATGGTTAGTTGGAGGCGGTACTGAGTCCAGCTCAGGAGGCCCTGCCTGTGTGCACTCAGGCCTGCGTGCTTCTCGCCTGTTTCATAGCGTGTGAAACAATGAGCTTGGACTAGGTCCCGACTCACTGGGAAGGTTTCTTTTAGGGGTAGCGTCCTTTTGTTCTCTTTTGTTTTTTCTTTTTAAAGCAAGGGAGAAGGCCTGAATTCCCTATCTCCTTCCCCAAACACATAGCCCCTGGGTTATCTCTTTGAAAAACCCTCGGAGGTCTTTTTTATGTTAAAAATTTCAAGATTTGTAGTCCTGTAAACAGAATGAACTCTTTTCATACATCATAAATATTGTTTTAACTTTCTTCTTTTAAAATATATTGTTTTATGTTGTCACAGCCCAATGATGATCATTACCCAGAAGATCACTAGTTTGGCTTATGAAATTCATGATGGTAAGAATTTTGAAATTAATTTTTTATTGCTAAAAAAATTCTATTCAAATAATCTTTTGCTTGAAATATTACCATAGCTTTCTGCTCTCTATTAGAGTAAGGAAAGGGATGGAGGGTAGAGGTGAGATAGGGAAATATATTTATCTCTGCTTAGGGTTGTTAAAGTGTGCTTATTTTCCTTCAGTGTTGTATCTTAATTGTGAATTCAATTCAGTGACAAAAAGTAAAATTGTGGGAGTCAGTCACATGACCCACATTAATTACAATTTAAAATATAAAGGAAATAGACATTTGGTCCAAATCAAGTTTTATTAATTCCTGCTTTATCTCTGTGTTAAATTTTTATTATAATTTGTACATTCCGCCCTCCTTTCTATATACACGTGCGTAGTTATGTATTTACATATATTTTTATTATAAATATTTGTATCTTCAGTGAATGGACATCTAGCCATAGGAAATGCTTAACAGTCAGGACTCCGAGTTGTAAGATTTAGGCTCCGATTTCTTCAAAGGTAGAATGAGCATCCCTGTTAGAGTAGTCATTTGCGTGTAGCCTGAGATCTTCTGCAATGGGCTGAGCCCCACGGTGTACATCCACCTGTCCAGTGCCCGTTCCCCAGCCAGGCTCTCCTCCGATTGTCAGAACCAGCCTTGACAATATTGTGAAGAAAGGAGGTATCTTTCCTCTTCTTCTCTTTTGCTTCTATCAAACAGAATTAACTACTTAGTTTTTGGGGGTGGGGGGTGGAGGGAAGGAGATAGGTTAACTACTTTTTAAAAAATTTCTAATACTTGTTTAATCAAGTGTGCATTTTAAACAGCAGCTCTGTTTTTGTCCTTCAGAAAATATAGAAGCACCACTGAGAGAAAATTCTCCATACAGGAGGCAGCATGATGTGGAAGGAGGGTGGGCAAATGTAGGCTCAGGTTCCATTTCTGCTGCTTACTGCTTCAGTTTTCTCATTTGTCAACTTATGATATGATCCATCCTGGAGGGTTTTTTCATAGGTTATAATTTATGTGTAGTATGTTTAGTTCTTGTATCCTGAACGATGAAATGGGTAGAACTCACCAGACCCTGATACTGGACTGTAGACATAGTAGAAGATGCTGCAGGTAAAAGCATACAGTCATCTCTGGGCGCTGACACTTCTGCATTGTGCTGATCACAGGCTCCTCCTGTGACTCCGGAAGTAGAATATAGGAAAGTCATGGATCAGGGATGTCCATAGGTCATCCATATGTCTTTGTCCATAGGTCTAGAAGCATTTGATGGCAATATTGTTCAACTCAGAGTTAGAAGTATAACAGGACCCCATTTTGTGACCTGTTCTTTTAAATGGATTTAATGGTAATTATCTCTTTAGAATAGTTTGGATTTTGATTAACCTTGACAAGATTTGAGGAATTCACACCCTGTAGCTTTCAAAGTGATTCTTCCTCCAGTTCGATTCGGTACAGCCTGCTAGACAGTGTGCTGGAAGCCTGCCATGCCCCCACACCACCTGCCTCTGTGTGCCCAAGGGAGGGATTGAACCCTATCCTGTGTTTTCTCAACTAGTCTTACAGAGGAGGGCCTTATTATCTGTGTGTTGGGGGACCCCAAGACCACCCCCAGTTTGGTAATTCATAGTGTTCAGCATGTAGTTGAATTCGTGGCTAAGATTTATTACGGTGAAAAGATTACAAGCAAAGGCATCTGCAGTGAAGTCTAGAGAAACCAGACACATGTTTCCAAGAGTCCTTTCCCAGTGGAGTCACAGAGAACATACCCAGTTCCCCCAGCAACGAGTTGTGACAACACCTGTGAAATGTCTACCAGAGAAGCTCATTAGACACTCAGTACCCAAGGTTTTTATTGGGGGCTGCTTACATAGGCACCCACTGCCTAGCATGTACCAAAATTCCAGGCTCCCAGAAGGAAAGCAGGTGTTCAGAATAAACCATAATGTTGGCACAAACAGTCTAGGCATAGGGAATATTTCATATCAGTGTAGGGCACTGTTTACCAGCCAAGTTTCCAGACACCAGCCATGAGCAGGCCCTTCTAAGGGTAGCAGTCTTAGAATTATGTTAATTCTTTTCCGCACAGTCTTTTTGGTTCTAGACCACTCCTAGATGATAACAAATGTATTTATAACTATCTCTCAACTGCCAAGTAGCATCATTCGTACTTGAAGCTTCAGGGAACAGGTGTTATTTTATCTTGGAAAATTTCTAGACATGGTTTTTAAGATGTTTCCTCACCCTCAGATAACAGAGCCCATCTACCTTTCTAGTTTTGAATCACGTATGTGAGATTGCTGAGAGCTTAGGATGGATGACTAACACAACAACCTGGTATGTGTTTGGTCTG
>NW_012138858.1:896932-898699 GCF_000956105.1 Propithecus coquereli
TTTTTTATATTAACTGAAACTGTTCCATCAGTTGAAGTATTTATTTTAAATAGTTAAGATTCCTTATTTTTCCACATTCTTAGCAGAGTATCATTGGAAGAAAATATTTATAATACGACTTACACATAGTGATGTTATGCTATAGAAGCAAGGGGAAGCTCTATCCAAGGCTCTGACCTCACTGAGGAATTCCTGAAGCCTCTGCTTCCCCTGCCCTCCTTCTCCAACCACTAGCCTCCATCCTAGGGAAATATTAGAGGTTCTTTGTAATTCCTGTCAAGTTGTCTCAGACTTTCCTAGGGCCTGGGAAGTGCTTAGATGTTGGAAGTTCCATTAAAACAAAGTCAACAGATAATTAAAATGTCAATAAAGGTGTAAATTAAATAATTGTGTGAGTCACCCTAATTGTCCTGAAACAGGTATTTATGAACAAAATGTGCTGTTAAGAAGACCCTCTGCAGTTAATTTCTCTGTGCACAGTTGACTTGTTTTCCTTTAGGTGTCTTCTGTACAGTGGTTTCTGCCATAGTGGGATGAGGCTTGTCCTTTCCCATCGCTCTGTTCTGTCTCCTGGTCAGGTACAGGGCTCCGTATTGGACTCACCTGTCCGTTTTCCCCTCCACTTGGCTTTTCTGGCTGTCTTTAATCTACTCAGCCCTTTCTGAACTTTTCCTGTAATCCTTTCCTTATTTTCATCCGTAACATGCTCCTTCATAGTCACTCTGTAATAACTTTGTCTTCTGTCATTCTGTTTTTACATTTCCATCCTCTTGGTAACAGATTGAGCCAGAGGCGCTGGGGCTGCCACCCATTTAAAACCAAAGGGAATGTATGGTAATGATCACCAGTAAGCGAAACAAAAAAATGTGGAGGCATTTTTTGTAAACCAGTCAATACTTTGAGCATGTATTATGTGCCAGGTACTGAAGGCACAGACATAAATAAGGCAGCATTCTTCCTGTTGAGTAGCTCATGTTTTTTTGTTGTGATAGAAAAGTAAACAAATAATTGCAATATATTATGATAAATGCTTCAAGCACAGATGGGAGAGAGTATAATCAACCTACAGAAGGAGTAATAGCTCTTGACTGGATGCTTACGTTCAGTTTGATGGTTTTAAAATATTTATTTAGCACAGTTTTGTGCCAGGTACTGTGCCACGTGCTGCAGATTGAGTGGTGAACAAAACTATTAGGTTCCTTGCCTCATGAACTTTCTAAAAAGGGGAGAGATTTTAAAGTAACCACTGTACTTTGATAAATAAAACAACTACAAATGTGAAACACCTTGAAGGAAACAAACAAGAAGCTGAGATGAAATGAGAGTGTTTGTGTGTGTTTGGGCAGTGAGGAGCTACTTGAGGTGGAGTTGTCCAGCGGGCCTCTTGTACAAAGTGACTTTTAAGCTGAGACTTGAAGAAGGAAGAAATAGCTATCCTTGCAAAGCAGTTCCAGGAAGAGTCATCTGAGTGGAGGGAGCAACATTTGGAGAGTCTGCAGTATTCAGATTTGCTCCCTGCCTTCTCTCCATCTCTGTTAGGGAGCTCGATTCTTGCAATCAGCGACACAGCCACACACCATCCATTCTCCCAGCACGGCTCACTTTCATAAGAGATCCTGCATCCTTCGCACCTGGAAGAATAGAAATTGCATGAGTGTGCAGGGGCACAGGTGGGCACAATAAGGACATACACTCAAAAAGCACATATTTCCATTTTTTTTAACATCTTATATATGTATACCTAGAGCTTAATATGTCACTGAGTTG
>NW_012138858.1:901789-917299 GCF_000956105.1 Propithecus coquereli
TCTTTAGAATAGTTTGGATTTTGATTAACCTTGACAAGATTTGAGGAATTCACACCCTGTAGCTTTCAAAGTGATTCTTCCTCCAGTTCGATTCGGTACAGCCTGCTAGACAGTGTGCTGGAAGCCTGCCATGCCCCCACACCACCTGCCTCTGTGTGCCCAAGGGAGGGATTGAACCCTATCCTGTGTTTTCTCAACTAGTCTTACAGAGGAGGGCCTTATTATCTGTGTGTTGGGGGACCCCAAGACCACCCCCAGTTTGGTAATTCATAGTGTTCAGCATGTAGTTGAATTCGTGGCTAAGATTTATTACGGTGAAAAGATTACAAGCAAAGGCATCTGCAGTGAAGTCTAGAGAAACCAGACACATGTTTCCAAGAGTCCTTTCCCAGTGGAGTCACAGAGAACATACCCAGTTCCCCCAGCAACGAGTTGTGACAACACCTGTGAAATGTCTACCAGAGAAGCTCATTAGACACTCAGTACCCAAGGTTTTTATTGGGGGCTGCTTACATAGGCACCCACTGCCTAGCATGTACCAAAATTCCAGGCTCCCAGAAGGAAAGCAGGTGTTCAGAATAAACCATAATGTTGGCACAAACAGTCTAGGCATAGGGAATATTTCATATCAGTGTAGGGCACTGTTTACCAGCCAAGTTTCCAGACACCAGCCATGAGCAGGCCCTTCTAAGGGTAGCAGTCTTAGAATTATGTTAATTCTTTTCCGCACAGTCTTTTTGGTTCTAGACCACTCCTAGATGATAACAAATGTATTTATAACTATCTCTCAACTGCCAA
Source organism: Propithecus coquereli (assembly GCF_000956105.1). Taxonomy (NCBI): domain Eukaryota; kingdom Metazoa; phylum Chordata; class Mammalia; order Primates; family Indriidae; genus Propithecus; species Propithecus coquereli. The sequence continues at coordinate 902,588 of NW_012138858.1, forward strand.
GTAGCATCATTCGTACTTGAAGCTTCAGGGAACAGGTGTTATTTTATCTTGGAAAATTTCTAGACATGGTTTTTAAGATGTTTCCTCACCCTCAGATAACAGAGCCCATCTACCTTTCTAGTTTTGAATCACGTATGTGAGATTGCTGAGAGCTTAGGATGGATGACTAACACAACAACCTGGTATGTGTTTGGTCTGACTTGTAGTGTGACTTCCTTGATGTCACTTCATAATAGGAATATGTCAGCCTAGCAGGGTGCTTGTACAGGCTGAATATCCGTTACATGAAATGCTTGAGACCAGAAGCGTCTTGGATTTTGGAATATTTGCATATACATAATGAGATACCTTGGGGATGGGACCCAAGTCTAAATAAAAAGTTCATTTATGTTTCATACACACATTGTACACATAGCCCAAGGGTAATTTTGGATAATATTTTTAATAATTTTGTTCGTGAAACCAAGTTTGTGTACACTGAACCATCAGAAAGTAAAGGTGTCACTGTGTCAGCCACAGTCTTGGTGGTTTGGCATCACCATCATTCCTGACTCTGAATTTACATGCAACTGATAAGCAGTCATCTTCTCATACTTACTCACACGTAAGTATGCACCAGTAGAAAATACGATATACTGTTAATACAGTGAGGAAACAACGTGTTCAGGGCGACCAAGCAGCAGAAGAGCATCACCACGACACCTGTGTCAGCTGTTAACCCGCAGCAGCAGGCTCTCCCTCTCCACTTGCAGTGTGACATCATGTTGGCATTCAGAGACTTCTTGGTTCTCATCATATGTGGGGACTGCATGATTTGTACTTCAACAGACTTCTAGCTTTAAAAAAGTGATATCTTGTCTTTAATTGGTTTTTGGGCATTCTGTTGGCAAGTTCCCAAATTTTGAACTGAGAAGGGAGGCTGAACTTGTGCATGTAGACTTTTAACACAAATTTGCTCTGTGAAAATCTATCCTTTAAGCTGTATATTTACTTTCCTTGGTTAGTTTAGAATTCTAAAATGCTAATAGCCTCTGTGGTCAAGATGGCAGATTAAAAGCCCCACATTATACTAAACACTTAGAAATGCTGAATTAAACATAATAAAATAATTCATATATAGCAAAGCTTGAAATCACAAATGAAGCTGTTAACATGTTACTTGCCTGATGAAAGGATAAAGAAATTTAAAAAAAAAGAATACTGATCCTCATTTCTAAAGATAGCTCTTGTTTTTTTAGGAAACGGTAGGCAACAATGTGAGTATCTGATACAGGGACAGAAAGAATTGTCACAAGTAGCAATTATCCTTTTGGATTTACCTCCTGATGATGTTTTACTTTTTCCTCATCATCAGTCATCTTAAGTGTTTTTTTTTCCTTCTGATTACAAAAAGTAGGTATGTGCTCATTGAAGAAAATTTGAAAAATACACATAAGCACAAAGAAAAAATCCATGTCCCTCCCCCAACACTCCTCAGAGCCAGACTTTTTTTTTTTTTTTTAAAGAGAGACAGGGTCTTGCTCTGTTGCTCAGGCTGAAGTGCAATGGCACAATCATAGGTGGGACTACAGACACATGCCACCATGCCCAGCTAATTTTTTTTTTCTTTTTTTTTAAAGAGATGGGGATCTCACTATGTTTCCTAGGCTAGTCTTGAACTCCTGGCCTCAAGCAAGAGTGCTGGGATTATAGGTGTGAGCCACAGTGCCAAGCCAACCTTCTTTTTTATTAATATTTGATCCACTTCATTTATCTTCTTATAAGGCATAGTTTTCTTGTCTATATAATTGTCAAAAGTAGACGTACAATTATTTACTTTCTCATTTCCTAATTGTATATCTAGGTTGTTACTCTTTTGGGTTTTTTTGCTATTATGTATAAGGCTGTGATGATCCCTTGTCATAAATCTCAAATCATTTAAATCATTCAACAATAGAAAAATTTTAGTGCCCTTTTTTGAAAAGTCATAGCATTTAGTATTAAGGATAATAAATTTGAATTTTTAAATTTATTAATAATTTCCTTTAGAGAGGAATTAGGTTTTAGTAACTTTCGTTCCCTGACAGTATATTATTTATCTTATGGAGATCTTTCACATGATTGTGTCTGTGTTGCCATGGGAAAGAAAGGAACAATCATGTCAAAATCGGGAATAGAGCATGAATTTCAAATGAGGAAAGCAATGAAAGTATGAATGGGAAAAAATGCCATTCTTGAGAGAAATCATAATTGATCAAAGTACCTATTTTTTGTTTCTCAGGCATGTTTCGAAAGGATGAAGAACTGACTCCATCACAGAGGGGTTTGGCTGTAAGGTATGTGCCTTGCGTCGTATCCTGCTAGGGTTTAGCCTGCCTCTGCCTAGAACGCACATTGGTTATGTGGCTGAGGCTCACTAGTCCTTCTAGAGGTACTAACTTCTGAAAAACAAACCTTGCTACCTCTGCACTCCTCCCTCAGCCGGGCTAGGCATCCCTCCTAAGGCTCCTGTAGCACCTCGCCTGTGTCACTGTACAGTGTGCACCTGCTGTGGACCACAAGGCTACCTGCTAAATTTTTTGTCTCTGTGAGACTCTGAGTTCCTTGAAAACAGGAACATGGTATAGCCTTCATGACTGCCACATAGTAGTTAGTAGTAATTATAGCAGCTACCGTTTATAGACCAGTAAGTTGATGGCAGATAGTGGACTAAGATATAATACATTAATATAGCATGTAGATGCTACATTTGACATAATGAAGAATGATATTTCTCATTATTATTTGAGGAATGCATTCTGGGATAAGCTTCTAGTTCATTTATTATAGGTACTCTGATGACTGATGCAAAGAACAGCTTAATTTCTTGGCAGAATTTATCTCAATCTAATATAATTAGAGCTCAAATACTTGTTTTACTTAAAAGAAAAATTTCATATGGGGTACCTTGTTTCTAAATCTAGAACTAATACATGCGTTGCTGATAGACTAATGAGATTAAGTTTGTGATAGTAGATAGACCTACACTAAGTGTTCATCTTTGATCCAGGTAGCATGTCTTGGGGATCTTCTTATATTTTCCTCATCTGTAAAAATATTCTGTTGTGAGCTGAGCATGGTGGTACATCCCAAGTAGTCTCAGTTACTTGGGAGGCTGAAGCAGGAGGATTGCTTGAGCCCAGTACTTTGAGGCCACAATGAGCTATGAACTGGCCACTGCATTCCAGCCTGGGCAACATAGCAAGACACTATCTCTTTAAAAAAGAATTCTGTTTTGATGTTCTCTATAGTCTTTATAGGTCAGTAAATATATACTTGAGTATACTTAACTATGAGAGGCTAATTTGATCTGAGTTCTATGACCTCTAGGAGCCCTTGGGCCATCCCAGTAACTGCTCACTACAGACTCTTAATTCCTCTTTCCCCCTTTCTTCTCACATAGCCACCTAGCAAATCTCAGAGCCAGTTAAATCCAGCTCTCCACCTACCTGAACAGTAGAAAGAAGCAGAGTGGAAATACATTCAGTCTTGCTGACTGGACTTATTTTGAATTTGTTACCCCAAATTTAAAATTACAGTCCTTAGTATTGCCAGCAATTCTGCAACATTTCCTTAGCCTACTCACTTTCCCACTCTCTTGTAAGATGATTTATTCTCCTTTCTTCCCAGACTTCTAACACTCCCTCCCCCGTACTCAGGATGGTAGCAAAATTTTATTTTTTGGGAAAAATAAAAGCAACCCTACTTCATTCTGCAACCATGAAATCTACCAGACTGCCTGAATCTGTAACAAAACACTGGACTTTCTTTCCTGGTATCTAAGCTAGGCCAATTTTGCACTTCTACTCTGAACCTACCTCCTCAGGGATCTTGCTGCTTCAGTTAATGTCCTGTCTCTTGCATCATCAATCATCAATTTCCCCCTCTCTGCTGGATCATTCCCACCAACTCAGAAGAAAAAGCTTGTTTTATCCCACACTCCCTTCTAGCTACCACTCAATTAGTCCACACTTCTTTAGAATAACACTCCTTGAGAGCTTGTCTGCACTCTCTACTTCCTCACCTCCCGTTCTCTCATCAATGCCCTGCAGTCAGGTTTTTGTTCCCACTCTTGGTCTGAAATGATTCTTTCAGAGTTGCCTCAATCTTGGCACATTTTACCATTGGCTTCAGTTTGCCTGATGCTCAGCCTCTCGGCAGTGTTGGCCAAGCTGTCCGCTTCATCCTGAAATACCTCCTTCACGTGCCTTCCAGGATACATTCTTGTGATTTTCCTCCCCCCTTAACTGACTCGTTCTCTCCGCCTCCTTTGCAGAAGCCTCTGCCTCACCACTAAGTTGATGTGCTCCAGAGCTCAGCCCTGGACTTCTCAGTTTTCTCCAGTTGATCATAGACAGTCCATTGGCTTTAAAGACCATCTACATGTTTGGAGTCTCCTAAATTTGTATTCCCACCCCAACCTCTCTCCTGAGCTCCAGCCTCTCATATCCAACTGCCCTTTCAACATCATTCCATGGATAGTGAGAGCCATCTCAAATAAAGCATATGCAGAAGAGAACTTCTGATCTCTGTCTTCCTTTTCCCTCCCTGTCCACTGATCTGTTCCTCCACCATTGTCGCCCACTTACTTAATAGCAATAGCATTTATCACTAGTGGCTTGGGAAAATTTAGGCAGACACTGATTTTCTGACTGTAAATCCACTTCACCAGCAAGTCAAGGTAGCCCTTTCTAATCTCTAATCTGACCGATTCTCACCATTCCCTTTTGTTTGGTCCCAGTCTAAACCCTCATTTTCTACTTGGGCTAGTGGAGTAGCTTCCCTAACTGGTCTCCCTGTTTTCTCTTACGCCTTCTGCAGCTTACTTTTCACCTCGCAGCCAGAGATCTTTTTAATGTGCGTTGGATTATATTATTCCCCTCCCCTGATGAAAATCCTCCAATGGCTTCCCCTGTAATTTAGAATAGAAGGACACACTTTGGACTGCAGCAAATATGGCCCCACGGGCGGATGCTCCCCCAGTCCCCCTCCTTCCCTCAGTCCACTTCTGACTGCACAGGCCACCTGTCAGAAATCCCCTCCCTTCCCTGCCATCGCTGTCTGTCCCTTTGTCCCGCTTCGTCTTTCTTCATAGTACGTATTGCTGTCTAACGTTACATAATATGTTTATTTAATTGTCCCCTTCCTACCCCTGCAAATGTCGCCATCACCTAAATAGTGGTTCCCACTGGGAGTGATTTTGCCTGCAGGAGACAGTTAACAATGTCTGGAGACATTTTTTGGTTGTCACAACTAGGAGGGATGATGTACTGACATCTAGTGGGTAGAGGCTATGGATGCTGCTAAATGTCTGCAATGCAGAGAAGTCCCTACAATAAAGAATCATTGGCCCAAAATGTCAGCAGTTCTGTAGTTGAGAAGCCCTCACTTGAGATAACACATAGTGGATGTCAAATAAATGTTGATGGAATAAATGAATGAGTGAATCTTTTGTTTAATATTATAAATGAAATATTATAGTTAGACCTAAGTTCTCATTTTAATAGCAAATGTTATAGGTCATTACTTCAGTCCATAAAATAACTTGTTGTTTGTGATATAACAGTTGAGCCAAAAATTACTTCAGCCAACTTTGTGGTTACACATTATCTCCTGTCCTTGAAAAGTGTGTTACATGGTTTGACTTGGTCTTAAAATAATTGGCATCGACAGTGGAGCTCTGCCGCTGGAGTGCAAGGAGTTCTTTGCAACTCTGTGACTGCAGGTACTTACTCTGGTGCTTGCTCTGTTTCAGCATTAAATATGAAGAACTGAAAGAGAAAATCTACCAGAAATATTTTCTGTCATCAGTTTTGAGCCCTAAAAAGAAAATACTTAAGATACAACATTTTGGCCGGGCGCGGTGGCTCACGCCTGTAATCCTAGCACTCTGGGAGGCCGAGGGGGGCAGATCGTTCTGAGCTCAGGAGTTCGAGACCAGGATGAGCAAGAGCGAGACCCCGTCTCTACCAAAAATGGAAAGAAATTAATTGGACAGCTAAAAATATATGTAGAAAAAATTAGCCGGGCATGGTGGCACGTGCCTGTGGTCCCAGCTACTCGGGAGGCTGAGACAGTAGGATTGCTTGAGCCCAGGAGTTTGAGGTTGCTGTGAGCTAGGCTGACGCCACGGCACTCTAGCCCAGGCAAGAGAGTGAGACTCTGTCTCAAAAAAAAATAAAATAAAATAAAACATTTTAAAATGTGGGGGAAAAAAATTCTTAAAAATTAGAAAATGTGTTTCGGTTGAGGGGTAACCTAGATAGTATCAGATGTGCAGGAAGCACGATGTTGTTCTATTGATATTTTTTTTTTAATAAAAACAATATTAAGCCAGGCATGGTGGTGCATGCCTATAATCCCAGCTACTCTGGGGGCTGAGGCAGGAGGATCCCTTGCTCGAGCCCAGGAGCTCGAGTCCAGCCTGGGCAATGTAGCAAGACCCTGACTCTTTAAAAAATAAATTAAAAATGATGCGTATTATATATAAAGATACTCTCTCAACTCTTGTTCACAAAGAATGTTTATGTTTTTAAAGGAGACAGTTTAGAGAGGACAAAGACATTGTAACATGTTCGAGAAGCCTGCTTACTGTCTCCAGGTGTAGTTCTTTTATTCGTGATAGTTTATAATTGACAGTGGACCGTAGACTTGATTAATGGAGCTATAAAAATATACAGTCCTTATTCATTTATATAGCATAGAAAGCCTAAATAGTCTCCTGTGTTAACTAACCATTTTACCATGTTACCAGTAGATACCGCGTGCCATTTGGACAGATTTCAAAGCAGTCGAATTAAAAATGTTGTGAGACATCCTTGACTCCCGTCTCTCTCACACCCTACAGCCCATCCTTCAGCAGACCCCGCTCCGCTGCCAGGGTATGTGCAGAGTGTCCTGCCCCACTCCTGCAGCCATTGTCACCTGCCTAGTGGCTGCTCCACTCCTGATGGGTCCACACACAGGGGACAGAGTGATGCTTTGAAACATAGGTCTTTTAAAACCCTACTATGGTTTTTCAACTCATTCAGAATAAAACCTGACATTCCTACCATGGCTTAAAAGGCAGGCCCCATGTGGTGTCACCTCAACTCTCTACCTCTCCTCCCATTCTTTCCCTGGGTTCAGTCTACTCCAGCCTCATCCCCTCCTTACTGCCGGCCGTGCCCAGCTCAGGAATCTGCCACTCATCATCCCTTCTGCCTGGAATCCTTGTCACAGACATCCACATGACTCCTCTCACTTCCTCCTTGTCTCTACTCAAATGTCACCTTACCAAAGGGGCCTTCTCTGATTTCTTAATGTAATAAAATACCTTCTCTTTGTAGCACTTAGCATCTCTGAAAATATTTTATATATTTTTTTATTATCCATTTTCTGCAACTGGTATGTAAGCACCATGAATACAGAATTTTCCTCTGTTTTGTTTCGTGCTGTATCTCGAGACGCTAGAGCACGCTGGGCACAGTGCACAGCATGCATTTGTTAAATGAGCAAAGGATTGACTAGTAAGAGATGACACTTTCTGTGATAGCATATCTGTCTTAGATTTGTTTATTGTGAGAAATCTAAGTAGAAACCCTTCGTATTTGTTCATAAAGATCTGCGTAGAAACTCTCTTATTCAAAACTACTGTTGAGCATTACTACATCCAGATCTTTTAAATTATTACTGTATGGATGCAAATGACGATTAAAGATTGTCTTATTTTGGAAATGGTAAGAATAGTGAGTGTAGATGATTATTATTTCTATCAGACTTTCTGAAAGCTTATCTCTCACAAGTTGCATGTCTTTTTGTTGCAGGCGCATGCCAAGCCTACTGGAGTACTTAAGTTACAACTGTAACTTCATGGGTATCCTGGCAGGCCCACTCTGCTCTTACAAAGACTACATTACTTTCATTGAAGGCAGATCATACCATATGATACAATCAGGTGAAAATGGAAAGGAAGAAATACAGTGTGGAAGAACAGAGCCATCTCCAAATGTAAGGTCATGAGATTTATCTGGAGCGTTTAGAGCATGTATTGGTTAGTCTTATTTATTTAAAGATACTAATATTTCCATGTTTTGAATTTACCTATATCTTTAAAAACGTTTTTCAAGATAAGTGACTCCACATTCTGCCTATTAGTGATGCCTAGTAGAAGTACAGTCATAATTAAAGAACAAAAATAAGGTTATTTGAGAAATTACATGCCGAATTCCTTAATGAGAATGATGCTTTATAGTTACAGAGTATTTTACAAGAAAGCCCTTCTCATGGAATTAGCCATCCAATTTTCCAGGCCTTTTTTTTTTTTTTTAAAAAAGCTATGCCTTATGTTCTAGCAAATTGCAAACACTCTGTGTTGTCCTTTCCTTTTCTGCTTTTCTCTTCTTCTTAATCATAACCTGTTGAAATCCTACTCCTCTTTAAAGATCTACTTAAGGTATCACCTTTTTCACAAAACTGTTACCGATTCGCACAATAAAGAGATATTAACAGCTAACACTTTGACAGCTCTTACCACATGCGCTGTTTTTGTTTATTATTATTTATTTCAAAAAATTGCCTTTGCACTGCCCAACTCAGAGCTACATGCACTGCTGTGAGCACCTCACACATAGTTAGTTACTCTTTTCATCTTCACAGTAGTTAGTCTTACAAAGTAGTAGACTCTGTGGCTAAATAATTTGACCAGGATTTCCCAGGTTGGCAGTAGGAGATCTAGAATTCAAACCAGTTCAGTCTGGATCCAAAATCTATGCTAAATTGCCTCACAACTGAACATAGTTTTTACTTTTTTCGAACTATTGAGGTACTTGGAACCGATGAGATGCTGCTTCATAAAGAAAGGCTATGAGTCTTTGCGTAGGCTAAGTTTCTGTTGGATTTGATCTGGTTGAATCTAAATGTTCCATGAAAAGTAATAGGCCAGTCAGAAAGCCTATGAGACAAAGAGAAAGAACTAATGTTTTCTCTGAATGTGGGGCTTAGAGCAAGCCCCCTTTTCCCTGCAAACCTACCATCCTCCATTTGTGTGGCAATGAAGAGTGAGTGAAGAAATGTGCACCCATTCACAAAAGCCATTATATTACCTCTTTTCTACTATGTGACTCATTGTGTGCTTTATACCAAAAAGGAGTTTTTGTCTTCATACTTTGTATTACTGGCTAAGTGTTGATTGAGAAATGCCATACCAAATTGGGATGAATTTCATTCAGACTCATATCTCCAGGCCGACCACTTAAACCTTTAGAGGTCTGACTGCCCTGAGAGAAACTAAAGATAATTATAGACAGCTTCTTAGAAGTTTATTCTGGAATACTGGGAGGAGAATTAAATCTAGGAATCAAGACCCTGAACTCTCAGTTACCAGTTCAGCTTTATCATTGTATTAATAGCACAGCACTTAATGTGTGTGGGTCCCTCTCAGCAAAAGGAGAATCTTAATGTCTTTCCCATTTTAGAGAGGATATAAAGATCGAATAGTTTTGTAAAATATTTGAAAAATATCAAGTGCTATATAAACACGTGAGTAGGAGTAAATCAAACTCAACAAAGAATAATACAAATTTATATTTTGCTTCTGTCACCTTACTCTGAGTTTTTATGGGATTCACTCATGAAATGTCATTTTCTTCCTCTTTTGGGTTATAGACATCATAAATCAGAGGTTGTTGCTAATGACAGATACTCTTAATGTATTATCTCATTGTTCTAATATATTTTTATTTAAATTCCATATGTATATAGTTGACAAAGTCAAATAGTAGTAGTTATTCATAAATCCCTCTAATGGCATTTGTAAGCGCTTTATGTACCAGTGGGGTTTGTAGACTCTTAGGATCTGAAGTAGGATAGTCACATAGCCAGCTATCTCTTCTGTTGGGGACCTCCCGGTTGTCTTTATCTGTATCAGTTAAGACACAGATTTGACTGCTGAAACAAGGACCAAAATAACGGTGTTGGAGAGCCAAGCTCTGTTTTCCCTGTACACATTACTTTCGTTCACAGCCCATTGACCAGAACGTAATCACACAGCCATACTCAGCTACACAAGAGGCTGGGACATGTCATCTTCAGCTAGACTTCCAAGTGCACAAGTAAAAATTCCTTTGCTATGCAGGACGGGGAGGATGGCTCCTGGGCAACACCTACCAGTCTCTGCCATGATGTCTATAAGTCTTTTCTGTGGGGCTATTTTGTTTTTTGAATAAAAGATCCTCTGGTCTTCTTCCTGGGGCACACAAACTTGACTGCTGTTACTCTGGAGCTGGGCAGGAGAAGGGGGCTGATTATATCACCTCTCAGGATACAGCTGTCTCTGTGTTCTCCACGTTTTCATTCCAGCACCTACCCATCCTGCTCTAGACCCATGTTCCTAAGCCTGTATCTTCTGTGGTTACATATATATATATTCTCTTGCTTCCTGCTAGAACGGTGGGGGTATCCACTTTACTAAGAGATATATACCTATATATCTTATAAAGTAAGGTGATTTTACATTTATAATATATCTTATGTATAATATATACTTATTTTACATATAATTACATCTGTAATATATCTTTTATATATATATAAGGCATATATATGTATGTATAGAGTAAGGTGGCTTTATACAAACACATACATCATCCACCTCATTAAGCAGAGACGCTATAGAGACTTGTTTATACCTGGCTTTCTACTAGCCCTCCTCCCAGATATAGTTCTCCCCATCCACCCTGTCTTCCATGATACCTGATGCCTGCATTGACTGATCCTATTTGGGGATTCTCATTGGTATGCATGCCCCGTGGTAGCTGAGATCAGGTTTATGTTACCTTAGTTTTCCTTTTTTTTTTTAAACCGAGACCTAGAAATTTTGCATGTAGTCTAATGGTCAGAGTATTTCTTACTACATTACTCAAATGATATACCTCATTGTTAGGTTAATGTATGGGGCTGTTCTTCTTATCTCCCTTCATTAATAATCACAGTTTTTCTCTAATTACCTTTTTAAAATCTCTTTTTTATTCAAATATATAGATAAGATATTTGGGAGAAGATTGAAGAAAGGTAGCCTTATTTTATTGGAGAAAGGTTTAAAAGATAGCCAGGAAAATGAGAATAATGACAACTGCAGCAAGGATTGGACAGTCAGAACTACCTGGCAGGAGCAACCTACAAATAAGACAGTTTTTTTTAGAAGTGCAATGAATATAGCATATGCTTTGAGCCATTCTTTTGGCACTGTTACATAGTGTGTTAAAATATGGATCTTCATTTATGAATTACTTCAGTTAATTTGAATATTGTTTGGTTATTATATCAGGCACTCTAAACCCAGGTATTTTGTTAACATACCTTCATCTGAATCTAGCCTTTTCTTTTTTCTACTTGTTTCTTTCCCTTCCCAGTCTGTATAATCTCTTTTATACTAAATGAGGTTGAAATGTTCTGGCCTTCTAAAAATACAAAATACCATGAGTTGGTAATTTAACCTTACCATAATATTGCAAAGAATGGCCTGTTCTTTTCATCAGAGTCTTTGATACCAATCTTTAGTGTTCTCATGTGTAGCTCTTTTGATTTTATCATTCTTGAACACAGATATGTTAACTTTCAGATTTAAAGAGATGTATAGATTGTGTATTTTAAAACTAATGTCCATGAAACACCTAGAATTTGTAAGATGTAGAAAAAGCACAATAGAAAAAAATGTCATTTTTCATATAAAATCTACCAAAATTAATTAACATGAATTTTTTGGTGTCCACTTCCGTTCACACTGATACACTTATACTTGTTTTTAGATTTTTTATTTCCTGAAAGTTGTGAAAAACACAAATTGAGGTTTTAATATGAGTTGAGCCATAATTCTTAGGTAGTACTTACACATAAGGTTGGAAATGTTAATACTATGACACCTTGGAGGTCTTTAAATACTAAATGCAGTGTAGCTCTTGATTTTTGACCAGGACAGTTATAGGTTGATGCTACATTCAGAAGACTAATCTGTTGATAATACGTAAAATGAATTAAAAGGAGCATGGGTGAAATTTCTGAAATCTCGTCTTACACTTTTCAGATTGCAGTTATTCAGAAGCTCTTAGTCTGTGGACTTTCTTTATTGTTTCACTTGACCATCTGTAAAACATTGCCTGTGGAGTACAACATTGATGAGCATTTTCAAGCTACAGCTTCATGGCCAACAAAAGTGACCTATCTTTATGTCTCTCTATTGGCTGCCAGACCCAAATACTATTTTGCATGGACGTTAGGTAAGTAACATGTGAATAGACTTTTCTGTTTATGTGTTGACATAAGTCAGTGGATCAGTGAAAAGATAACAGATACTTATTGTGTGCCTGTTGTATGCTAGATTCTGTGCTAGCCAGAATAGATAGTAATATGTATAAGACATAGTTTCTACCCTCAAGATGCTTAAAATATAATACGCTATTAAACCTTTCATTATGATATATGCTAGGCTATTAACCATAGTATAATATGCTTAGTACTTTATGAGCAATAAAATGATATTGGTGTGCGGAATGGGGGTAGTCAGTTATGCTTGGCAGGTAGATTAAGTATTAGAGAAAAGACAGCATTCAGTTGTGCCTTTAAGATTGACTTGATTTCAGCAAGTGGAAAGTGGCTAGTTTTGCACTCATGAACAAAGAGGCATGGAAGTGCCTTGCTTTCTGTGACAGGTGTACTAGGGGCCATGCAGGAAAGAGGGAACTGGGAAGGAGAAACAGGGCTTTCACGAGACCTCGCCTGCTTTGCTGAACAAACCATGAGAGCCTTCAAGCAGGGTGGTGGCCTGATCCTATGGCAGAAGAAGATAATTCTGGCCACATTTTGGAGGTTAGACTGAAGTGGAGAGTCACTTCACTGGATAGATTGAAACCTCTTCATATGTGTTATCTTTTCTCTCACCCACAAGATTATAAACCCCTTTATTCTTGTGTCCTGCTCGACTTGTTTATATTTGGTACTCCATGAATATTTGAATGGCTGCATGAAGAAGCACATTAGCCAGACAAGGCCAAGAAAAAGGCCTGGGGACTGACATTTTACTCTTGGTTTTATTTGGATTGCATGAACTATAGTTTGGGACTGGAATCGGTGTTTTTAGTCTTTTGTCATACAGTTGCACACGGTGGCATCATTAAAAGTTACTTTGACCTGGCATTTTCACAGTCAATTAAAATATATTATGTTACCCTGTATAGATTTTAAACTAATACTTCTTTAAGGATTGAAAATTTTTATTCTAGCCAAATACGAACATCAGTAATACCAGATAAGATTTCTGTAGTACTTAAATTCTGACTTTCAATTGAAACTAGAAATTCTTCCACACCAACCTAGAATTTTTAGGGTTTTATAAGAAATGTGACCTGTTTGTTGAACCACTAGAGTTATATAAGAGTTCTGCATGTTCTTCAGTTTGATTGGACCTCTCATTGTTGAAAATCTGTCAGTAGAATAAGGTCATTGAATTTATAAGACTTTTGAGGAAATCATAAGACCTTTGTAAATATGTAAAAATGCATGAGTTATCCTTAATTTTTTTTTTTTTTTTTTTGAGACAGAGTCTCACTCTGTTGCCTGGGCTAGAGTGCCATGATGTCAACCTCGCTCACAGTAACCTCAAACTCCTGGGCTGAAGCAATCCTTCTGCCTCAGCCTCCTGAGTAGCTGGGACTACAGGCATGTGCCACCATGCCCAGCTAATTTTTTCTATATATGTTTAGTTGTCCAGCTAATTTCTTTCTATTTTTTTTTTGGTAGAGACGGGTTCTCACTCTTGCTCAGGCTGGTCTCAAACTCCCAAGCTCAAACAATCCGCTCGCCTCGGCCTCCCAGAGTGCTAGGATTACAGGCGTGAGCCACTGCGCCCGGCCTCCTTAATTATTTCTTTGTTAGTTATGACAATTACAATCATTCTTAGGGGATTTCTGATTCCCTACCCCCAATATTTGGTTTGAAAAACCAAGAAAATGTGAGTGAATTCCTTTTCCCTGATTCCTCCTTAAGCAAATGTATTAGAATATATAATATATGAGTAACAATTTGAACTACATTTAAAGAATTTAAATAATTCTTAACCATAAGGCTATAAGGTTATTCAGTTCAATAAGTACTCATACTATGTCTGTACTGTCTTAATCAGTACAAGTAATGGTTTAGGTCCTAGTAATGGTTAAACCCTGAAGTCTACATTTTGATGTTGCATCAGTGGAGAAGCTGATTGAAAGGCTTGGCACCCGTATGCACACATTCATCTCTGCTCTCCACTGACTTTTTTTTTTTTTTTTCCGAAACAGGGTCTCACTATATTGCTTGGGCTAGAGTGCAGTGGCATCATCCTAGTTCACTGCAGCCTCAAACTTCTGGGCTCAAGCTATCTTCCTGCCCTACCCTCCCAAGTAGCTGGGACTACAGGCATGCACCACCATGCCTGGCTGATTTTTTCTATTTTTTGTAGAGATGAGCTATGTTGCCCAGGCTGCTCTCAAACTCCTGGGCTCAAGTGATCCTCCTGTCTTAGCCTCTCAGACTGTTGGGATTATAGGCGTGAACCACTGTGCCCAGCCCTACTGACTTTTTGGTTCTCAAATTGGAGTTTAATGACTTCTAAAAGTCCAAAAATGTGTTTTTGGGAATCTGAGAGTTCCAAAATACTTTAATTTGGTTTGTGCATTTTGATGA
>NW_012138858.1:930079-931591 GCF_000956105.1 Propithecus coquereli
GGCAAAAGAGTGAGACTCTGTCTCAAAAAAAAAAAAGAAAAAAAGGAATTGCTTTACAGTAATTCCATGACAGCTCTTGCATGTGTTAACAAGTAGGAGAAAATGGTGATAACCCGTTTACCTCATAGATGTTCCCTACAATAAATAAACTCCTTTTATGTAGAATGATGTTACTATATTAGAAAAACCGTATCAAGGAAAGAGAAATCAGTACACTACCATTATTGTTAAGTCATTTTTAATTTTAATATTTTGGCATGATAATATATTATTATTTATATTTAAAGCTTCATTATTTTGTTGCTTAAAGACAAAAGTTACTTTGTTTTTCAGATGTCAACAAGTTTTAAGATGTTTCTTGATAATTGGAATATTCAGACAGCTCTTTGGCTCAAAAGGTATGTTCCTTCAAGAACAATCTTTAGATGTACTTTGGCATCTAGTTCTTGGAGTTGGGCTTCACTGAGTTCAGATTCCTAATTAAATTAACAGTGTGTTGAGTGACACTGTAACTTCAGTGTTACCCAGGAAACACTGTTAGCATCCTCCTAAACAAGGCACTATCAAATCAGAACTGTTTTGGCTTAAGTCACAAATGCAGCTGCTCCTGCCCTCTCAGCCTGCCTTCGAAGGCCTCTGCCAACGTCTCATCACCAGTGTCCTCCTCTGTAGCGCCTACTCTTGTTCATTAGCGATCTGGTTTAAATCAAAAAGGCCTGTACAACCACTATATATATGCCCTGGGTGTGCTGGAATAGTTCCTGTTTTAAATGTGTCAATTCAGCAGATCTTTATATGTTAGGCACAGGATACAAAGATGACTAGGGCAAAAAGACCCAGCCCCTGCAAGTGAAAGAGTTCACAATTTTGGTAAAGACACAGCTGTGTAATCAGACACATGCTGTTCCTGTAGTGGGGATTCGGTGGGGGGTGGGGAGAGAGCAGGCACAGTGAGGGCACAAAGGGGAGTGAGGAAGAACTTCCTGGAAGTAGCTGATGTTTGCACTGGGATTTTTGTCAGGAGTGTGTCCAGTGGACAAGGTCAAGGCACAGGCAGCTCAGGTGGAGCGACAGGTATGAAATACACAGCTGGGGATTGTACAGAAACTCCCAGGGAGTCTCTCTCATTGTCCCTGTAAGCACATTGTGCTATCTTGAATTTATTTCATAAAATACTGACCCTGTAATGGTAGGGCTCTGGGTAGCCTTCTTTTATGGCATCTTTTTTTAAATGACAAGTTGAATGTTTTATTCCTTGAGATAGCCAGCATATATTATCATCACTTCATGGTGCCTTGCAGTCTCCCCGCTGGCTGCCAATTCTCTGAGCTAATCTGTTTTGTTGTTTTTTGTTGTTATTTTTAAAATTTGATACCTTAGGAAAAGCTTATTTTCATCTGAGTTCTCTAACCTGTTATAGGAAAACTTTAGACTAAGCACAGCCTATTTGCCAGAAAGAATAGTGTAATTAGGTCAGTTGAAAGTTCTTGATGTTTTTCAAGAAAGTAATGA
>NW_012138858.1:931641-934524 GCF_000956105.1 Propithecus coquereli
AGAGAGTTTTGAACTTTCTTATAAGAGTAGTGGAGCACTGTGGATGGGTAATATATACAGGTGAGTGAGGTGATCATACAGGTATTTTAGAAGGATCTGGCATGTAGAATGTGAATATGTTGCCCTCAAGAGGCAGAGAAATCTGTTAGGAGGATGTTGTGTTAATCCAAGATGTTGGTGACCTAAACTAGGATACTGGCAGTGGGGCTAGAAAGACTTAATATATTGGAGAGCTGTGTAAGAGGCTCAGCAGAACTTGGTGACAAATTGGAATTAGCAAGAAAGAATGAGTTATGAATCAGGCCCAGATGTCTGGTTTAAAAAACTAGGTTATTGGTGATACCTTTCACTTTAGAGAAGGAACAAAGAATAGTCATGGGTTTGAAGGGAAAGATAACGTGTTCAGATTTCAGACGTTCTGAGTTGTCCAGCAGGCACATGAATGATGAGAGCCTCAGAGACACCTGGGATGGTAATTTGGGAGCTTCAGCATGTAGCAGTTCAAGCCTAGGAGAGAGGGTGAGATGAGATGAGAGTCCCTGAGGGAGCACCAATACTCAGAGGCTGGGCAAGGGAAGGCGATTCCGGCGGAGTAGCCAGAGAGCAGAGCAAAACCGTTTCACTAGCCTGTGAAAAGGATTATTCCAAACAGGAGAAATTACCAAAGCTTTAGGTGAAAGGTTGACAGGGGACTTTATAATGAATGGGTCATGCTGGACTCACCGATGAGCCTTAGCGTTACTAGAAGTGGACAGTCAGGCACGAAGCGTCTGCGGATGTGATGCCAGGGGAAATACGGTGCCATCTCTGAAGTAGTCTGCCAACGTAAGTAAACCTGACTCAGGTCTCTAGTCCTTCTAAATTCAGAGGGGATACGGAGTATAGAAAACCAGAAGTGGGGAATTCTGTGGCACGTATGACCCAAGCTATTACAGATTAAGAGACTTGGCCACATGTACTGTATGAACCTTTTTTTGGATCCTGATCAAACAAACCAACTGGAAAAAGACATTTTTTAAACAATCAGGAATATTTAAATATTAAATGCAAAGTGGGTATTAGATGATGTTAAAGAATTATTATCAATTTTGTTAGGTCTGATTAAGGTTTTTTACAAGCCCTTATTTATTGGACATAAATTCTGAACTATTTGCAGGTGAAATAAGATGTCTGGTATTGGCTTTGAAATACTCTTAACAATAAAGTCAGTAATAAAAATGGGGAAGGGGATGGGGAAATTGGAAATTGTTGAAGTTGGGTGATGGATATGTGGCCTTGTTTCTAACCTTTTGGTCATTATTACCACCTTAAGAAGACTTTGAGACACTTTTTCCCCGTCATCCCCTTCATGAAATTTTAATACCACAGATAGGCTGTGTATCTGTTGACTTATGATATATGTATGTGTGCTTTGTACATAAAAAGAGTAAGTTTTGGGGCACCTTAAGAACCAGGTTTCATCCTCATGGGGGCGATACCACCCCATTGAGAATGCATGGTATAAGAACAAGTAAAGAAAGGAGTCAATTTTTCTGAAGAGGGGAATGGTCTTCAGTGCTAAATGCTGCTGAGATCAAGTAAGATAAGGACTGGTAAGGGCCCTTATCATTTATGGTTTTGTAAACAACAATTTCAGGGGAGGCATAGGCATGAAGGCCAGATTATACAGCCTTAGGAGTTCACTCCCCATAAAGGGAAGGAGGATGGAGATAGGGCAGTAGTTGAGGGGAACCGGCGATTGAGGAGAGCCTTTTGTTCTGTTTAATTTTGTTTTAAAGTAGATTGAAATGTGTTTACTGATTAAGAGAATATTTGACAGGAAGAATGTGAAAATACAGTTGAAGGACAGAGAGATTTATTGATAAGTGAGGTCCCTGAGAAGATGGAAAGCAGGGAGGGAATATGAGGTAGCAAAGAGGTATAGAGACTGACCCTGAGGAAGGAGACAGGAAAGAGGCAGGGTCTGCGTGTGTGCCGCTGAGTTTGGGGTTTTGGTGGTAAGACTTTGGAGTCTGATGATTTATGTCATTTCTGTAAAGCAGGAGGCCAATTTACCTGTTGTGAGGGAGGGAGGAGGTGATAGAACCAGAGGCTTAAATGGGGAACTTCTGAAGTATTAGGCTGAACCCTATGAAATTGCTGATAATTACTTCTTTTTGACTTGAAAAAGAAAAAAAAAGATTAATTTCAAATGATTCAATCCAATATCTGTTTTCAAGAAGGGGAGAATGAATTGTCTAGGAAAACAAGGGTTGTTTGGTAGGCTGAGGGTCTGGGTTGAAATTGAGAACCGTAACTTACAACAAAGGTCTAGAATGTTATGTGATACTCTGCACTCAGCATGCAGGTGTTACTGGTAGGGAAGGTGGACAATGTGGCTGATTTGGAGTTAGGATTTTGATACGTAGGTGAGTTGAAAGGAAAACGAAACACAACCATCAAAGATTCTGATAAGCATGGTAAATAATGGACCACAGAATCTAAAACGGTCGGAAGGAAGTGAAGACCAGCTGAGGAGAGAACGACAGGATAAAAGTAGATGGGCCCGGAGAACAAAGATTGGTTTCCTCTAAGCTAAAGAATAGCTTTAATGGGAGTAACTTGAACTAGGAAGCTGGAAAGGTAGGAAGTCCCAGGCTGGGAGGTGGGTGTATGGATATCTCTCGGGAGTAGCACAGAGTCAGGTGGCGCCAAGATTCAGAGTAGCCAGGAGACCGGACGGCAGCTCGGTGGGTCATTCCTGTGGGCGTCCACTTCACTCGGAATGGTGGCCGAGCTTGGCGGGGAGAGGAAGATAGTGCGGCAGTGCTCCAGTCTTCAGCGTGAGGGGGAACACCATTGAAAGGGCGTTTGTGTACTCTATCAGGAATTGCTGGGCCGGGC
>NW_012138858.1:934636-936898 GCF_000956105.1 Propithecus coquereli
CTGTTTAATTTCTTAATTCAGGGTTTCTCAAAACAGGAATCAGGCCTCTAGTCTCATCCCTGTGGTGGTGTCCTCTTTACCACTTCAGAAAATGATTTATTGGGATCTCAGCAGTTTTCCCCCTTTAATTCAAGTTTAGAAAACATTGTCTTAGCCCATGTAGAGACAGGTTAAGATTTAAATTGATGTTAACGGTCAGTTATTAGGAATCACAGATTGCTAAGTTCGTCTTCGTATTAATGACAACCTGGAAGCTTTCTCAGGAGTTAGGTTACCTGAGGTAAAGGGCGGGCTGTGATGGGAGTTGGGGGCACAGAGGTATGTGGAAGGTTGATACCTGCAGTTTGATTTCCCCAGTTCTCTCTACGTCACTGTCGACCATACCCCGGATCAGTCCTATTGTCAGATGAGAAGTTGGTTAGGAGTTTAGTTGCTTTCTGATGGCAGTAGGCAAAAAAGATGGAGAGAATGAATAAGTGAGGAAATCAGAAGTGGTGGCGGCCATGAGGGAGGAAGAAGTTCTCCAGCAGCCATTTGGGCTGGTGTGCAGCCCATATTATTAATAGATTTTATTTTTAATCCTATTGAATATGAATGCTACTATATTGATAAGCTTTACCTTAAAGGCTCATACTTATTTGCCCAAAGGCTGCTGACCTCATTAAACCTGACAGGGGATGAATCGTGCTTATTTATTCCTTTTTCCCCAAGGTGTAATCTTTGAAAAGTCTTGTTTGATGTACTAAAAAGCACTAATAAGCCATGAAACAATTCAGGATCCATGTCCATGCAGGCATATTATATCCATGGGTTTTGATGGATTTCAGTTAGTCTGTTTTTTTAGTCATGACACCTATACCATAAATTATAAACATTTTTTCAGTTAATTGGAAAAGGGCTCATTTGAGGCAGAAACTTTCCTTAAAGCTTAATCAAATAGGTATATAGAGCAAAATTGACTTATTGAGCATTGTGGTGAAAGGCTTAGAAAACAAATTCTGAAGACATATATTAATACATAGAGTGGGTTCTGGTGAACCAATAAAGAAAAAAAATGGAATGAA
This sequence comes from Propithecus coquereli, assembly GCF_000956105.1. Taxonomy (NCBI): domain Eukaryota; kingdom Metazoa; phylum Chordata; class Mammalia; order Primates; family Indriidae; genus Propithecus; species Propithecus coquereli. The sequence continues at coordinate 935,701 of NW_012138858.1, forward strand.
AATATTATACCTCGCTTATATATTCTTTTCTATAGTAAAGGTCCATTATGTTTTTAAAAAGAACATGGTGATCCCAGGGCAAAACATCCCCTTAGTGGTTTCTGGACAGATGACTGAGCGTGCTCCACTGTATTCCACTGGAGCATTCTAGTATTGGGAAGCGTTTCCTATATTGAATCTTTACCTTTAGCCCATTGGTCCTCCCCAGTTTTTAAACTCTACTTTGCCTCAACTTAGGCTTAATATCTGATGTTTTGTTGACTAACCAAATTGTTCTAGTTATTTTTATCGTATGTGATAATGTTTCTGACCTCTCCTAAAAATTAGAATGAACCTACTTTTACTATTTAATAATAAATGATCATAATATAACATACACCTCCTTGGAGAATATGGTGGATTGTTACGGAAGTTCTTAATATTTTTTTTCTTTGTTTGCTACAGCTGATGCTATTAATAATGCTGCAGGCTTTGGTTTCAGAGGATATGACAAAAGTGGAGCAGCTCGTTGGGACTTAATTTCCAATTTGAGAATTCAGCAAATAGAGGTTAGTAGTAGTAAATCGTTAAGAAATTATTACAGTTACCATATGATACTTTAAGTACCATAGTTTACTTTCATAGTTATGATGTGATGTCATAAGAGTGATATTGAAGGATTTTTAATAATAATACTCATTCTTCAGCCAATATTTATTGGTCATCAACCATGTGCCCCAATTACTGAGGAGCCAGTGAATGAGATAGGTACAGTGTGAGCCCTCAAGGAGCCTTACTCTAGTTAGGGTTACAGAGTACAGAAAAATAGGTGGTGATTAGAGGGGCCACGTGTGTGTTTCTGAGATAGGAATCCAGCTTAGAGTAGATGGCTCAGGGAAGAGGGTCCCACAGAAAATAGTGTCTTAAGCTGAGTCGCAAATGGTAAGTAGGAGATAGGCAGAAACTCCAAGGAGAGGGAGCAGCCTGAGGGGATGAGAACGGGTATGTGGCTCATGTTGGCTCATAGTATAGAGAGCAGGGGAAGAAGAGGCTGGAGAAGTAGAGGCCAGGCCACACACATTCTCAGGGGCCATAATAAGAGTGTGGAGGCCAGGCACAGTGGCTCACATCTGTAATCCTAGCACTTTGGAGGCTGAGGTGGAAGAATCATTGGAGGCCAGGAGTTTGAGGTTGCAGTGAGCTATGATCGCATCACTGC
>NW_012138858.1:947725-950786 GCF_000956105.1 Propithecus coquereli
AAAAAAAATCATATTTTTCTAAGTTTGCACATTTCAAAACTGAGATGTTTTGACTATTTTGAAAGCTAAAAAAAAAAAAAAAGGCATCGAAGAAATAGTGGCTATTAGACAACATCTTTTTTTGAGAAGCTCTTCCCAGCTTCCATTAATGAATGATGTGTGTGTTAGTCATTTATTTAAGTAAGTGCTATTTGACCTAAGCATCTGTTTGTCTTTCACAAATGCAGAAGGTTAAACAAAAAGTAACTTTGAAATAGATTAAACTTGATTTATATACTGTAATTTACTAAATATGATTTAAGAAGCTCTAGGCAGGGTAGCTTTTAACTTTTTTGGGAAAACTTTTAATACAATATGAAATCTACAGAAAAGTCCCAAAGAACTCCTATATACCCTTTACCCAGTTGTTTCACTTTCCCTGTGTGCTTCCTCACCCCCCATTCCCATGCATGTGTGCATTAGTTTTTGTGGAACCAACTTTTCCCGTGATGGTGGTGCCATTTCAGACTCCCACCAGCAATGTAGCAGACTTTCAGTTATTCCACATCTTTGAAACAGTTGATATCACCAGTGTAATTGCATAAATAATGTTAATTTAAAGATACAGCAAATATTTTTGTTTTATTTCAGATGAGAAATAACTTTAGACATTATTTCATCGAACCTCCCCAACTTAAATTACTTTATGATGTTGGAACGTGGATAGTAACTCAAATAGCAATAAGTTACACAGTTGTGCCATTTGTACTTCTTTCTGTAAAACCATCATTCATGTTTTACAGGTAAGTATTGCTCTAACAAATTTTTCAGTGGGAATAACTTTATTTTTTTAAAAAGTTTCTTGCTTGGTAGAACAGAAAAATAATACCATAGCCTCATTTCCTGCCGCTAAATGCATTATCAGTTACTTTTTTAATCCTAAACCAAGCAGTCTCAAGTTCTTTGTGGAATGAGTCATACCACTCCATCCTCAGATGAGAATGTGCTTTAGATGGAGAAATGCCAGCTATATAACCACTGTCTCAAATCTCTCATAAAGGTTTAATGAAGAACCTCATAGGTAATTGTTCTCAACCTGTTTGGAAAAGACAGTTCTTTACAAAGAATTATTAATTATCTTAATTTCTTTAATTAAAAGAAAATTACTTATATTTTATTTATTTGCTTCCTTTTTGTTACTCTTTTATGTTTCGTTGGTACCATGGTGATCTCTATATTATAGAAATTGTTGTCTTGAGTTCCATATTTTTTGTTTATCTGCTTAATCTCTACTCCCTGACCCATCAAATTCCTCCCCCCATATTAGATCGTGATATTCTTGACATCAAAAACTTTATTCTTCCCATAAATTTTTCATTACTCTAACATTTAGAATGATTTAGCACACAGTGTGTGGGCCATAAATTATTGAGTCAGATGTGACAATAAGCATACAGTAGAACATGAAATCCTGCTAAAATTTCCATTTTAACAGAATTATTACGTATTTTTTAAATGTGATTGAGCTGTTGGTTAGATTTTCTTTCCCAGGTACTTTGTTTAGAATCACTTGAATTTCCAGCTGTAGAAGCATTTAGGTTACATTTGGTATATATTTTATTTGGGGGATGATGATTCTAGTAATGTTTTTTATAATTTGACCTTTCTTTATTTTGTGAAAGTAACCATCAAGAAGCAATATTGCTTATCTCTTACCTTGTTAGAATGTTTGTAACTTAGAGATAGTAAATAGCAGGGGAGGAAAGTCTTTGCTATACCAATACTCTTTGTTTACTCACCTTTTGACTCAGTGGATTGGAGAGATTTTCAGATTTCTGTCGCTATTAATAAATACCTTTTCGTTCTGTGTAGCCATGACCTTGTGTCCCGTATAAGGAATGTAAGAAAGATACCTAGTGTCTTGCCCATCCAGCCTTTATAAATACCCCTGGCCTACACTCTAGAGTTTCCTGTCCTAAGAGGGCAAAATGAGAGAATAACACAGTAAATAGACACATCCTAAGGGGAGAGGTTGGTGAGTGACATTTTGACAAGTGTGCAGTTATTAAGGATTATTATCAAAATGTAATAAAATAAACTTTTTTCATTCTTTTTTTAGCTCCTGGTATTACTGCCTGCATATTGTTGGTCTCTCAGTATTATTGTTTTTGCCGGTGAAAAAAACTCAGAGAGGAAAGAATACACATGAAAATGTTCAGCTCTCACAATCCAAAAAGTTTGATGAAAGAGAAAATTCTTTGGGACAGAACAGTTTTTCCACAACAAACAATGTTTGCAATCAGAATCAAGAAGTAGCCTCCAGACATTCGTCACTAAAGCAGTGATGGGGAAAGGATCTGACGGCTATTTTTTGTATATTAACAGAAACCAATCTTAGCACCTTTTCAAGGGGTTTGTGTTTGTTTGAAAAGAGCTTAACTGGGGGGAAATGGGATGGTTATAGGTGGGGAATTTCCTGTATACCAGACAGGAAATGGAGTGAAATAACCCCTCCCATGACACGTTCCTGTGGGCCACGCCTTATATAAAAATATTTCCATATTTCAATGGGCACTTACAACCTCAGCATACGTCCACAGGGTCACATTTGTGCCCTGTTGCTGAATGTACATTGCGTATCCCAAGGCACTGAAGAGGTGGAAAAATAATCGTATCAATCTGAATGATTGAAAGAAATTAACTTTTCCAAATGAATGTCTTGCCTTAAGCCCTCTATTTCCTAAAATATTGTTCTTAAATGGTATTTTCAAGTGTAATATTGTGCGAGCACTATTGCAGTAGTTGATATTGTGTGCTGTAAAGGAGTTTAGGAAGAATTTGAAACAGGATATTTAAGAATGTGGATAACTTAAAAATGCAATAAACATCTCAGTATTTGAAGGGTTTTCTTAAAGTATGTCTCAAATGACTACAATACATAGTGAAACTGTAAACAGTAATGGATGCCAAATTATAGGTAGCTTATTTTGCTAGAGAGTTTAATTACCTTGTGTCAGTCAGAGAGCCCTTCAAGGAGCAATTTCTTAAACATAATTAAAGGTTGGTAATGTGATATTTTAAG
>NW_012138858.1:950836-969152 GCF_000956105.1 Propithecus coquereli
TTGTAAATTATATAGACTCTCAAACACTAGAAATGATTTGTTATTACATATACCAGTAAGAAGATGAGAATTAAAGTTATTTTCCTAAGTTTGACACTTAATAGCTGTTAATATAACCTCCCTGAGATAACAGATCTAGTTATTGCCTAAGATAAGTTGTATTTGTTTTTCTGGTTACCCTAAATCCTGTCAGGTAATGAAAGAATGATCACTGTGGGCTTCGTAAACTCAGATCACTCACTCTTCTTGGCTGTCCGTGTTTTTCATGGTTTCTAGGGTGTGTTATGAACGAGCCTCCTTCAGTCCAACCATCCAGACGTTCATTCTCTCTGCCATTTGGCATGGGGTATACCCAGGATATTATCTCACGTTTCTAACAGGGGTGTTAATGACATTAGCAGCACGAGCTGTAAGTATCAAGAATTTTATTTTATATTTCAGTGGTCCACTTGAACTGTTACGAAGGCTGAGTAAATCGCTTTTACAAGGTAGACCTTACATCTTTGACTGTGATCAGCATCGTATTTTCCCCTAGGTGTGAGGTGTATAACTATGTGTGTGTTTACTGGATACTCACCGTGTGCTAGGCGCCCTGCTTAGTTCATGTGAGAAGACATGTTTTTACACAGGGTGGCACTCACAGAATGTTACTTTGTCTTTACGGAGTTTTCTGAAGGAGAAAGAAAAAAACTGAGTTAAATGAAGATGATCATAATGGGTAGGTTTATTTTAGAAGTGTTTCTGGAAAGCTGTGACCTCTGAGTTGGCTTTTAGATGAAGAGAAGACCATGGATAGGCCAAGGTGACTGGATGAGCCGTCCCTGGTGGTAGATACCACATTAGAAGTGGGGCACAGTTCTTTAGAGTGTCTGCCTGGTTAGAACCTGGAATATTACTTGGGGAAACAATTGAGAGATCAGAGTGGTGACATGGGAGAGGAAAGGAAAAGTCCTTGAAAGCGACATGATAAAAAAGGTGTTTGAACAAGCTCATTATGGCATTCATAGGTAAGGCACGCATAGGTAACAAACTAGCAGATATTTGCTATTTCAATTTTAAGGTACCTTGAGGGTGTATGAGGGAAACTTCAAGAAGTTTAGGGCTATACCTTCTGGTAGTTTGTAGTCTAATTCAGAATATGAGGTGTATGTATGTATATATACATACTGCTTGTGTGCGTGTGTGCAGGCTCATGCATCATAAGGCACATATGATAGATTCCATGGTTATTGTAGATAGTAAGTACCGTAGGTGTTCAGAGATGAATGAAAGAAATCTCTTTTGGTTGGGTTGACTAGGGATGGCCTCATTAGGAAAGTGTTTGGATCTGGGCTTTGAAAGATGAAAGTTATTTCAATAGTGAGTGAAGTGTAATGGGGGAGAAGATGACATTCTAGGCATAGGAAGGATGTTAGCCAAACCAAGTTTGAAAGCACATGGTGTATTTGGGGAATGGCAAGTAAATCTAATTGAAGCAGAGAATTCATGTGTGCATAAATAGTGAATAATTCTGGAGAGGCAAATGGGGGAAGGGAGGAGGGAAATAATAGAAGAACTTAAACACCAAGCTGGGAAAGAGCCTAGCCCTGTTCTGTCTGCAATACCAGAGAGTCCGGCAAGGTTTTTAAGCGTGGGAACGGAATGCTGAAAGCCATACCTCAGGAAAATGGGTTTGTCATTGGTGGACAGAATGGGATCGAGAGTGAGTACCTGTTGCGGCAGTGAGCTAAGCAAGAGAAGGTAGGTGTCAGGATTTGCTTTTCCCACCGAGAATGGTGGTCTCAGTATGGAAGAGCCATTAACCGTGCACCTTGCGTGCCTCTAGTCCCTGGAGGCTGAGGCAGAAGAATCTCCTAAGCCCAGGAGTTCAAGGCTTCAGTAAGCTGTGATTGTGCCACTGCACTCCAGCCTGGGTGACAGTGAGACCCATCTCTAAAAATAAATATATAAATAAATAAGTAGGCAAGTAGGTAAATAGAAACAAAAAAAAATAACCACTCACCAACTCACCTCTGAACAATTTCATGTGGCATCTTCATAGCGGGGCATGTTTCACCTATAAACATAAGACAAGAAGAGTGAGGAATACAATAGAAAAAAAATCAAAACTGAGATGTTTTGACTATTTTGAAAGCTAAAAAAAAAAAAAAAGGCATCGAAGAAATAGTGGCTATTAGACAACATCTTTTTTTGAGAAGCTCTTCCCAGCTTCCATTAATGAATGATGTGTGTGTTAGTCATTTATTTAAGTAAGTGCTATTTGACCTAAGCATCTGTTTGTCTTTCACAAATGCAGAAGGTTAAACAAAAAGTAACTTTGAAATAGATTAAACTTGATTTATATACTGTAATTTACTAAATATGATTTAAGAAGCTCTAGGCAGGGTAGCTTTTAACTTTTTTGGGAAAACTTTTAATACAATATGAAATCTATAGAAAAGTCCCAAAGAACTCCTATATACCCTTTACCCAGTTGTTTCATTTTCCCTGTGTGCTTCCTCACCCCCCACTCCCATGCATGTGTGCATTAGTTTTTGTGGAACCAACTTTTCCCGTGATGGTGGTGCCATTTCAGACTCCCACCAGCAATGTAGCAGACTTTCAGTTATTCCACATCTTTGAAACAGTTGATATCACCAGTGTAATTGCATAAATAATGTTAATTTAAAGATACAGCAAATATTTTTGTTTTATTTCAGATGAGAAATAACTTTAGACATTATTTCATCGAACCTCCCCAACTTAAATTACTTTATGATGTTGGAACGTGGATAGTAACTCAAATAGCAATAAGTTACACAGTTGTGCCATTTGTACTTCTTTCTGTAAAACCATCATTCATGTTTTACAGGTAAGTATTGCTCTAACAAATTTTTCAGTGGGAATAACTTTATTTTTTTAAAAAGTTTCTTGCTTGGTAGAACAGAAAAATAATACCATAGCCTCATTTCCTGCCGCTAAATGCATTATCAGTTACTTTTTTAATCCTAAACCAAGCAGTCTCAAGTTCTTTGTGGAATGAGTCATACCACTCCATCCTCAGATGAGAATGTGCTTTAGATGGAGAAATGCCAGCTATATAACCACTGTCTCAAATCTCTCATAAAGGTTTAATGAAGAACCTCATAGGTAATTGTTCTCAACCTGTTTGGAAAAGACAGTTCTTTACAAAGAATTATTAATTATCTTAATTTCTTTAATTAAAAGAAAATTACTTATATTTTATTTATTTGCTTCCTTTTTGTTACTCTTTTATGTTTCGTTGGTACCATGGTGATCTCTATATTATAGAAATTGTTGTCTTGAGTTCCATATTTTTTGTTTATCTGCTTAATCTCTACTCCCTGACCCATCAAATTCCTCCCCCCATATTAGATCGTGATATTCTTGACATCAAAAACTTTATTCTTCCCATAAATTTTTCATTACTCTAACATTTAGAATGATTTAGCACACAGTGTGTGGGCCATAAATTATTGAGTCAGATGTGACAATAAGCATACAGTAGAACATGAAATCCTGCTAAAATTTCCATTTTAACAGAATTATTACGTATTTTTTAAATGTGATTGAGCTGTTGGTTAGATTTTCTTTCCCAGGTACTTTGTTTAGAATCACTTGAATTTCCAGCTGTAGAAGCATTTAGGTTACATTTGGTATATATTTTATTTGGGGGATGATGATTCTAGTAATGTTTTTTATAATTTGACCTTTCTTTATTTTGTGAAAGTAACCATCAAGAAGCAATATTGCTTATCTCTTACCTTGTTAGAATGTTTGTAACTTAGAGATAGTAAATAGCAGGGGAGGAAAGTCTTTGCTATACCAATACTCTTTGTTTACTCACCTTTTGACTCAGTGGATTGGAGAGATTTTCAGATTTCTGTCGCTATTAATAAATACCTTTTCGTTCTGTGTAGCCATGACCTTGTGTCCCGTATAAGGAATGTAAGAAAGATACCTAGTGTCTTGCCCATCCAGCCTTTATAAATACCCCTGGCCTACACTCTAGAGTTTCCTGTCCTAAGAGGGCAAAATGAGAGAATAACACAGTAAATAGACACATCCTAAGGGGAGAGGTTGGTGAGTGACATTTTGACAAGTGTGCAGTTATTAAGGATTATTATCAAAATGTAATAAAATAAACTTTTTTCATTCTTTTTTTAGCTCCTGGTATTACTGCCTGCATATTGTTGGTCTCTCAGTATTATTGTTTTTGCCGGTGAAAAAAACTCAGAGAGGAAAGAATACACATGAAAATGTTCAGCTCTCACAATCCAAAAAGTTTGATGAAAGAGAAAATTCTTTGGGACAGAACAGTTTTTCCACAACAAACAATGTTTGCAATCAGAATCAAGAAGTAGCCTCCAGACATTCGTCACTAAAGCAGTGATGGGGAAAGGATCTGACGGCTATTTTTTGTATATTAACAGAAACCAATCTTAGCACCTTTTCAAGGGGTTTGTGTTTGTTTGAAAAGAGCTTAACTGGGGGGAAATGGGATGGTTATAGGTGGGGAATTTCCTGTATACCAGACAGGAAATGGAGTGAAATAACCCCTCCCATGACACGTTCCTGTGGGCCACGCCTTATATAAAAATATTTCCATATTTCAATGGGCACTTACAACCTCAGCATACGTCCACAGGGTCACATTTGTGCCCTGTTGCTGAATGTACATTGCGTATCCCAAGGCACTGAAGAGGTGGAAAAATAATCGTATCAATCTGAATGATTGAAAGAAATTAACTTTTCCAAATGAATGTCTTGCCTTAAGCCCTCTATTTCCTAAAATATTGTTCTTAAATGGTATTTTCAAGTGTAATATTGTGCGAGCACTATTGCAGTAGTTGATATTGTGTGCTGTAAAGGAGTTTAGGAAGAATTTGAAACAGGATATTTAAGAATGTGGATAACTTAAAAATGCAATAAACATCTCAGTATTTGAAGGGTTTTCTTAAAGTATGTCTCAAATGACTACAATACATAGTGAAACTGTAAACAGTAATGGATGCCAAATTATAGGTAGCTTATTTTGCTAGAGAGTTTAATTACCTTGTGTCAGTCAGAGAGCCCTTCAAGGAGCAATTTCTTAAACATAATTAAAGGTTGGTAATGTGATATTTTAAGTTTTTTGAGAGAGAGAGAATGAGAATGAAGGCAAGAATGAAGAAAGCACTGTGTGGCCTCAAGCATAACTTCGTAATACTTTGGACTTTTAAATGAAATTTATCAAGCATAAATTATATAGAATTAGAAAGGGGTTATGAAAATAATAGTGGTAGATTGCGCAAAGATTTTGAAAGAGAAATCGCTAGGTATGGTTACTATCTGACTAATCAATTTCTTATCTGTGACAGTTTAATTTATATTTGGGAAAGTTTTGGGAAAATGAAAGCTTAAAGTCACTGCATCTGAAAGGCATTTTTTGAGAGTAATATGAATTCATTTTCAAACTTTTAACTTCTCACCTTAAAATTTTGCTGTTAACTCATTAAAATGAGTTTTAGGTTCTGTAAGTAGAAAAATTTGCTTTTATGTTATGGGCCATTTTTACCATGATTAATCTTGTCTTGAATGACTTCAGTGTCTCCTGTAATCCCAGAGTGTTGTGAAGGTTGCAGTAGCTGAAAGCAGGAGAGTGGGATTTGATGGCGGGCAGTGGAGCTGGCCTCACAGTCTCAGCCCTGGGGGAAGAGGGGGGAAGAAGGCCTGACTTCACCCTTATTTGACCAATCTTTTGTTGAATTTATTTTTCTTTTTGCCTTAAATTTTTTAATGAAATGCAAATTGTCTGTCTATGGTGAGATTCTCTCTCTCTCTCTCTTTCTGTCTCCTTTTTTTGGTCACTGATAAATTTGCAAATGAAGAAGTTAAGGACAAAAACAACAATCTAGCTTAAGCTATGTAATATTTCATTTAAAGAAGAAAGGAAAAGCAAATGCACTTGGAATTTCTGAGGTCTTAATCATCAAAAATGTCAGTGTATCTTTTTAGAACTTTAGAGATATCCTTGTCTATTTTTATTTTTATAAAGATAAATTTTCTTCCATCTGATGAGGCTAACCCTTCCCTCTCAGGAAAGAATAGATAGCTAAATAAATTTTCTCTATTCTCCCATACATGGAAGTTAAGCTCGCTCTATAATGTGAGCGGATAGAAAAGAATGTTCATGGAAAGTATTTGGCCCCCAAAATGTCTCCTCAGTTTAATTAATGCTGCAGAGGATTTGATCACTATTAAGAGAAAGTAAACTAATTCAGAGTTTAAAAGACAGGCCTAGGCATGTCATAAGTGAGAACAAGAAGGCTTAATTAAAACTTACAGGTGTTTTGTTGTTGTTCAGCCTATCTAGCCACTTACAAATAATTACCATTTATTTCTATACCTGAATATATTTTATTTCTCAACCTATAAACCTAAATCACTGTTAACTTATTTCTTGCTCAATGAATATAGTCATAGCACTATTGTCTAGAAAGCAAGTTATTTGATCAATTCTCTAATTACTTCGAAGATAATACGTTACATATCTTGTTTGACTGATTTTCATCTCCCTGAATCAAGTTGTTATTTTTATAAAATGGTTTTTGGATGGCTCTCCTCTAATTTGGAGAAATAATCACAAAAAAACTAAAGAAATAATTCTAATTTTCAACTTGATTTTTCTCAAGAAAAATAAATTTTGTGCTTTATAAAATGAATTATCTACTTGGAATGTTGTAAAGATGAATATTTTGCTTCTGGTACTTACAGTAGAAGACTTTAAAACTGGTATATCTACTACTGTTAAATATAAAGGAATTCATTGTAATGTGGGCTTGCTTTTTTTTAATTATCAGAATAGAATTCAGTGTACATTTATATTATTTTTCCACTCTTCGCGTATCATGAAACCACTCCAGAGATGATCAATCAACATCATATTTATACTTTTGGTTAATTATATACTACTCAGGGAAAACAGTGAACAAAAATAATTATTCTTCCTTCAGTTTCATTTTCTTGAAACAGTAACAGTTAATTTGATATGTCTCAGCTGTCACCATTTACAAGTGGCTCATTCTGTTTTTAAAATAAGCATTTTTATTGGAACTCAGGGTAATTGGGGACATTTATTTAGCTTCTAAAATATCCAGCATAATAGAGAAGATTTATTGGGCTTCAAAAATGTCCAGCCAGTGCTTATCAGCCACCACTGTCTACTTGGTTCAAAAATATTTTTATTATTGGTCCCTACCATGTATGGCACACACAGGATTGCCACACATACCACTTGAGGAAAATGTGCAATAAAAAGGTTTCTAAAAAGTGAGGGTAAGTCACATTTAAGCACTAATTAACCTGGGAGGAGACCTGGATCTTCATTCTGGTTCTGTCATTAATGAGCCATAGAACTTGGAGGAGTCACCTGTCCTGTCCACCTCAAGTTCCTTAGCCATAAGCAAAGGGGTTAGCTCCTAAGAGTCCAGGACGAGTTGTGTGTCATGAATGGAAGCCATTAGTAAGGTCTGGAGGATTCAAGGACTTGGGCAGATTCACAATCAAAACTATCGTCCTGGTCATTGACTTTCACTAGTTGGATTCAAAACCCTGACTTTTCAAAAGGTTGTCATGGTAATGGTGGAAAACCTTTTAATCCATTAAGTCAGAGGGCATGGCATTTTCTACTGAATATAGCCCTTAAACTGAATCTTTCATAGGGAAATAATTTCTACTGAAAAAAAAACCATATTTTCCTTTTGCTTTCTCTGCTTTGTTTGTTTTCTGTTTGTGTTATGTAAAATTGGAGAAGATATATGCTATTAAATATTTTATACAAATTGCTACTGATGAACAGGGTTTGCCACCATATAACTTCTCAATTTTTATTCAAAGATATTTAAAGCATATTTAATCTAGTCACACCTTATTTTAAACTACAGAAAACAACACTTTAAAATGTTGCCATTAAAATAATTAACAAAACATACTTGAGCACTAGGTCACACTTTTAGGACAAAAGCCTTTCCTATTTAAAATTCATGCTTTGTAAATATTTAATTTGTATATTCATGAACAAATCTGAACATTTATACTTATTCTTTGTTTCCTTATTATTAACTGTTCATAATTATTACTTACTTGGTTTTAAGAGTTCTACATTGTAATTGAAAGAAAACATTACCTGAGAGAATAATTGTTTTGGAATGGTGCCTATTATTGCTGTGTCACCTAAGGATTTGTCCAGAGTTTTAGATATAAGCCAGTATTTTGTGGGGTTTTATTCAGGCATTAGTAGCCCATCCTCGTGGAAATTTAATACATCAGATTTAACATAGGTGCAGAATTCTAAACACTGTGAAATGTAATCTTAACTGCCCTCAAGTACCTTTAGAACTGTTACACTTAACCCAGTGTGCATTTAGTGAGTGGCTGATCTTGTTTCTACACTTACCTTAGATGCTGAAATTTCAGTTTTCTACAGCCCTTGGTAAAAGTGGATTTGTATCATTGCATGCTCCTAGTGGTAAAGGAAAAGATTTCCATTTAGAAAAAGAGAGGAACTCTGAAATTTGAGTTTGAGATATTAGAATGTAGAGGGTCTCTACAGTGTTTTTCTGCAACACCAAGTAGTCAAATCTATTTATAGAATTTTAAATCTGTAACTCTCATTACAGAAGAAATTTTGAAATGAAATTTTCCACGTTGGTATTTTGTAGGAATGCTCTTATAATCAATGATTAAGCTGCTTTTTGAGGTTCTTGTTGTACAGAGGATGCAGCCAATTACATTTTAATTGGTAGGCTGCTTAATAATGTTTTTATATGTTTTAAAATAATATTTATTTTAATAGGTTTTTAACATTATACAGACCCCAGTGGTAAAGAACTGATAAGCTCCATAGGTTATTGATTGGGAGAATTTTATGAAACAGAGCCTAAAGACACATTTCTATGCCAATGAATTTGTCTTTAAAACTGATAAACTCTTCTTTTAATCCAACTTTTATAAAGCAGAACACACAAACCCCAAGACTGTTCCATAGGCGACAGTGTAAAGATCCAGCCAGCACTGTCCAGCTTGCTCAGTGATGCAAGGCCATCCCTGCAGCCTTGTTTTTATCAAATTTTGCTACCGTAAAAAGACATGGAAATACTATGATGAAAAACCAAAAGTTACAGAGTAACGTAAGTAAAATGACTAAACAGTTTCTTAATGACATGTTTGAAGTGGAAAAAGTTACTGGCTGCTTTTTACTGGAGTCTTACATGACTGCTTCCTGCCCAGTCTTTATTTTGGGTTAACAACTTTGAGAAACTGATTTATTAATATTACTTCCCATCCTTTCCTATTAAAGGGCAAATATTATGTTGAAAGTTTGACAGACTTTTAAAATATGCCTTTTTCCCAATTTTAAGTATTTTTGGTCTGTATACACAGATTTAGCAATGAAGTACCTTTGCTTCTGACTTTTTGTCACAAGGAAAAAGGAATGAAACGCTGGACATTAATGTGTTCCACACCAGTCTACTCCGTCTTCTCTCACATTCTTGCGGCTGCCCCTTGGAGTCAGGAGGGGTGCGATACGAGGCATTAGGGGTGAAAATGAAAATATTGCAGGTGAAATGAGAAGTTCTTCCATATACAGAGTGAAAATGTGTGGTTTCATTCCTGCCTGCCTTGAAAAGTTGTATCTTGATCTCTGCCTAGCAGTAGTTGAACCTCAAGTCACCCAAACACAAGGAGAAACCCAGCTCCAGCGGCCAGAATGGACAGTATTACATTTGCCTTCCTGGGCTGAGAATAGAATGTGGTGTTCTGTGCTTTCTGTTTTTATTATTCCAAAATATTTTTTTAAAGAAGTGTTATTTTTCAACAGATCCATAAATTAGTTCTTGTTGTATGGTAAATTAAAATTACCACCGTGTCAGTTAAACTGTGATGTGCTAATTTCATAACCACTCATTTCTAGTCTGTCCTCAGAGCTGCACTGGTGGCTTATTGCTGAGTTTTAAAGATGTTTTAAACTTACATATAAATGTTTTTTTCTAATTTGTGTGTCTTTAAAACTGATTAAACAGTAGTTTAAAAAGACGTGTGTGTGTGTGTGCTGATTTCAGAGCCTTTTAATTCCATTTATAGAACTGAATACTGGGACTGTCATGAGAGTTAATGGTCTTTTTTATTGAAGAATTCTTCAGTATGGTAATCTAAATCTAAGTAATTGACTCTTTAATCGCTTAAAATTATTTTAAAGAAACTATTGTTATAAGCAGTTTGGAAATTAGTTAAAACAACATTAAATTAGTATATAGTACTGTATTCACTCCTCAAATAGACTTTTAAAGTGAAGACGACACTGACTTGGAACAGTTACCTTCCAAGTCCTGCAGTTGGCCCTTTCCCGGCACTGGTGTCTGGATCTGGGTTTTGCTGTGAGACGCAGGGCGCTGGGACTCCACTGAATACTCCCTTTCTGTATTGTGATTATAGACCTAGGAGAACCTCGGAGTATGCCTGGGGGCTCTTCTCTGTGCTGTTGTGAACGACTGTGGGGAAACATCTATGAAGTTTTACTGTTGTGCAGAGACGCTGGGCCGCACGTGCCTGCAAGTAAGTCCAGTCGTAGTGCCTTCTCTCCGGAAGACGTTAGCATACTGTGCCAGATTTAAGTTACGCCATTTTGAGATTCAGGGCCATGACCACGAGCAGTACAGATACTCGGAGTTCCTACCCATGTGATGGTTAACAAGAATAAGTTACTGCCCTTGCCCTAAGGAGCTAGTAAGTAGTTACCAGGTAATA
This sequence comes from Propithecus coquereli, assembly GCF_000956105.1. Classification (NCBI taxonomy): domain Eukaryota; kingdom Metazoa; phylum Chordata; class Mammalia; order Primates; family Indriidae; genus Propithecus; species Propithecus coquereli. The sequence continues at coordinate 961,625 of NW_012138858.1, forward strand.
CAGTTAGTGCTTTATTAGAGACCTGAATCAAGTGCCTTTGCACTAGGGAGGGAGGAGTAAGGAATGCAGGAAGAGTCAGGGATAGTTCCACAGAGGACTTGGCTCTTGGGCTCTTGAGGAAGGCTTTCTTTTACTGGTCTGAGAAAGGATGTGAGGGGAGTTAAAGGAGAAGGAAAAGCTATGGCAAGAATTTTATAAAAGGCAGGCACAGTGGCTCACATCTGTGATCCCAGCACTTTGGGAGGCTGAGATGGAAGGATCATTTGAGACCAGCCTGGGCAACATAGGAGACCCTGTCTCTACCAAAATATATATATATATATATACATATATATATATATATATATGTATGTATATATAAAATCGCTGGGTATGGTGGCATGAGCATGTAGTCCCAGCTACTTGGGAGGCTGAGGCAGGAGGATGGCTTGAGCCCAGGAGTTCAGACTGCAGCGAGCTGTGATTGTGCCACTGCACTCCAGTCTGGGCAACAGAATAAGAACTTGTCTCTAAATAAAATTTAAAAGGACATTTTATAAAGTCTTCTACACAAATAGAGTAAAAATAATGGGAATGATGCAAGTTTAGATCTTACACACCAACAATATGTGTATCTGTTTAACAATAACTTTCCCCAAATTAGAAAAAGGAATAATGGAAAAAAATTTAGCCGATTTTTAAAAAAAGGGTTTATGAAATATTTCAAGCATATAGTCCAGTACAGAACAATCTAACAGACACTCATGTGCCCACCCCTCAGGCTGAACAGGTGTTACTGCTCTGCCACGAGGTTCAATTTTCTTTTTTCATACGAAGGTTGTTGCGCATAAGGTCGGCATACCTGCCTCCCCCAGCCTTTCCCCTCCTCTGAAGCAACGACGGTGTCCATATGCGCCTCTGGGCAGCTTTGCATTTGGTTTCCTTTCTTTTTTGTGAGCTTAGCTATGTGATTTAAAAAATAATTTTGTGTTATATTTCCCATAGCTTTCCTAGGTGTTTGTAGCTTAGATTTTTAAGTCATTAAATACTGCATTCCTCTTCATTGGTGAAATCTTTCCTGTTTTCTTAACTGTGTATCTTTTATTCAAGTATGCTTTGATTAGCACTTGGGTCTTTTTTGTCACAGCTTCTCCAGCAGTAGCAACAGCATCTCTAGGTACAGGCTGAGACTCACCACCAGCAGAGGGGCAGGTCCTGATGGGTCTGCCAGGGCGGAGCTGGGTGCACTGTGCCCAGGAAAGGGATGCCATTCTCTGAGTGCCGTCCTTTTTTGTAGGGTGAACACGAGAGCAGCCTTAAAAAGGGAGGCCTGAGATTTGAGGTGAGATACCAGCCGTTGACAGCCATGACTGGGATAGTCAGCTGCCCAGCACCCAGCGACCAGGGAGATTTGAGTTCCTGTTTGCTACTCCACACTTCTTTACTGCATGAGTCATTAGCCTCGAGAAGATGATATGCGATTATACTCAACGTTGCCTTAGGATTAAGCCTCTGGTGGTGTGTGGGGTGCGATTAAAGAGTGATGGAAACCTGTCCCACACCCCCGCCCTTTACCACAGAGCCTCCTAAAAGGGTAGTCAACACCTCTGCTTCCTTGCTAGTCCCCAACACTGCTGAAACTTGTACAAGGTTCATCTTTGGCCTCTTTCTTGCTCATTCTGGTGGTTTTGAATCTATGTCACTTGATCTCTAGCATGTGTGTTAACTATCCTCTTCTCCAAATTCTTTTCTTGGCTGTGTACCTGTCCTCCTTGCTTCTCCTCCTGCCTCTCTGGATAATCAGTCTCAGTCTCTTCCTCTTCCTCCTCCCAGAACACACACTTACCTACTCTCAGTCCTCTGTGCTGGTCCTCCCAGCACACATCTCCGTCTACCTAGCTCCCCCACCTCCAGCCATTCCTCTTCCTCCCCTCACTTACCTGACCAGTACATGCAGCTCCCTGCTAAAACCTCCACCTGAAACTCTGACAAGCACCTCCAGCTCAGAACCCGTCCTCTCGTTCCATCACCCCCAAAGCTTGTAATTCCTCTTGTATTCCCTGTCTCTTTAAATACGAATTTTCCGTGTTCCAAAGTCAGAGACCTGTGCCCCACCTCTGACTCCGTGTGCCCCACCTGCCGGGTAGCTCCATCTCCACTGCCCCTGCCTCCCAGTTTCTCATCTAGTTCATAGCAACAGCCTCCTCCCTGGACTTCCATTCTCCATGTCTTCCTTCAGCCCTTTCTCCAAAATGCAGCCTGGAGTCATCTTTCTAAAGTCACAAATAAGATTTTATTCCCTTGCTTCAGAAGTGAAGCTGTTCCCTAAAACCTTTACGCTAAATTCAAACTCTTAAGTAGGGCATAAAAGACATTTGTGATCTAACACCTGCCTACCCTTTGTCATGCTTCTCTCTCCCAATTGACTCCACTCCAGACACACACACTCACCCTGATGCTCCAGCCACGTGCAGTAATGTGCCTCCACCTGGCGCTCTCCGTCTCCTGGTCTTCGTACCTGCTGCTCCTTGGCCCAGACTTCCCGTCCCTGCCACATTCTGCCCACCTCTTCTGCCTGCTTCACCATCAGGGCACAGTTTCCTTGTCACTACTCAGGAAATGCTCCATGAATCAGTACTGTGTGCCAAGCACTGTGATGAATGCGAGGCCTCAGAGAGAAGGTATTTTTCTATAGGCAGCTTTTCCTGAGCCTTCCAGACCCAGGTTCTCTACTCATTCTTATATGTGCCTTACACTAACCACATGGTGTTGTACTTGTTAATATGTATATATTTGATGAAAATTAAAAAATACAACCAAAGAAGGAGGGAGAGTACTAAATGTGGAATAAACTACAAATTCATGCATTACTTAATATTTACATCAGAACAACAAACTAATTCATTTAGCTATGGGACTTCCATTTCCAAGGGCTGCATTACTAGCCACTAGTTGCGGTTGACGTAGAGATATAATTCCCAAAGTCTCTACATTTCATGATAGTCATGTGTTAAGTCCTGAAGGCCATGTTTAAGGCATGATTACTGCTTAAGTATATATATATACACATACATATATATACACACACATATATATATTTTTTTTTAGTGATGCGATCACTATGTTGCCCAGGCTGGTCAAGAGATCCTCCTGCCTCAGCCCGTACAGCCTGCACAGTGGGCATGCGCCACCATGCCCAGCTACATGCAGACATTTCTGAATTGGGTCTAAACAGAATCACTTAGAAAATCGATCATTGGTATATGTTTGGTAAGCTGAAATAACCTATAATTCTTGATGCAGATAGATTCCATAGTCACACAAAGCAACAAAGGTTTATGAAAATGAATTTTAGAAAATCTTCAGTAAGGCCAAAAAAAAAAAAAAACCCTAAAAAGCTCAATACTAAGACTGAAGGGGTACTGTACACAAGATTAAATATTTTAATTATTTCATCAGTTCTGCACACTCACAGAGTGAGTGAGGCTGTCTTTATGTTAGGCAGGACATAGGTAGTAAACTGCATTCAAGCAAATAAAACAAAATACCACACCCATCATCCTATCACTGATAAACAATTTTAATATTGTACATTTCATTTTTTTTCCTACCAATAGAGTTGTATTTTAAAAAATAACTTTGTAAACTTCATTTGGAATTTAACATGTAAGTTGTCAAGTTGCACGTGTAGACTCTGAAGCAGAAAGAGGGTCCATGCTACGCACTTCTCTTCCTTTAGCCTGGCGCACAGCATTTTCCTGAAATGAACCTTCTTTCAGGGGGACAGGAGGGCCATAAACAGAAAAAAATTAGAACTTTTATTAATTTTTATCCAGAATAATAGAAAAGTAGCTGATGGAGTAATTCAAGTTACAACTAATACAAGGAAGCAGTCTGTATGACTTATCATCTGACTTTCTGAATCAGTTTGCTCACAGAGAGACTGACTAGTGATGGAGAAGTGGGGAACTTTGTATCAACAATCATATGATCCTGACATTTTATTCCATAAGGAATGTGGACCGTAAACCACAATGTGAGAAGGTGTTTTTAGTATATGATGGTGGTGCTCTTTATTGGAACTTGCCGTGTGAATGGCTGAACGACGGGAACCTAATGCTGCTGCAGTGACTGCGCGGAAGTTTCTTTGTCCAGAGTCACAGCAGTCAGTATATTTAGTTTGCCAGATCTACTCTACTTTTATCAATATCCAGATTGAAAGCTTGCTATCCCACACAGCTCTGTACTGTCCATCTTCCACCCCAACTCCCAAAACTCTACCACAGTCCCTGGGAGTTCATGGCGCTGCGCTAGTAAAGAAACCCCTATTTCCTCAAACTCTACCATTCACCTTTCGCTGTAATGAAAACCCAGGTCTCTCCTGAGCACATAGCTTCCCTTATAGCCCTCTTATGTGACAGCTGGTTTGTCTCTCATCCCACTCATCGCTGGGCCCGCAGGGGATGCGGGTACACTCCTTCCTCCTCATTCTTACGTGCAGACAATTGTTCCTTCTTCCTTTTTAAAATACCAGGGTTTAGAGGCTCAGGCCATCTGACATTGAACCATTCCTCCTCGCTGCTGTCATCTGCAGACTCCTAGGTCACTCCCAACTAGAAAATATTAGAATCCGGTTATTGTCACTCAAACACAACACATGATTCTTCTGGACTTCAATATCCTCACAGAAGAACCTTCCAACACTCCGGCCTCTCCGTTCCCTGACCTGCCGTCCTCCAGTGATCTTGTGCCCCTTTCTACAGAGGCCACCAGCAGACACGCTTTAGACTTCGCTGTTACCAACAGTCTCCGTTGCCAGCATTCCACTCTCGACCACCTCCTAACTTTCCATCTCACTTCCTCCAGTATGCGGACTCCATCGACTCCGACACCCGTACTTCTGTTCCATCCATCTTAGCGCATGTGCTACTGAGGAGCCTACTGAGACTGTGGTCTGTAATTCCACTCGACAATTGCGTGTGCCCTCAACGCCTTTGTTCCTGTTTGTCTTCATCAGATCCCCTGGCAAAGCTCAATAACCCGTCTTACGTCTGACTGGCTTCCTCCACTGCACCTGCACCTGGGCAGCTGACGTGGTCACACTGCATAGTCTCACCCTAGCAGTGCCCAGCACTGTCAGGCAAGTGTCCACGTCACTCACTCTGCTTTCCCTTCTCTCGGAAGACTATTTAATACCGTCTCTCCTCTCATCCCTCCAGCACATGCTCCCCATTCATAAATCATTAACAAAATAAGTTGAATCTACTGCTGTTAAATGATATGCTGACCTAAATTTTTAATGTTTCTTCGCTGGGCGCGGTGGCTCACTCCTGTAATCCTAACAGTCTGGGAGGCTGAGGCGGGTGGATCGTTTGAGCTCAGGAGTTCGAGACCAGCCTGAGCAAGAGCGAGACACCATCTCTACTAAAAATAGAAAGAAATTAGCTGGACAGCTAAAAATATATAGAAAAAATTAGCCGGGCATGGTGGCGTGTGCCTGTAGTCCCAGCTACTGGGAGGCTGAGGTAGGAGGATCGCTTGAGCCCAGGAGTTTGAGGTTGCTGTGAGCTGGGCTGACGCCACGGCACTCTAGCCTGGCTAACAGAACATGACTCTGTCTCAAAATAAATAAATAAATAAAATTAAGAAAAATAATAGAAAAATAAAAAGGTCCACAGATGTTTGTGATGTGTGCAGGTTGGGAACCATTGTATAGCATCCACTGGTGCATCTACCTAGCTAGCAACCCATGGAAAAAGCCAAGAAGGAGTGTGGCTTCATCAGGAGTTGGTGTGGTGAAACAGAATTCCCCATCGCCTAGAATGGAGTCAGAAAGGGTGTGATTTCTTCAGTAATGGCACGCTAAGGCCAGGCGATGTTCTAAAGAGGGCGGGGGGTTGAAGGTATGGTAGGATATGAGGATGAAGTCAGCCTTAGCGTGGGGGGAAGGGCAAACAGCCAGGTTAAATGCGCTTTACTAAACACACATTTTCTGTGTCCTTGCAGTATTCTAGGCTCTGCGGAGTAAGACGGTGAGTATAGGGGAGGGAACGACTGACTGACTTGGCTTGAGGTCCACCAGGAAGATTTGCAAAAGAGGTGACCTTTTAACCTGTTATCTTCAATAGCATTTGTCCCTTGGAATCAGTTGGACAGGGCCGAGAAAAATCTTCAGGTGGAGGAACACTGCAAAAGAATGGAGATGAGAAGAACCATGCCCCAAAGTTCCAGGAAGCCTAAATATTTGCCAGCCTTGGGGGGCAGGGTGGCCAGGTGAGAGGGGGATAGTAGTCAGAGCACTGGGGAGGTCTGGCAGGGGCCAGCTCCTGAAGAGCCTGCAAACCAAGCACCGCCTGGGAATTCATTCTAGGAAATGGAAGCTACTGAGCAGTTCAATGAAAGAAGCGACACGATGCAAGCTCGTGGAGAAATGGTTAGCGGGGCCACGGGTGGAGGCAGGGAGAGTAGTTCGGGACTATTGGGATAGTCCTGGCTGGGAGCTTCTGAGCCTTTAAATAGATCGTGGGGGACGAACGTGGCTACAGTCAGGTGATGAGCTAATGAGATGACTTGGGGAGGAAGTGCATAGCGTGACTTCCAACTCTCGGTGGATGGGGGAGGAGCCAGGTCTTCTGAAAATAGAGATACAAGGGGAAGATCACGTTGGATGGGAAGGGTGACAAATCCAACTTTGGGCAGAACTCGGGAACCGGAAACAAATTTAAGGGAGATGGAATCTGAGAAGGAGCAGCCAGAGAATGGGAGGAAAACGAGGAGAATTAGAGTCACAGAAGCCTAGGGAAAGGAACATTTCCAAGGGGAAGGTTGCGGGGTGGGGAGACAGGGAAGACAGAGGGAGGACGGAGGGAGGCCGTGGGAGGACTAGGGGAAGCGGTGGGCGTTCTGGAAGACTCAGAGTGTAAACCCACAGGCGCTCAGAGAAGGCAGAGAGAGATCTCGCTTGTGGATTCGGGAAGGCTTGGAGCTGGCCTGCATTTGTAATGAATGTGCAATGTCTTCTGAAGTTACAGTTGTGGTTTATTTCTCTGAATAAGCTTGATTATAATGGTAAATAGGGATTATGAATTAACTATAAGAGGAGTGATATCGAGAGTGAAAACAATATCGCCTGGGGCACTTGTCAAAAATACACACATTTGGAGGCTCTAAGAACTCACCCTTCGTTCTACGGCTGCGCCCACCTGCTGCGCCTGTAGCCCTCCAGCCCCGCCTCCTCCGTGCCCGCCCCAGGGGCGTGGCCACTAGACGCCCCGCCCCGGCGCACGACCACGTGACCTGTCAGTTTGCGGAGAAGGAGGAATATGGCCGCCGGGCGTGGTGAGGGCGACGCGCTTACAGCCGCTTTCTCTTCCTTTCCCGTCTTCTGGTACCGCCTCTAGCCGAGCGGGCCCGTTCCGCCCGAGCTGAGGGCGCTGTCCTCGGGCCAGGCTGTGAGACGGTCAGTGTGGAGGTCGGCTGGCGGGGCTTTGCCGCGCGACGGGGGAGGAGGCGGGGGCGAGGCCGGGTGGGGAGAGGGCCCATGTTGGGC
>NW_012138858.1:969932-975307 GCF_000956105.1 Propithecus coquereli
ATTTGACAACACTGAGGACCAGATATCTACAGTTTTTAAAAACACCTTTGGGTATCGGGTGCAGAGCCAAGGTTGGGAAATGCTGTGGCAAGGTGTGTTCTTTGTTCTCCTCTAGCTTTGCTAGCATGGACTACTTTCATCAGAATCATTCTGGGGTGCTTGTTAAAATGTCAGTTTCTAGGCCCCACCCCAGATCTACCTAATGGGATTCTCTGGTGGAGGAGCCCAAGGAATATGTGTATTTGACAAGCTTCCCAAATAATTTTGATGCATACAAGTTTGAGAATCCTTGTTATACACTTTGAATGATTTCCAGATCTATTTTTCCGAGTTCTGGGTGGGTTTCTTCAACCTAGTTCTTTTGGAGCACTTCAAATTCAGCCTGTCCAAAGCACCCACAGCCCCCATTCACCCAGCCAGGGTGGCGGGGAAGGAGGAGGCATAACCATGCAGAGAAAAGTCTACTCTTCCTCCTGACTTCTCTTTTACTAAGGGCAACATCATCTTCCAGTCACCTGTGCTTGCATCTAGTCATCTTCAGCCTGTTCTTTTTCTTCTCCAGTCGCATGGTTAGTTTTATTTTTATATCCACAATATCTCTTCTGAATATTTGGTGGGTCAGAAAGGTCAAATATTGGATATTTTATATTGTTCAAGTTAATATCTCTCACGTCTCCATTACCACTGCCTGGTCCCTCTTCTGTGGGCTGTGTTAATGGTTCCCTGACTGGTGTCCAGGGCTCTGATTCTTTGTGTTTTTCCAGTCTGGGTCACATACACTGTTGGGAGACTAATTTTTCTAGGATCATGTATGAGTGTGCCATCTCTCGTTCCTGCGGCCAGTTTCTCCACTTTATATGCTACTGTATTAGTGCTGTTTAGAAGGCAGGTACCAGAAACTTAACCTATTACTTAAAGGAAAAGGAGGCACATGGGATTGAATGAGAATCAGCAAGAAGTCAGGATCCCAGGCAGCACCATGTGCTGCATCTCTCAGAGGCCACATCTGTTCTTTTACTTAGGAGTCTTTCTTTGTTCATATCTGTTGTGTTCTCTCTGCTGACTGGCTGTCTCAAAACTGTATCATTTACACATGGCTCACAATAACAGGTGCAGTCTCTGGTTTCTAATTCCCAGTTCTTGAGAGAGGAAGCGATTGAGCAGTCTTACGTCACAGATCATATGCCCATCCTGGTTATGGGCCATGGCAGAGAACATGGCTATTGAGGGTAGCAGGGACTTTGAGTGGGCAAAGTCCTTCAGAAGGGGCATCTTTAGTATACCTATGCAGTTTTTCAGTTTGACAGTTACCTATTGAGTTTCTACTTGTTCTAGACCTATAATAGATTCTGGGATATAAAAACAAAGGGGAGACAGATCTTAATAGATGAGTTCAAAGGTAACCCCTTGGATTGGAGCTGGATTTCGAAGGATTTGTTTTGGTTCCTTAAGAATGTTAAAGCTGGGTCATGCATTGCAGGTGGTTGAATCTGCGTTGGGCATGCTCATTCATTCTGCAAGTATAGGGTTCTGCAGTGTACCAGGCACTTTTCTAAGTGCTGGAAATGCAGCAGCAACAAAACCGAAATAGTCCCCGTTCTCATTGAGTTACATTTTCTTGGGTAGAGGGAGCAGACAAAGTACCTGGTATGTGGCATGTTGCTAAGTACTCTATAGAAGACTTCTAAAGTAGGGCTATGGAATGAGGGGTGACAGTAGAGGGGGTGATGGCTGTTTTATACACAGTGGTCAGGGATGCTCTGATCAGGTGACATCTGAACGGAAACTCAGTGGCCTGAGCAGAAAGAAGGAAGAAGAGTGGCAGGAGATGAGCTCAGGGAGATGGGGAAGGGGTAGAATAGATCAAGCAGGGTCTTACAGGCCACAGTAGGGAGCTGGGATTTTATTTAGAGTGAGAGGACAACTCTTAGGGAGTTTTGAGCACAGAATGGCCATAAGAAGACTGATGATTTAGGAGGATCACTCTAGCAGCTGTATGGAGTGGTGAGGTCCAGGCCCAGTAGTGTCAGCAGCAGGGCAGGCTCTGGGGACTGCAAATGGGTCAGTGTTGCTGGAGACTTAGGTGAAGGGAGGAGGAGAGGAGCTGGAGATAGAACTGTGGGAGAGGCCGCATTCAGGAATTGATTGTGTTGTAGCTGGAGGAAAACAAGTAAGCATTGGGCAATGTGGTCACTACTGTTGCTTTGGTATAGTTTGTAATGGGAGAAGTTACAGGTTGTGTCTATTAACCACTTGGCCTTTTGGTGAAAGCTCTTTGAATACCAAAACAGTTTTGTCAGCCTGTTAAATTTGTTTGCAATTTCTAAAAATGAGCTTACTACAACATAAAGATTTTTTTTTCTAGCATCGCTATTGACTATGGCTGCCATTTTCAAAAATAATGTCAAGAATGTATAACCTTATATTCCCAGTAGACAAAAAATGCCATGGGCAATAGATTCAAATGATGCCCATTTATTCAAAAGACATAGTGTCTTCTATGGGCTAGGAATTGTGCTAGGTGTTGGGTATTTGGTATAGAACAGTCCTTTTGTTTATAAAGCTTATATCCTAGTGAGAGGGACAGCTATTAAACAGGTAAATGTGTAATTTACAAGTTTATAAAAGTGCTGTGAAGGAACAAAAAAGGATCCTATAATAGAGAGCAATTCAGGTTAGGGGAATCTACTAAGAAAGGGTGGTTAAGAAATGCTAATATCTATTATTATGTAAAATAGTTAATATTTATTGACCTTGTATGTGTTAGGGACCATTTTAATCCCTTTGCATGTAACCGTGCAATTATTCGAAGATGGGAAAATTTAGACACTGAGGTCAAGCAGCTAGCCTGGGGGTGAGGGGTGAAGAAGGGAGGTTGGTTAATGGTTACAAACATAAGTCATATAGAAGGGATAAGTTCTAGTGTTAGCACAGTAGGGTGACTATAGTGAACAACAATTTATTGTATTTTTCAGAGTAGTTAGAAGATTTGAAATGTTCCCAGCACAAAAAAATGGTAAATTGAGGTGATTGATATCCTAACTACCCTGATTTTATCATTACACATTGTATACATGTATCAAAATATCACATATACCCCATTAAAATGTAAAATTATTATATCTCCATAAAAAAATAAAAAAAACTAGCCCAAGATGATATAATGTAAGTTGTAACATCAGAAGTCAAGCCAAGGGGGTCTGGTTCTAGAGTCTACACTAAGCTGCCCTTTAAGAAGAAGGCTTTTTGGCCAGGCACCGTGGCTCATGCCTGTAATCCCAGCACTCTGGGGGGCCGAGGCGGGAGGATCACTCGAGGTCAGGAGTTCAAGACCAGCCTGAGCAAGAGTGAGACCCCCGTCTCTACCAAAAATGGAAAGAAATTAGCCGGACAACTAAAAAATATATATAGAAAAAATTAGCCGGGCATGGTGGCGCACACCTGTAGTCCCAGCTACTCGGGAGGCTGAGGCAGGAGGATCGCTTGAGCCCAGGAGTTTGAGATTGCTGTGAGCTAGGATGATGCCACGGCAGTCTAGCCAGGGCAACAGAGTGAGACTCTGTGTCAAAAAAAGAAGAAGGCTTTTTTGAAGAGATAACATTGAAACTGAAGTGTGAAAGATGAGAAGCTACACAGATTTCTTGTGATGAAACATTTTTTCTTTTTTCTGATGAAAACGAATGTTGGCTTAGTTTATCAAGTAAAACAATACAGCACAAGGATGTGTGAAGGCAAAGCTAATCATCTCCTCCATTTAGTCCTACTTGTTAAGATAACCAATTTTAGCAGCCAGATGTGTGTCCTTCCACACTTTTCTCCTTGTTCATGTGTGTACACTGAATATATACATGTATAGGGGTATGTTTATTTTATCAAATAGAATCGTACTATACACGTAATCTTAAACATGACAATGTGTCATAGGTTTTACTATATATCAACAAATATGGATTTAATATTATAATTTTATTTTGTAATTTCCAGGTATTTATATATGTGCCTACAAACATGACATTTTAATATTGATTAATCAGTGAAATTTATTAAACACTGTCCATGACCTGTCCACCTACCTGTAGTTGAACAAAGTTGGTCTCATTAACTTCTTGTGGTAAAGGAGGGTATGTGTTAGGGCACCAACTGTTGCGGGGAGTCTCTCTAAGAGGTTGTTAGAAAGATCTTATGGGGTTTGAGCTTATGTTAGGTGACTTGGGGAGGAGTTCAAGGAACAAAGCTTTGCTCTGTATTGGGTTCTCCAGGAAGCGGGGTTGGGGGGATGGGGTGGGGGTGGGGAATGCACATGGATTGGAGGGGCAGAACTGGAGAGAGGAGGCATGAGTTGATAGCCTGTCACGTTGATCCAGGGGAGAGATGGTGTAGTGCACATTTTTAGGGTTGATGCTCTAGATCACAACTGTTCCCTCTCTTCTGGAAACAGTGGCAATACTGTGTGACCTTGTAACCCCCTCCCAACTTTGTAACTATAGTTGATTGGTTCTGGATTGGCAACTGGCCCAGTCTGGGCAGTCAGAGTCCTTTCCTGGGACTTTTGTATCTGGGAACAAAGAATAGACTGCTTTCTCTGGTGTTAGAAACTGTCTGATTTGAGGCGAGATAGCTGTGGGAAGCCATATTTCCCTTTGTGTAGAAGAATTTCGTCTAGAATGAGAGTAGAGTAAGCAATAGAGAAAGAGAATTCTGCTTGCATTTGAGGTCCAGCACCACCCACATTTCCCGTAGTGTGGTTGTGGTAAATAAACCAGAATCCTTAAAATACATTTTTCTGTTTTGCTTAAGCTAGTTTAAATTTGTCTCTTGCAGCCTTAGGAGTCTTGATTAATATGGACGGTCAAGGCCAGAACTAAGACACTGAGTGTGGGTCTGGCTGATCTCAGGTGTTAGGAGGGGAACTGGACAGAACACGGTGACTGACTCTGGAGGGAGCAGCGTGCTTTGGTAGAGTGGATAGCAGGGCAGTGTTCTAAGTGGAGGGAGGAAATTGGGCAGAGGCAGGTGCCTGGTGCGGCATGGCAGGTGGGGGCAATTTTGAGTGCTTCAGCCTGGCTGGGCTATGGGGGTGGGGCTGGTATAAAGAGAGAGAGCTGATCCTGGGTATTGGGCACTGGGGTATTGGGCTTGAACCCATAGGAAGTGGGAACAAATGAAGGCGTTGGGTGTTGATAATGACTGTTAATAAAAGTCTCTTATTGGTTTCTAATGATACAAATATCACATACTAGAAAATTTAGAAAATAAATATTCTAAAGAAAATAAAAATTACACTAATGCCATTTGCTCTATTGCACTTCAGTATTTAAAAATGTGTGTATTTTAACCAGTTGAGATGCTGTATATGTAGTTCTTAATCTTTCCCC
>NW_012138858.1:975957-976456 GCF_000956105.1 Propithecus coquereli
AGAAGAAGGCTTTTTTGAAGAGATAACATTGAAACTGAAGTGTGAAAGATGAGAAGCTACACAGATTTCTTGTGATGAAACATTTTTTCTTTTTTCTGATGAAAACGAATGTTGGCTTAGTTTATCAAGTAAAACAATACAGCACAAGGATGTGTGAAGGCAAAGCTAATCATCTCCTCCATTTAGTCCTACTTGTTAAGATAACCAATTTTAGCAGCCAGATGTGTGTCCTTCCACACTTTTCTCCTTGTTCATGTGTGTACACTGAATATATACATGTATAGGGGTATGTTTATTTTATCAAATAGAATCGTACTATACACGTAATCTTAAACATGACAATGTGTCATAGGTTTTACTATATATCAACAAATATGGATTTAATATTATAATTTTATTTTGTAATTTCCAGGTATTTATATATGTGCCTACAAACATGACATTTTAATATTGATTATTCAGTGAAATTTATTAAACACTGTCCATGACCTGTCCACCT
>NW_012138858.1:979020-980359 GCF_000956105.1 Propithecus coquereli
AATGACCAAATCAGGCTAATTAGCATATCCATCACTTTACATACGTGCTGTTTCTTTGTGGTGAGAACATTTAAAGTCCACTGTTTCAGCAATTTTGAAATATATAACACATTATTATTAACTCTAGTCACCATGCTGTGCAGTAGGTCACCAGAACTATTCCTCCTGTCTGTCTGAAACTTTGTGCCCTTTGTCTGACATCTCCGCATTCCCCAGCTGCCCCGATGCCCCCTCAGCCTCTGGTAGCGCTGGCCTAACTTAGGTTTTCAAAGTCATGGTGGTTGTGTTGTGGAGGATGGACTGCAGGGAAGGCAGAGTGGAGGCAGGGAGGCCAGTCAGGAAGCCATGACAGTGGTCCAGGTGAGAGGTCATGGTGGCTTATACCAAGGTGGTAGTGATGGAAGTGCTGAGCAGTAGTCAGATGTGAAGTAGATTTTATAGTTAGAGCCAAAAGGATTTGCTAATAGATCGGATGTAGGGTGTAAGAGGAAGAAGTAAGTCTCGCATAATTCCAAGGTTTTTGGCTGTTGAGGAATGGACCGGGAGCTACCATTTACTGGGTGGAGACAGTAGGAGGAGCAGTGGAGCGCTTCCTTGTATTTGAGGTGGTGATAAAGGAGACTTTGGGGGTGGATCTGGAGTTTGGGGTGTGGAAAAGTTAACATCGAGATGAGTGTGAGTCTTGGCAAGAGACATCTGGTCAGCATTTAACAGCTGAGCTGTGGAGCCTTGTTTTCACTTCTAGCCTTGGAGGTGTACTTGCTCAAGTTTAATGTTAAGAATGATATTATATTTAATAGTAACTTAGTTTTTTTTCCTAACCACAAATTATGTGTACTTTGTCTAATTTAATTGTAACAGGTATTGAAATAAAGATCACTACAGCTTTCTGTGAAAATGTCGGTTCTGATATCACAGAGTGTAATAAATTATGTAGAAGAAGAAAACATTCCTGCTCTGAAAGCTCTTCTTGAAAAATGCAAAGATGTAGATGAGAGAAATGAGGTAAGACCATGTTTGTAAAATTAAATTCTTTCACAAAGATTTGTTGACCACTTACTATGTGCAAGGCACTGTGCTAAGGATAGAGGTAAGAGATAGGTGGTTCTCACCCTCAGTAATGTTGGACTGTACTTACGGTGTAATTTCTTATGGTTAAAAGTACTTCAAATGCCATGTTTTTGGGGTGCATTTTAACTTATATAAATGCTTGAATGTTGAATTTAGGTTTATCATTGACTTTTTATTCCTTGATGGAATAAACAGTATTCAGGATGTTTGATTACTGAAATCTGAAGTGCTTCTAAGAAACGCTAGAGAGCATCTAGACCCTATCTTC
>NW_012138858.1:992232-994224 GCF_000956105.1 Propithecus coquereli
TTTTAAATTATTAGTAAACTGAAACTAAAGATTCAAAGCTTTTTCTAAATTAAATAAATATAGTAAACACAGCTAGTGCTTAACATACCTTTATGAAAATATGTGTGGTATATTTAACCATGGTGTTTCAGTAAAAGTACAGCATCTTGATAAGTTCTCTGTGTCTTTTATGTTCCCCAGTGTGGCCAGACTCCATTGATGATAGCTGCTGAACAAGGCAATCTGGAAATAGTGAAAGAATTAATTAAGAATGGAGCTAACTGCAATCTGGAAGATTTGGTATATATTAAAATAATTTACTCATTTGTCTTCATTGTCTTTTCCTTAACTTTGCTGTTTCTTTGTTTTTAAGAAGTAATTCTGAAGTAGTAGATTAAAAATTGTACTTTCAGATATATCTCAATGTTGCCTAATGGGCTACATCAGTTTTTTAAAAGAGTAATAATACAGGAGAGAAATTTTTCCTTTCAGTGAAGGATCTCAGCTTTTCATGTTTCTGTATACAAATGGCACTAGTGGAGTAGAGAGCACGTACACGTACAGTTATTTGCCTGCCTAGAATATATCCACGAATGAGTCATGTTGTTAAGTAACGTCCCGTAATGGTAACTTATAATAAATATCTTTACATATGATAATGGCCAGAAAGATGTGGTCCCTTCTGATATCACTCTGAGGGTATCACCATTCCAAGAGGTTATATTTCTTCTAATTTTCCCTGTTTTTCTTGGAATTGCTTTTGAGGATCACACGGCTACATCTGTTTTGTTTTTTAATTCAATAATCATTTGAATTAAATTATGATTATGAATAAAAGTTAAAATAGGATACTTACATCCTTTATTTAAAAAATAAAGGAGAATAGTTCGTTTTTTCTCACAGTTTCTAAACTTATCATATGGGATTGCTCTAGTTTCTTAAGCCTGTGAATGTGCTCTAATTTGATTACAGCCTCTTTGATTTCAATTTATAGTAATGGTTGCTGGCCACAGGATTAGCTTTGAGGTTTTGATGTTCATCTTTTCTCCTTTTTACAAAACACAGTGTATGATTAGAAGTCCAGTGCGAAGACTGGACAGTTGTGAAACCATTTCTACACCATTATTAGTGAAATAAGTAGACAGATAAATTCTTAAGAGACTTCAGTATTGTTGTAGAGTAGTTTAGAGTGGATCAAATCATGTCAATTTGGTATGATCATTTGGTATGTAAATTCAGATTTATTTTTCCTCACTTTGGAATGTTATTTTTGGTTTTAAAATGGTAACATTTTTGTGTAAATGTTCAAGGATAATTGGACAGCACTTATATCTGCATCAAAAGAAGGGCACGTACACATCGTGGAAGAGCTACTTAAATATGGGGTTAACTTGGAGCACCGTGATATGGTATGTATGTTTTTTACAATATGTTCTTAATTAAATGAAATCTTGTTAATAACAGATGTGTATGAAATCTTATATTTTTATGTGTGAGGTGATATCATAATAATGTTTTTAGGATTTGGGGTCGAACATCGAAATGACCCTTGAGAATATTTTAGGACCCAGGTGTTATGATGTACTTTAATATTTTCCGTTTATTTCAGAGTTTAAAATTCTGAAATAGTGTTAAAAACAACTCATTCCCCTTCAATAAATGAGTGTTTAAAACTTTGAGAAAATTGATACCTTTTGTACTCTGAGGGACATCATATAGTTTAAAAATACTTGTCAGTTTGAAGTTTAAATTTTCAGAACAGTGTTTACGGACTTACTTTACAGTGTAATTCTGTTTAAATAATGCTATCTGTACACATTAGAGGTTTAACAAGATGTGATCCTTAATTATCACTTAGCTCTTATTTGACCTTGGCATCTGGTTAAAGCATAAAGGTGATGAAAGGGATTATTTCTGGCTTACTTTAAAATGTTTAACCTTTTCAAAAGTTAATTTTATCAGTAGAAGAAAGGAAAGAAATTATCTGCCGTGATATATAAAACATATATTACT
>NW_012138858.1:994274-996313 GCF_000956105.1 Propithecus coquereli
CCAAAGATAGGCTTTGTTTTAAGGCCCAACTTATCAGGTAACTATCTTTCTATCTTCGGGGATCTAATAAAACTTTATGGCAGCCTTTACTGAAAACCATTATCTTTTTAGATAGTGTAGCTATAAAATGTATCAGTTAGGAGTTGCTTTGAACTGCATGTGATAGCACTCAAAACAGTGGTTTAGACAAATTAAGGTTTTATTTTTCTCACATAATAACAAGCTGGAGGAGCCATTCTTAGGCTGAAGTGGTGGCTTCAGGATGCCCTCAAGACTCAGGCTGCTTCTGCCTTTCTGGCCACCCCTCCCTGTGAGCTGATGACCTCCCATCACCCATGCTGGCTCAGCTCCCTCATTGTGTCTGCATATTGGCAAGAAGAGGGAAAAAGGGTGCAGAGCAGCCCAGCTAGTCCCCTCACGGAGCTTTCCCAGGAGGCCTAGCCAGAACAGGCCACAGGGTTATTTCCAGCTGCAAGTGTGTCTGAACAGTGTGGGATTTTGACCTGAGCTCATTGCCACCCCCAGCAAAATCCTGTCCTAGATACTGGGTAGACAACTAACAGTTTCTGCAAGAAAAATTATGACTATTCAAGTCTTTTATTTGACATATTCCTAGGTAATCCACATTTAAATCATCTTTCTTATTTGTGTTATGGGTATTTATACATATTTACATTATTTTTTCTCTCATTCTCTAGAAACACTTATCTGTGTGAACTATATGAAATGTAACTGTGACCCCAGAAAGTAAACAGAAAACTCCTCTGAGTTTTTGGAATTACAACTTTGAAAACTATGATGTAAAATTCATGTATTGTCAGGGCCAAGGATTCAGAGTTTGTTGGCTTTAATTTATATATTATACTAGTGACTTTTTATCACTTTTTATCCCAGTAGATTAGAAGGGAGGAGGATGCCGTAGAAAGTATGCCAAAGAACTGAGAGCTGACGGAGGCAAGCATGGTGTAATAATTGATGTGTGTAGTCATGACTCAGAATCTTAAACACAATGTTTAAGGTAATCTGTTTAACAAGTAGCAATGTGTGCACATTGCTTTTTAGAATGATGATTATCATAAAAGTTATAATCAACTTTAATGCTTTTAATGGATAAACGTTTTGACCTGGAAAATCTGTTTCTGTGTAATACCTCATTCCCTAATGACCCTCGTTAAATGGCGTGTGGCTGCCACATATAATTTAGTAGCCATAATTACGTAAGAACGTCTGTATTTAACGTGATCTACTTTTGTACTTTATTTAAACCAGCATTTGTGTTTAACTCTTTACTTGTGTTATTCTTATAATAGCATCTGTTGTATTTTGCCCGTTATTAGAATTATTTGTTTGTATGTTGTTCCTAATAGATTTTTAAATTCTTTGAATCTTTGCTCACTCATTTACTCAGTTACTGTCCCTCACACTGGGTGTATACGGCATCAAACCCATAAGCAAAACAGGCATGTTTCCCACCCTCATGGAGTTGAGAGCTTTAGGAGAGAGAGACAATAATCAGTTGTTAATTACACAAAAATGTGATTACGAACAAGGATTAGTACAGAAAGGGAAATTATAGGGGATCAGTAAGGAGGTGGGAAAGAGCACGAGGGCATATGGGGGGTGGCAGTGGTGCAGACTGGGTTGAGAGGAAGGCCTGCTCTGCCCTTGCCGTCACTCAGGGCTGCTGGTGACCTTGGTGAAGACTTTGGTTCTTATCCAAAAGAGCTGTGGGAAAACATTGCAGGTTTTAAGCAGAGGAATGATGTCATATTGGCGTTTTAAAAAATCTCGGGTATTTTCCTCCACACTGGTATACACATAGTAAGTAGGTGCTTAAATTTGAATATTTGTGTAATTGAACTTAAATTTTGGTGTAAATTTTTCTCATTTACCTTGATATGTTTTAGGACCTTTAGTATTATCATTCTTTAACGTGGTGCTTCTGCATATGTTTTTTTGCCATGGCACTTACAGAAATTGATAATGTTGATACTGTACTTGCAGTAGGTGAGGCTTGCTGCCAGAGGTGACTTGTCCTG
>NW_012138858.1:998928-1000238 GCF_000956105.1 Propithecus coquereli
TATTACAATTTACCGGGTGGTTTTACCTCTATAATCTTATATTTGTTCTCAAAGCTTAGTGAAGTGGGTGGTATCCTTATTTTTACAGGAAGATACAGAGAACCACTGGTATCCTATTTCCAAAAAGAAATTTAAGTACACTGCAATAAAAGTTTAGGGAGAGAAGATAATGATGTCAGTAACCTAGGCAAAGAGTAAAATGTGGTGTTCTTATCTTATTGGTATGTAAGGTAGAAGGGAAATGCAGGAAGCTAGCTAGTTCTGAATATTTTATTAAATATACCATATGAGTTTATCACATGAATTAATAATACGAGGTACCTATTCTGTGCCTGGCCTCCTTAGGTGCTTTATAGCTTCTGTTTTTTTTAATTGACTTCTCAGAGTAATCCTATGGACTCGGGGTTAATTTTGTTCTTCTCAATGTATAGATGAGGAAATCGAGACTAGAAGAAGTGAATCTTTGTCCAAAGTCACACAGCTATTAAGCAGTCAGGCTGGGTTTTGAACCGAGGTCTGCCTACTCCAACAGCTTTGTCCTCTATCATTCTTCAATATATATTACCAAAGGAGTGAGGAACTTATAAAGTATACATTATGAATGTGTAAAAACTTGATAGGATTTGTAAAAAAAAATGATTTCTTAAACTCTTTTGGTTCTCCCTGTTTCTCCTTATTTCACCAAGGTAATGATCACAAACCCTTTACCATTTAAACAGTCTTTGTGTTTGGCTTTAAACCACCAAAACTGGAGGAAACTGAGGACTGTGTCTCACTTAGTCCTGGGGAACCTGACTAATCTCCAAGGGTTGGTTTGGTGGTCGTAGCCACCAAGTTGAGGGAAGGCAGAGTCCTTGGGACATATTTAAGGAGAAGAAAGTGACCACTGAGGTCCTCTGGGGTACAGGAAGAATTTCAGGTATAATGTCAGGAAATCTAGTAAGGGTTCTGGGGGAGGACCTTTAATGGGCACCAGTCTGAAGAAGGAGTTCATGAACAATAAAGCTATTACTCGGGTTCATTGCTCTCAAGTTTTTCATTTTTGTGAATTTAGGATTAGTTTTCTTGAGATTAAAATTTTATTTTATAGATTCTTGCATAGGGGGACATTATTCAAGTTAAAGTGAGGGCATGATATTAAAAAAGTTCAGGGCAGGTATTGGACAGGTTAAATGTTGGTGTATGTAAGACTTGACTAAATGCCCAGCTGTATAATTTGACCCAAATAAATTATGTCAGTCTTTCCTTGTCTTTCATGACCTTGACACTTTTGAAGAGTATTGGTATTTTTAGGGTGTCCTTCAATGTGG
>NW_012138858.1:1003558-1006285 GCF_000956105.1 Propithecus coquereli
GCCTCCCAGAGAGCTAGGATTACAGGCGTGAGCCACCGCGCCTGGCCGTAACTTGATTTTTTAAAAAAAATATTACTTTGTGTTACTTCCTTTGATATTTACTTTACTTAGCAAATGTATTTTGAATGTCCACCTGAAAAATTTTGTTTCTTTCCCTCTCTCACTCCCTTCTTTCCTTCTCACCTATCTGCCTACCTCCCTGCCTACCTGCCTATCTATCCTAGCAGTACAGTGTTTACCCAATCATTTGGGCAGCAGGGAGAGGCCATGCAGATATAGTGCATCTCTTACTGCAAAATGGCGCTAAAGTCAACTGCTCTGACAAGGTAGGTCAGCACAGTCTTCCCAGGTTCCAGTCCATGTTATGTCCACTCAGTGTGTCAAGTTATAAGCATTTTATGTTTTTGTGTATTAATATATTTTATGTAGATATGTATCTGATAGATAGATCCCTTATGTGTATTATGTACTAAGTGTCCTTCTGATGTTTTTTATGTCACATTCATCATTCTCAAGAAAACAAACAGAGCTAATGGAATCCCTGTCTTCACTGTTTGAAGTTTTCTATTGGAACTCTTGTTCCTACCTTAAGTCCAGTCTGCTTTTCTCTGTATCGTTGTGAGAATGGTCTTTCTAAAATCAAGTTTGGTTATTTCTCTCTCGTGCTTAAAATCCTAAAGAACACTAAAGAACATCTCTGGTGTGGATGAAGATAGGCCTTGCCTTCTCTCTTCCCCCTGCTACCCGTACCCCACAGCTCCTTGCACGCCAGCCCACCACGTGACTCGTAGCACCCTAGTGCGCGTGCTCTTCCACAGCGTGCGATGCCTCTCTTCCTCGTCTGCCTTAGTTGCTTTTCATCTGTCAGCCTCAGCGCATTTACTGTCACCTCTGGAAAGCTCCCTAGAATGTTGTTCTGTTCTTTTTTTTTAAATCTTTAGCACGTTCCTCAAATATTCAATAAGTACCTACCTAGTTATCTTATTGTTCCTTGTTTTTGGAGAGCTTGGATGGCTTTGACTGTTTCAGGATAAAGCCCAAGCTTCTCAGTTTGGCTTCAGCCAACCTTCCCAGGCTCACTTCTTGCCATTCCTTTTCATATATGCTGTGCTTTTAGATACAACAGCTTGTCTAACTTTTGGTGAGCTTAGTTGCTTTATTTATTCTGTTCCCTCTGCTAGAAATGTTATCTTCTCTGTCTAATGAGCTCTGATTTATTTTTCAAGGCTCATTTGAGGTGTTGTCTTCCTTATTAAGTCTCCTTAACCTAGGTGCCCCTTGCTGTGTACTGTCAGTTCTGTCTGTGCATACTTGCATTTGTGTATGTAACCTGTTGCCTCATAATGATTGATTTCTGCAGATTTCTTACCTCTAGAGTGTAAGTTTCATAAAGATAAGGAATGTTCCTTTTTTTTCTTTTTGTACCTCCATTATTTCCATTAGCTGTCTTAGAACTTAACACATCGTTGGGGTAATCATATTCATTTCAGATTAATAACAATGTAGCTAAATACAGAAAAATAGCTATTATTTAAAGATTTTTGTGATTGGAATAGATTCTGTGCATAAATTTCTTTAAGTGAAACAGTATCGCTCAACCTTATGGGGGTGTTGGAAATCATCCTTGTCTTGATCCGGATGGTAGTTATACAGGTGTATATGAAAGTAAAAAATCTTCAAAGTAGTACACTGAAAAGTAGTGTATTTTTTGTACTTTATGCATTTTATGCCTTATTTTAAAATACTGCGTAAAATAACAGCTTAATGAGGAGTATAAGGGAGCCGTTGCAAATATTTATAATGCGGCATTTAGGAATGTTGCATTTTGTACTGTTTGCTACTTCAAGTTGACTGAGGTTTGAGGTGTGTCCAGAATGGCTACAAGTTCTGTCGATGTTTCTGATTTGACAATTTAATATCATGGAGGAACCTTTATTTTGTCCTACTATAGAAAATATTTATATGTAGCTTGGCATTCAAGGCTCTCCAGAATCAGGTATTATGCTACATAACCTGTCATTCTTTAGTGTTTTGAGAACATGTTTAGCACCTACTGTGTGCAGTGCCCTATACCTTTACTTAGCACAGGAGATACAAAAACAAAGAAGTGATCTCTGTTCAGAGAAGCAGGGACGTAAGTGGGACATATAAAATGCGGTCAAGTGACTTCGGAATTTGAGGATGGGAGAATTCACCGATTGCTGAGCAGTCAGTAAAGATTGGATAGAACCGAGACTTAATCTAGACCTTGAAGAAAGGGTAGAGCTTATGTTAGTGAAGAGGAGGAGGGGAGATGAACTGGGCACAGGGGAAATGAGAGCAGAAGCACCGGGGTGTCCTTTGTGTGGTGTGTTGAGCTGGCCTTGAGTGGATTGGTGGGTGGAGCTGGGCCGAGTGGTGAGGAGGGAGCTGAGAGGAGGAAGCCGGGGCACAGGTGAAGCCACCTGCAGGTGGGCCTTGGGCACCCCAGTGAAGAGGTTGGTCCTCTGCCCTGTAGACACAGAAAAGCACTGGGGGATCTAAGCAGTAGATTTGCACAAAGTGGTGTTTTAGAAAAATTAATGTTTGGTAGCACACTATGGGATGGATTGAAGACTAGGAGAATATTTTTATTGTTGACAGAGATAGGGAGATTTCTGTGCGAACTAATTTTTAGAGAAGGGAAATGAAGTTCGTTCGGATGTGTTGACTTTGAAGTGGTGGGGCACCTGTGGTTAGATGTCCCGC
>NW_012138858.1:1015650-1016883 GCF_000956105.1 Propithecus coquereli
GGAACTAAATGTGGATTGGTCCAAATGCTGACTTAAAAAAACCAAATAAAGCATAATTCCTTGGTAAGATTTGATTATGTTGGCCTCTTTTATTGAATTGCATTATAGCTAAAGAGAAAGTCACTCTTGTAGCTTAAGTAAATAAAACGTTACCATGCCGTTAATTCTACGTGATGGCCTCGCCCACCCCTAGAATCCTGATCACAGATCATTGCTTTAGCATTTCTCTCTTATGGCAAGAGGGACTCTAATGATCTGGGATTAACAGATGTGTTTAAATGCAGGAGTAGAGTATGATTATTGGAATTCCTCTCTGGATAAAGTTTAGGCTCATACAAGGAAAAGAGTATCTAGGGACATTAAAAGTTTTCTGAAGAAAAGTTTTTAGACAGCCAAAATAAATCTTAGAAATTTGGCGGAGTCCAACATGAATGTTCCCTATTTCAATTTTCATGATATAGTACAAACTATGGAGTAATCATTTGTGGACTTGAGAGATTTGACTTATTTCATGTACTATTGTATATTTATATGGGGATTTCTGGAATTTAAAACTGCATAGTATTATCTTCATAATATAAACATTGGTTTATAAAGATAGTCACTGAAAGAACATCATTAGTGACATTTTTATGCTTAAAGAAGATCCAAAATTTTATCTCCCTTCCCCCCCTTTCTTTTTCCTTCAGGGAGGATGGACTGCTCTCATGTGGGCATGTTATAAAGGCCGTACTGAAGTAGTAGACTTGCTTCTTTCCCATGGTGCCAATCCAAGTGTTACTGGTCTGGTAAGTATTAATAAGAAATTTGTTTGTAATATCAATAGTAAGTGTTCTTAGGGAATATTTAAGGCTGATTATACTTGACTTCAAAGCGGATACAAGTTTTCTGAATCGTATTAAGCAATAATAATGTACAATGTGCTTTCAAAACATAATGAAGATTTTTTTCTTAAGGTAAGTTAATTTCTCAATTTTTGTCCAACAAAAAGGCAGCTCTTAGAGTTTAAATACTAACTGTATAACATTTCAAAAAGAGATTTTGAAATCCGTAGTCATCTTCCTGTTTTTTTGTAATCGTGCATCCTTAAACCGAACTTCTTTAAAGAGACATTTACCAAATAACCATACCATTTTTCTATATATTCTGTTATATATACACACAATCCTCTTATTTTACTTTCTTCTAATTAGTATTGCCTCCTGGCTAGATAGTCACATTTTAGTGTGTTGA
>NW_012138858.1:1017006-1018734 GCF_000956105.1 Propithecus coquereli
GAGGCCGATTTTGGCTGGGGGTGGTAGTTAAGAGCACAGACTCTGAAGCCAGACTTGTTGGGTTCATGGGTCTTTCTTGTTCCACCACTTGATAGCTTTGTGACTTTAGCCTATTGATTAATATCTCAGGAGCTCAGTTTCCTCGTCTGTGAAAATGTGATATTGCGAATTGTACTTATTCTTGTGGTAAGGATTATGTGTGTTAACCCATGTAAAATAGAACTAATTCAGTTTGGCACTTGGTTGTTACTATTTTCACCTACAATCAGTCTATTGGACATTAAATTCTATTTCCTAAGGTATGTGAATTGAAAATTTGGGGCTGTATGACTTTGATGGAAAAATTGTCACTCATAAAAGTTAAAAAGACACTTCATGCAGTGGTTAATCATCTGTTCAGGAGAAATAAATCAGGAGAAATAGGATTTATCTAGGATTAAAGTTATGATTAGTGTATGCAGTTATCTGAGAATACTCGAGTAAGATTTTTATTAAAATTCATGTTGAGAGCTAGATTCTTTTAGTACACCTCTGATAATTTTAAATTTATTGTTTGTTTTAATAGTATGGAACAACCCCTTTGGTTTGGGCAGCAAGAAAGGGTCATTTGGAATGCGTGAAACATTTATTGGCCATGGGAGCTGATGTTGATCAAGAAGGAGCTGTAAGTATCTTATATTTTAACTCCTGGTGATATAAATATGTTTTTGATTTTAAGAGAAAGGCTGTTATTCCTTAGTATTAATATATGTCTGGGAAAATTTCCCTCTAATTCTTGAATCATAGTGACTTAGGAAAACATGCATTTTCTTTCTTTTATCCTAAGTGTGTTACATTATGAGTATTATATACTATAAATATATGCTTTTAAGGATCGATTGCTAATGCATATGAATTTCGTGAGGCTGAAAGTATTGTTAATGGAAAAAGACCCAAACTCTATAAAATAATTCAAAGAGGCTTATTCTGAGCCAAATATGTGTGACCATGACCTGGAGAGCCACACCCAAGAAGCCTTGAGCAAGTGGTCTTGCTGTGGTTGGGTTTTATACATTTCAGGGAGGCAGGAATGACACATAAAGTCATAAATCAATACATGGAAGTCATACATTGGTTCGGCCCAAAAAGGTAGGACATCTCAAAGCAGCGGATTACAGGTTATAGGTGAGTTTAAAGATTCTTTGATTTGTAATTGGTTAAAGAAGCGAAGCTTTGTCTAAAGGCTTGGAATGTTTTAAGTTAAGGAAGTCTGTTAATCAGAGACAAACCATCGGACGTATACCCAGACTCAAGTGATCTGTTAAGTAAATTGATGACTTGCAGGTATGGTTTAAGCTTTGTCTTGCATAGCTTTAGGCCTCTTAATGAGTTACAAAGGACATCTACAAGTGGGCATGACGAGGCATGTCTGACCTCCCTTCTCATGACCAGCAACTCAGCTTTAGGGTATTTCTCAGGTCCCCTTACCAAGAGGGTGTCCATTCAGTCAGCTGGGGGGCTTAAGATTTTATTTTAGTTCACAGTATAAATAATAACTTTTAGCAATATTATTATGATATTATGATATATATACAGTCATGTGTCATTTAACGATGCAGATACATTCTGAGAAATGTGGTGTTAGGTGATTCTACCCTTATGCAAAAGTCGTAGAGTGTACTTACTCAAACCTAGATGGTATAGCACACCTAGGTTATATGGCATAGCCTATTGCTCTTAGGCTACAAA
>NW_012138858.1:1018969-1027981 GCF_000956105.1 Propithecus coquereli
TGTGTTGCACATGACTATATTTTGTTTTTCATCTGTGGTTCCTAGCTCATTGCTCCTTTGTAATTTTCTTTTTTTTTTGAGACAGAGTCTCACTATGTTGCCCGGGCTAGAGTGCCGTGGTGTCAGCCTAGCTCACAGCAACCTCAAACTCCCGGTTCAAGCAATCCTTCTGCCTCAGCCTCCCAAGTAGCTGGGACTACAGGCATGCGCCACCATGCCTGGCTAACTTTTTTCTGTATATTTTTAGTTGTCCGATTAATTTCTTTCTATTTTTAGTAGAGACAGGGTCTCGCTCTTGCTCAGGCTGGTTTTGAACTCCTAAGCTCAAACAATCCTCCCGCCTCGGCCTCCCAGCGTGCTAGGATTACAGGCCTGAGCCACCGTGCTGGGCCTCCTTTGTAATTTTCTAAGTGACTAGAGCAATGAGAGTATCTTTTGTTAAGATGTTTTGCCTTTTGTGCTTGGTTTTTGAAATAGTTCCTAGAGTAAGAAAGGTGAAAGACAGTCTTCTGTTACTTAAAACAAGCTCCTTTCAGCCACACCTGAGTTCATGTTAATGAGGTGATTTTTAGAAAGTCCCTAGATAACCACAGATTGGGGGGCTGGTTGCCAGGGGAACAAACTATGCGCTCAGAGGGTTGGAACTCACTACCCTACCCTCCCACCTCTGGGGAGAGATGAGGGGCTGAAGGTTGAGTTGATCACCAGCAGCCGATGATTTAGTCAATCATGCCTTCATAGTGAAGCCTCCATAAAAACCCAAAAGGACTGAGTTCAGGGTGCTTCCAGGAAGGTGAACAAGAACACATCCACGCGCCAGGGAGTGGTGGTGTACCCCAACTCCATGGGGACAAAAGCTTCTGTTTTCGGGACCCTTTCAGATCTCATCCTGTGTGTCCCTTCATCTTGGTGCTCATTTGTATCCTTTAAAATATCCTTTATAATAAACTGGTATATGTTAAGTAAGCCTGAGTTCTATAAGCCACTCTAGCAAATTAATAGAACCCAAGGAGAGGGTTGTGGCAACCCCGATTTATAGCCAGTCGGTCAGAGGCACAGGTAAAACAACCTGAAGATTTGGCATTGAAGTAGGGGCTGTCATGAGGACTTAGCTCTCAACCCGTGGGATCTGTCGCTATCTCCAGGTAGGTGGTGTCAGCATTGAATTGGAGGATACCTATCTAGTGTCTGCTGCAGAACTGATTGCTTGCGTGGTGGGTGGGGAAAACTTCCACACATTTGGTCACCAG
Source organism: Propithecus coquereli (assembly GCF_000956105.1). Lineage (NCBI taxonomy): Eukaryota > Metazoa > Chordata > Mammalia > Primates > Indriidae > Propithecus > Propithecus coquereli. The sequence goes on from NW_012138858.1 coordinate 1,020,220, forward strand.
AAGTATTTTGTGTTGTGAGAGTATAGAAGAAAACTGAGTTTGATTTCTTCTATACTTAGTATAAATTGTTTTAAAAAATGTTCAAATCGAATAGTTTTTAATATTAGTTATGGAAAAAAGTAATGCTCCACTAAAATACTTTTTCGTTAAAAAATTTAATGTTGTAATTTTTTGGATATTTTCAGCTGTGCCGTATTTTCTGTCTTCAATAAACAGATTTTAAAAAGTCAGAAATCAGCCCTCAAAACCTAGAAAGCTTAAAAATTGGTTAAAGGCACCTTACTGATTAACAGTTATGAATTCCTTACTGAGCACCTGCTGTGTACCGCCCCGTGCCAAGTGTGTTGGGGAAGCTGGAGAAGCCTAACAAATTGCTTTTCCCTTGAGCTTATAGGAATACAGTTAAAGGAAACAACATTTATGCACAGCAAACAGTTAAAATAATACAGACGACTATTTGTAGAATTATTATATTATGTGAGATGAATCGTAAAGAATTCTGGAGGAGATACTACCAAGTCTCTGGCTATAATGAAACAAAAGTAAACTCTTTATATCGTACTTTTTGGCATAATATCAACCAGTTCCTCCTGTTTTCCATGTTGGCAGAGAAGCTACTGATTGCCGACCTTGAAGGCATGTGTACTGTTTTTGTGCTGTGTGGAGAGAGAATGATCCGGAGGCAGCAGTGAACGTCATACCTTCCACTTTCGTCCATTCTGGACAGGTGGCCAAGTGGATGACTGGCTTGTCTCTATGGTGACTGACTGCTAAAGGATTTGAAAAGCTGTGTTGTTTTAATATGGAGAGAATGACAGCTTAGTTTTGGGGGCTGATCTAATAATTGAAATATTTCTATAAGGAAATCATATGACATCTTAAAGTAAAACAGCATCTCAAGAAGCAATTTTTTTTTTTTTTGAGACGAAGTCTCGCTTTGTCGCCTGGGCTAGAGTGGAGTGGTGTCATCATAGCTCACTGCAACCTCAAGCTCCTAGGCTCAAGCAATCCTCCTGCCTCAGCCTCCCGAGTAGCTGGGACTACAGACGTGTCTCCACGCCTGGCTATTTTTTTTCTATTTTTAATCGAGACAGAGTCTTGCTCTTGCTCAGGTTTGTCTTCAACTCCTGACCTCAGGCAGTCCTCCCACCTCGGCCTCCCACAGTGCTAGGATTACAGGTGTGAGCCACTGTGTGCCTGGCCTCAAGAAGCAATTTTAACATGTCTGATAATGAGCCAGATTCTTCTGTTAGGTGATTTATTGCTATAAAATAGATATGAGTTTTTAAAAGAATGACTTAAGACAGTTTTCGAAGTGTGGTTTCTAGATCACTGTAAAAGACAGAGTATATATTATACTTTTCTTGAAATATCCTATAGCTATTAATTTATTAACTTCAGTTTTTCATATGAGTTTTACTATAAAGAATTCTTAGTTTGAAGTCTAATTTACCTTACTCTGGATCATTTAATTTAGAATGTGTTTAGTTTAGTCACCGTGTCAACTATTTTATACTTAATTACGTTAGTGAGAGGGTTTGTTCATTGTAAATGAGTCCAGTTTCAGATTATCATTTAAAAAATGAAAATAATAGTTCTAATGGCTCAAGAGATTTAATGTATCTTCAAAAACAAAATATGCCTCCTGGCCATTTTTGGTATATGTCTGGTTGTTTGCATTGGCATTTTATTATCAGAAATGAATATAATAATAGGCATCTATTTGAAAACACCTGTTTTATGATTACGGAATACATTGTGTGTTTTCTAGACTATAATAATTTCTTGGGCTTGCTTTTTTCTTTTTTAGAATTCAATGACTGCACTTATTGTAGCAGTAAAAGGAGGCTACACACAGTCAGTAAAAGAAATTTTAAAGAGGAATCCAAATGTCAATTTAACAGATAAGGATGGAAATACAGCTTTGATGATTGCATCAAAGGAGGGACATACAGAGATTGTACAGGATCTGCTGGATGCTGGAACATATGTGAACATACCTGACAGGGTAGGTTCCATATTTTATACTGCCTTCTAGTGGTGAAGTGGATGGAGGGTTACTTTAATTGCCTCTTACCACCTTTCAGGATTCTTCATGCATGAGATAAACTTGTTTTAAGATAAGTTTCATTTCTACCTTTAAAACTAATAAGTTAAAAATTATTCAATCTTTTTGAAGAATGTCCTTTTTTATGCTTGTCAAAAAATTTTGTTATTGAAAATGTCACATATACATCTGTAACTGTCCTTGATGTACATCACAGAAGGTGGTGTTCGTGGCTCGGGTTAGTCATTGCTCCAGGGCTTTAAGTACCACTGTTTACCCTTAAGATTTTCACAGTTCTTTCTGTTGTCCTAACTTCTCTGAGCTTCACCCTTAAATATCCAACTCTACCCAAACTCTCTACTTGAATGTCTACTTGGCTTCTTAAACTTAAGGCAAATAGATGACCTGTTTTTTTTCACCTCAAACCTGCTTTTCGTTTAGTCTTCTCCATCTCAGCAAGTGGTATGACCATCCATTCTGTTGTTAAAACCCCAAGTCATGTGCATTAGCCTTGATTTCTCTCTTTCCTCACCTACCCCATCCGGTTCTCTGGCACGTTCTGTTGACTCCAAAACGTTTCCTTTATCTGTCGCTTCTCTTCATCTCCAATATCACCTCCCCTGCCCAAGCCACCATCTCCCATTGTTGTAGCAATAGCATTGCACCTGGGTTTTCTTGTTGCCTCTGCTTTATTCTCCACCCTGTTCTCAGAGTGGTCTTTAAAACAATAAATCTCTCATGTACCCCTTTGTTTAAAGCCATCCAAGACTTCCTCCTGCATTTAGGATAAACGTTACCTTTTTAGTTTATGGACGCTACATAGCTTTGTCTTTGCCTCCTTCTTGTCCTCATTTTACACCACTCTTCCCCGTTTCAATAGGTTGCAGACATGTTAGCGCTGTTCCCCTTTTGAACACACTGATCTCGTTCCTGCCCTGGGGACTTTGCAGCAGCTGTACCCAGCTGACCTTCAAATGCTGGCTCCCTGTCATCCCCCTCAGCATAAATGTTACCTCCTCTGAAACGTCCTCTTCTCCTACCCAGTCCAGAGTAGCTACTGGGCCACTTTCTATCATATTACCCTGTTTTAACTGTTTTTGCGTAGCATTTGTCTAACTTTTTGTTCATTGTATATCATCTTTCACCATCAGAATGTAAATTCTCCCAGAGCTGGGACCTTGTCTGTCTTGTTTCCCGTGACTAGCATGGTGCACGGCACATTGTAAGCAGCGAAATATTGGTAACCTTTCATTAATTTCCTGGTGTGCACCCATGTTAATGCTAACATTCTCAACTAAGAGTTGTCTGCCTTGGGTTTATTTATGCTATTAATGTGGCAGTTAAGACACCGCACTGTGGTGCTAAACTTAGCAATCCTCGAGGACCTGCCTCTTGATTTATAGCACATTGGGACCCTCTAAGGATTGAATTGAACTGCAGCTCCTGAGCTCACCCAACCCAAAAGCTTACAGCTGATTTGTAATTTAGCAGTAAATAGAGTATTTATGCCATTTGCCAAAATAACCATTTCCAGTATGTGAAGTAATGGGAAGTGATAATTAAAAATGATTGTTGCTTGATGAATATGATTTCAGGCCAAAGAGATGTCTTCATGAACATCTCTTTTGTGTTTATGAGAGAGGTCGTGAACTTTGTCAAAGTCTTGTCCTGGGGAATGAATCAGCCTTTTGTGCACTCCTGGACGGTCACCGCCAAACTGACTAGATATTCAGGGATGTTGGTCTGGAAACAAACCTTTCCGTGAATTAACTATGGCTCTCGAGCCAGTGATAGCTTTAGCTTTACAGCTCCCTCTTTAGAATCCGTGGCTTTTTTCACACAGCATTGTTCAAAGGGATTTTTATGTAATTTCCAGATGTTCTTCTAGGTCATTGCCAGCCACAGTGTCATTTTGTTTAATTTACATTTGTAATGGAGGGTTATCTTCAAAGAGAATAGATTCTTGTTCTGAATAGTTTGTCTTTCTAAACTTTTAAAAATGGAATATCAGAGTCCTCATTTTGAAGGTTATTAATATCAGCTATTAATATTAGTTAATTAAAATTTTTCTCTTAGTTGGAGATAGGTTCTTTTTCCAAGAAATTTTTTGAAAAAATCTTATTATATTAATCAACGATTAGCCTTAACTTCAAAACAGTGCTTATGTGTTCTCCTCATCAAGTCACCTTGTTTTTTGGCTTTTTAGAGTGGGGATACTGTGTTGATTGGAGCTGTCAGAGGTGGTCATGTTGAAATTGTTCGAGCACTTCTCCAAAAATATGCTGATATAGACATTCGAGGACAGGTATGTGTGATTACAGTGCAGCTGTTATTTTTGAGTATGATCGGTTGTGTATGTCCACTAATGATAATGTTATTCTTCCCACTTTCCTATGGAGATAAACTTTTAAATCCTAATACATTTAATGGATATATATTAAGTTTCACTGTCATTATTGTAAAATTTCTGTATTTATGTCAAGTTAAATTTATATAGAAGTAAACCAAAAAGAAGCTCATGTTTTTAGAATGTACCTCCCTTGCTGACATACAAATATATTCAATCCTGAAATAGGTAGTTAGTGATACTGAGACAGTTGAGTGTATGGCACTTATTTATTTTCTTTAGTTTTTTCCCTTTGTTTGTCTTCTTTATCCATATGCTATTCTTTCATTCTTGTTTTAGTTTCTTTTCCTTTTTCCCTATTCTGCTTGCTTTTGCTGGGACCACTTGGTAGTGCCTGTGGACTTTGCTTAAGATAGTCCTAGTTCACAGAGCTACAACTGTTATTAATAGATAAAAGCCCTGCCCACAGTTGTAAATTTATCTAATACTTCAAGAGCTTTAGATTAAAAAAAAATATTCCTGATGACTCATTTTGTTGTTGGACATTCTACATTTCTGCCCACTTTATCCTTGTATTTAGCCAAAAAAATCTCATATCCAAATCCATTTTTGAATCAAACTAATAAATATTATGCCAAATGTTGTCGGGGAATTAACATGGGATGCTTGCCTTTAAAAAATATGTATTTTAATTTTGAAACTTTTAGTTTATTTATGTTTATTTTTATGCCTTTTTTAAACAGAAAGTGAAGCCACAAGATGGTGTATGATTGATTGCCTAGTGAAAGGTTCAAGTATGAGTCTTGAGGTGGGGAAAGACAGTGTTACGAAAGGAGACTTGAAAGAAGGTAGAACTTGAACTAAGTTTGAAGATGGCTTGGATTTAGATCGGTAGAGAAAAGAAAGGCTGAGTGTTTCAGGCAAGGGAAGTAGTAATAGAATGAGAACATTTGAGAAAATTAAAAAGTGAAAGACTGTATTCCATAGCTAGTGAGTAAATCAGTTTGGCGGTGGGGTGGGAGGTGGGAGGTAGAGAAATTGAAATGGAAAGGAAGGTAGGACCAGAGACGTTTGAGGGCCGCCCTAAGAAAGTTGGCCAGATAGTGTAGTGGGGAACTCCGTTAGGAAAATTTTGGTATAGGAAACTTAATGTGGCAACAGCAGAAAGTCATTCATTATCTTTTGGGTTAAAATTCTGTTTTCACTAAAAGATGGTTTCTAGATCGCCTATTTAGACTTTTACCTAACTACTTTGTGTCTGTCAATCCTGTTTTCCTATGTTTCAATCAGTTTTTTTGTTCTTTAGCTATATTTTCAAGGCCTTTGTGGATTAATTTTTGGTTTTTGAGCAAGATAGGATTTTTAAGAATCTGATTAAGAAAGTTAGGGATGCAGGGTGAGTGGAGAGTAAGAAAGCTAAAAATGATAAAAACAATAACGCCTTATGTTTGTGAAGTACATTCTCATGCATTATCTTTTGAAACATTGGGCAGGTACACTTATACCATATTACAGATGAAAATTCAAGAGTCAGGATATTTAAGTGACAGGCATTGATGACTTTTAACTCAGTACATGCTCCTGAAATCTGTTTGCATTACAAAAGCGTAGTTTATTTTATTAACTATATGGGATTGCTGCTTTTTAAGTCAAGCCATGTTAAATTTTCGTAGGCTTCTTTCAGAAAGAATTCTCAAAAATAAATCCAAGATACCATAAGGATTGATATTATTTCCCATCATGCCGCCTGTTCGAATGCTTTCTGACAGAAAATATGTTTTACAAATAGTGGTTGTAAATATTGTATCTTATATGAAGTGATTGCTGATTTTCTTTTTTAATTATATAGGACAATAAAACTGCTTTGTATTGGGCTGTTGAGAAAGGAAATGCAACAATGGTGAGAGATATCTTACAATGCAATCCTGATACTGAAATATGCACAAAGGTATAAATGGCATTTCTATTCTGTTAGCAGTACCTAATGCTGAATATTAATCCTGTTCATTTTATTTCAATCACCATTGATTGGTGTTAGAGTTATATTGATTTTATTGGTAATATTGTATGTTAAATTGAGGAGTAACTTTGTATGCTTTCTGGATTTGTGTATTCATAGCAAAAAACAGTGTGTAATTTATTTACTTCAATTAAATACTTTTCAGAAAGTACAATATAAGCTATTCATAAATTGTGGGCAGATCATTTCCTCCAAATTCTTTTGTGTTTCTGCTATTAGGAATCCAGAGCACGTTGCCATTTAAAAGACACTTATGACTGGTGGTTGATTCCCCAGACCAGCTACTGTAGCCTATTTTACTCAAATCGTATGAAAAATAAAAAATTATATAAGACTTTGGTGATTGTATTTAGCCTTATGTATAATAGTTTTCCATGGGGAAAATATGATTGGAATTGTGGATTGAAATGGAAGGAATTCTCAGTGAATAAAGCAAAATTATAGAGGCACTTGTAAGACAATCCTGGTGGATCGTTAAATGATATTTCATCTGCTAGAGATCTGGACCAGCATATTTCTAAATCAGTGATAGTACCTCCAGTACCCTAGGGTAGAAAATTTTCTGGGATACCTTCTGGTTTGCAGGTGGCTACTTGATCTTCATTTTTCTTCTTTTTTTTTGGACCCGTGTCAGCCCCTGTGACTACCTGTGACTTGTAACCAGTTTTTTTTGTCTTTTCTAACTCAGGACTGAATTGTGGTCTCTTCTTATTTCCCTTGGTTTGGTTTTGAAAGCAATCACAAACTCTTGAGGTTTCTGAAGGCATCCTGCTTATGTTAGATGTTTTCCAATGTTATACACAGATCTTTAGGTTTACAGAGAACTGAAGTGACAAAATTTCTGAAAAGCTCAAGATACTGGCCTGCCTGGATGTGGACAGGCTGGACTGTGGCTTGGTTGGTGGGGAGATGGTGAGAATGCGAAGTAGCCTCTGGAGGGCCTGCCCCAGAGGTCAGCTGGGGAGCCTGGGGGTTGACAGGAGCAGCCACTGCTGCCAAGTGCAGGGACTGATGGCGGGTGCGGTTTATAAGCAGATGGACACATCCCACGCTGGCTAAGGGATATAAAGTTATTTTGATACAAACAAGTGGTTGTGCAAGGAAAGGCACCTTTTCTGTTAGCTTTTAAATTGTGTGTTCTTGAGAACATTTTAAATAATAGACTGTTAGCAGAGTCATATATTTCTTGTCAAGTGCATTTGTATGACAAACATTTAGGTGCAAAGCTATTGATGTGTTAAATTTTCTTATCTGTGCCCACAGGATGGTGAAACACCACTTATCAAGGCTACCAAGATGAGAAATATTGAAGTAGTGGAGCTGCTGCTAGATAAAGGAGCCAAAGTGT
>NW_012138858.1:1029177-1031709 GCF_000956105.1 Propithecus coquereli
GATACTGGTCGCCTGCTTTGCAATATGGAACCACTGGACTATAACTTTTAAGGTTCTGTACAGCCTTATTAATTATGTAATTTGCTATTTATAAATGATTATTTCATACTTATTAATAAGTTTCCTGAAGGACTCTGTCTTGGTATCCTTTTGTGTGTTGCCATGCCCAGAGTCAGCACATGATGCTTGCTGACAAATACTCAGATAGTTGGAACACACATTCTTACTGCGGATGGAGAAGCTGCTGTCCTGTCAGAATTCGAGATACAAACGTGTATAAGTCTTGCTCTTGCCTCTTCGTAGAGAATTTCATAAAAACAAATTTAAGAGTAAAGATTAATGTTATCATTAGCAGTGGCCCATCACTGCTCTCTGTTTATCTTCAGCGTATCATCAGGGTGTGTGAATGTCTTCCCTGCTTTTTCAGAAGTTTGTGTTTCCCAGGAATACTGCTGATAACATTTTGCCTTCTCACAGGTTTGGGGATGAGAATTGGAGTTGAGGTGGGGAAATACGGTGATGAAATCAGGTTTAGCTATGTTCAGTTTGAGGGCTGATGAGACATTCAGGAGGCTGCGGCCGGTAGGCATCGGGAAGTGTAGGAATCTGGACACGAAATCAAGGCTAGCGATGGAGATTTGGCGGTTAGTTACTAGGGATGAGAGTTGCTGAGAGTGACTAAGATCATCAAAGCTGAGGTCAGAATTAACTTCTTATGGCATGTGTCATATTGTAGTTTGTTGTACAGTTGTGCATGTTTATCCAGTCTATTCGTATAATAGCATAAGCTACTTAAGGGCAGGAACTGTTTTGTCTTCTATCTTTGCATCCTCCAGAGTGTCCAGCACAGTGCCTTACATACATAAGCTCAGTGAACACATAGTTATTGTGCCACATTGAGGACATGGGAAGAGAATCTAGAAGAAAAGTCAAGATAAAGTCATGCCGCAGAAGCCACAGAAAGAATAGCACAGTTCATTTGCATGTAGCGCTGTAGAGAGATCAGGGTGGGTGAGAACTGAGGATATAATTTGTTAAGTTTTGAGTCATTGGTTGTCTTCAGTAGAGGTGTTTGTGAGGTAATATTATAAATCGGAGAGCACTTTGCCCACTGAAGAGGGCTTTTTTGGTTTTTACAGACTAGTTTTCATTAGTGTTGGATGTGAACACTAATGTGATTGGAGAGTCTAATGAGGGAAGAGGGTGGGCAGATGTTAAGGAAAAGCGAAAAGTGAGGAGAGTGGAAGAGGTTGTAGCAGTCAGCGGAGGACAGATATTGCACAAAAGACTCAAAGGTGGGGAATGTAAAGCAACGAAATTTGAGGGCTTGAGGGCTCACCATAGCGGGGGAATAGGTCGACGAAGGTCACAGGAGCTGTCTGCGTGCCTCATGTGAGATGGGATTTCAAGCATGGATCACCGGGCTTTCTAGACAAATGAAGAAAGCTCCGAAATAGAATATAAATTAGTTGAGGAAGGTGATTGACATCTCTGGACAATGAATATTTGGGTGACGGGTAGATGCTAATGAAGTGGGTCCATGGCCTGGGAGAAGCTGCAAGGAGGAAGGAAGCCTGTTGCTTCTCTTCTTTCATTTACTTGCGGGAAGGGAAGGAGAATGACCTTCTTTCTGGAGGGAGCTGGGAGGAGTGATATCTGCGAAAAGCTGGGGAAGGAACTAGAGAAAGAAATTGTGGGGAAGGTAGAAATAAAAATTGGTACTATATATGTGCTCTAAATGAAAAATATGAAAAGGTCAGATTTTCTATGATTTTAAAGAACATGAAAATTGTTATTCTGTATATACTATATATAAAAATGTGAAAGTTCAATTTTCATCCTATTATTTTACAGAAAGGAGACACTCCTTTGCATATTGCTATTCGTGGAAGGAGTCGGAAACTGGCAGAACTTCTTTTAAGAAATCCCAAAGATGGGCGGTTACTTTATAGGCCCAACAAAGCAGGCGAGACTCCTTACAATATTGACTGTAGCCATCAGAAAAGTATTTTAACTCAAATATTTGGAGCCAGTAAGTATTGGGTTTTACTCCTAATCAAGCTTTTAAAGAAAGAATGTTCTATTTAAAAAATATGAAAAATAAGAGGCCAATAGCACTTTTGTATTGTCACTCAACTGGAGAATATCAAAGTTGAGAAAGTTATTATTTTAATGTGGGAAAGTTATCCTCCCTGTCTAAAGTTCTCCCGAATTGTATTGTAGCATTCTGGATTAAGTACATTCAGAGTTATCAACCAGCTTTTAAGACCTTTAAAAATCTGGCCAATTTTTCTGAAAGTCTTTTCCCCCATTGTTCCCCAAGTTTACTTTGTGCTTTTATCACGGCATTCTCTGTTTCCGCGTGTGGCCCGGGCATTTCCAATTCTCTGCCTTTGTGTTTTGCCCCCTCAGTCATCCCCTCTCCATCCCAGGAATACTCTTTTCCTGTTACAGTGATTGCTCTCTTTCAAGGCTCATTTCATGTCACCTGTTCCCTTCTCAGTGACTTTACCTGATCTGCCTAACCAGATA
>NW_012138858.1:1033289-1035236 GCF_000956105.1 Propithecus coquereli
TAATTCATCCTTTCCTTCCTCCCTTATTTGAAATGCCACTTATGCTAATATCCTGTACAAGTTCTACAGTGTTCTAATTATTGTAGTTTTAATATTTTTATTCTTCTCCAATGACAGCTACCTTTTGGTAGTCTTCACAATTTTTTTCTTAGCTATTCTTACATGTTCTTCTTGCTTTTCAATTTAAAAAAAAATTCTCGTGAGTTTTAATTAGAATTGCCCTAAAGTGCTAGATTAATTTGGGAGAATTGCTGAACCTTTCTGCCTGGAGCTATAGTAGGCAGAAAGGCTCAGCGTATCTATTATGTTCTTTAGTAACGTTGGTGACTTTCTTTACATGGGTGTTACTCATGTTAAATTCTTATGTACTACTTTGTGTTTTAAGTATCATATTTTTTTGATTCTAAAATACACATTATTCTATAATACATTTTAACATGTATGAAATTGAAATGTGTCCTGTAAGTAATGGTTAAGAAAGAATTGCGTCACAATTTAGCAGAATTTTTTTTTCTTTCTTACTCATACATAAAAATGATACCTCTTATAACTAATAGGTAACTTAAGTTCTGTGAAATACAATGTAATTATAGGTCTAAACATTTAAAATAAGTTTTTTTTCTTTTTAATTAAATAACAAATAAGAATGGATGTTCCTTTTTAATAGTAATGCCACTGTTTAATGTAAGGATATTTTGTGTTTGTAATTACAGGACACTTGTCTCCTACCGAAACAGACGGTGACATGCTTGGTTATGATTTATACAGCAGCGCCCTGGCAGATATTCTCAGTGAGCCTACCATGCAGCCTCCCATTTGTGTGGGGTTGTATGCACAGTGGGGAAGCGGGAAATCTTTCCTACTCAAGAAACTGGAAGGTAAAGGGCCTGCTTATGTGAAGTCTGTATATATAACGGGGTTTTTTCTCTGGGACTTTTTCTGAAGCAGAGGAAAAGGCAGAGCTTTCTGTATGAGCGTGTGTGTTATACGGTTTACTGACATGATCCTGTCAGGGTTTTACTCTCCCCTCTGGTTGATCCTCCATTTGGTCGTTTGAGTTCTCTTTCTAAAACAAAGCCAGTTCTGTGAGAACACATGAAACCCTTGGCGAGAGGTTTTCCAGGCCCTTCACAAACTTGTCCATTTGCACAGCCCCACCTGCCAGCACCACCTCTGGCGTGCACCCCATGTGTGCTGTGGTCACAGAGGACTATTTGCTCTTGCAAGAATACACCCGACACTCTCCAGAGTTGCTCCCTCTGCTGGGAGCTGCTTAGACAGCTTACCCCCTACTTCCTACCCAACACACACCCCTTTTTACTTGGTAAAATCTTACTCATTTTTCAAGGACAGTTTTCAGTACTGCCTGTAAAAATTTCCTGAAGTTTTATACGAAGAATGACTTGATGAGTTGGGCTCATTTGGACTCAACACACACCTTTAAGAAAAGTATTCTCAAATGTGATTGGAGGGAGAAGAGGGGAGGAGGAACAGAGAGGAATGGTGGAGATATGTACTTTGAAGACACAGTTTTATTTTCATTTTTGCATATTGAACAATACCTTGTTGTCTAATACAAACCACAAAATCTAAATACCAGCAAAATCTTGACAAATGGGAGAATATGAAAAGAGATTTTATATATCCTCAATGTGAAACAGGAAAATGGTAGCTGTGCCCCTGGGGAACGAGATGTTTATATTAATATTTGGCAAGAGAATGTTGGTTAACATGGTAAGTAGCAATGTTCTATCTAGGGACCTAGTAAGTGCCCAATAAATGTTTCTGTTGAAAATGTGAACATTGCAAATTGAGTTAAAAGTTATATTTCTTAAATAAAATAGGAATAAGGTTTTTCATATTTCTCTTTCAGATGAAATGAAGACTTTCGCAGGACAACAGATTGAACCTCTTTTTCAGTTTTCATGGCTCATAGTATTTCTTACC
>NW_012138858.1:1037801-1040647 GCF_000956105.1 Propithecus coquereli
GAAAGAGACATAAAGAAAATATAGGGTAAATGATACAGATTTATTAAAGTTATTTGTTACTTGCTACCTGAGTAATGTTTTATTTGTTCTTTTCCACAAGGTTTTTGTTTACAGATTACAATAGGCTGTCCAGCGTAGGTGGAGAGACTTCACTGGCTGAAATGATTGCGACCCTCTCTGATGCGTGTGAAAGAGAGTTTGGCTTTTTGGCAACCAGACTTTTTCGAGTATTCAAGACTGAAGATACTCAGGGTAGGAGTTCCTTCCTTTTTTTCTTCTTCGGGTGTCATGTTTAAGGGTTGAGGGTGGGATGAATGTTTAGTTTATTTTCATGAAAACACAGCTTGAACATCAGACTCATCAGATGGCATGCCTGTAATGACTAGGATTTTCTAGATATTTGATATGTTAACAGTTGTTAAAACCATTTGTTATATTATAGGTAAAAAGAAATGGAAAAAAACATGTTGCCTCCCATCTTTTGTCATCTTCCTTTTTATCATTGGCTGCGTTATTGCTGGAATTACTCTTCTGACTATATTCAGAGTTGACCCAAAACATCTGACAGTGAATGCTGTCCTCATATCAATCGCATCTGTAGTGGGGTTGGCATTTGTGTTGAACTGTCGTACGTGGTGGCAAGTGCTGGACTCTCTCCTGAATTCTCAAAGAAAACGCCTCCATAATGCTGCCTCCAGACTACACAAATTGAAAAGTGAAGGATTCATGAAAGTAAGCACTCACTGGTTATTAGAAAAAATTGTAATGTGAATATGCCACCACTACCATGCCCGTTTGGGTTTTAGGGCATATACTCTCTAAATGTTAAAAGTGTTGCATTTATTTTAGTTTCGTTAATATGTTAATTAATTCATTCAAGACTATTATTTAAAAGAGATATCCCGTATACCCTCTGCCCCCATCCATGCACAGCCTCCCCCATCAACATCACCCACCAGAGCTGTACCGCTGTTACAGTTGATAAACCTACACATTAAAATCGCCCAAAGCTCATAGTACCTTAGGGTTCAGTCTTAGTGCTGTACATTCTGCGGGTTTGGACAAATGTATAATGACACGTATCCACCATTATAGTATACAGAGTAGTTTCACTGCCCTAAAAATCCTCCGTGCTCTGCCTATTCATCTCCCCTCCCCCAACCCCTGTCAACCACTGATTTTTTTATTATCTCTGTAATTTTGCCTTTTCCAGAATGTCATATGGTTGGAATCATACAGTACATACCCTTTTCAGATTGGCTTCTTTCACATAATAATAAGCATTTGAGTTCCTTCTATGTGTTTTCATGGCTTGATAGCTCATTTCCTTTTAGTAGAGGATAATGTTCCATCGTCTAGATGCACTGCAGTTCTTTTATCCATTCACTTAATGAAGGGCATCTCTCCTGCTTCCAAGTTTTGGCAGTTATGAATAAAGCTGCTGTAAACTTATGTGTGCATGTTTTTGTGTGGTCTTAAGTTTTTAATTCCTTTGGGTAAATAACAAGGAGTGCAATTGCTGGACTATATGTTAAGAGTATGTTTAGTTTTGTTAGAAACCACCAAACTGTCTTCCAAGGTGGCTGTCTCATTTTGCGTTCCCACCAGCAGTGAATGAGGGTTCCTGTTGCTCCACATCCTTGCAGGCATTTGGTGTTACTGGTGTTCCGATTAGGGCCATTGTAATGGGTGTGCACTGGTATCTTATTGTTTGAATTTGCTTTTCCCTGATGACACATGTTGTGGAACATCTTTTCAGGGACAATGAAGAGATGGCTTCTTTGCCATCTGTATATCTTCTTTGGTGAATTGTCTATTGAGATCTTTGGCCTATTTTTTAATCAGGTTGTTTTCTTATTGTTGAGTTTTAAAAGTTCATTTTATATTTTAGCTAACAGTCCTTTATCAGATATGCCTTTTGCAAATATTTCTCCTATTCTTTGAGTCACCATTTCATTCTCTTGACAGTGTCTTTGCAAAGCAGAAACGTTTAATGAAATCTGGCTCATCAATTCTTTCTCTCATGGATTGTACCTTTAGTGTTGTATCTAAAAAGTTAACACCAAACCCAAAGTCATCTACATTTTCTCCTCTGTTATCTTCTAGGTGTTTTATACTTTTGCATTTTACATTTAGGTCTGTGATCCATTTTGAGTTAATTTTTGTGAAATGTGTAAGGTCTGTGTCTAGATTTTTTTTTTTTGCACGTAGATGTACAGTTGTTCCAGCACCATTTGTCAAAAAGACTGTATTTTTTCCATTGTATTGCCTTTGCTCCTTCGTCAAAGATCCTCTGACTGTATTTGTGTGGGTCTGTTTCTGGGTTCTCTGTTCTGTTACATTGATCTATTTGTCTTTTCTTTTGCCAATACCACACTCTCTTGATTACTTTAGCTTTATTGTAAGTCTTCAGGTTGAGTAGTATCAGTCCTCCAACTTTGTTCTTCTTCAATATTGTATTGGCAATTCTGGGTCTTTTGCCCATCAAATAAACTTTTGAATCAGTTTGTTGATAAATTGCTGGGATTTTGATTGGGATTGCATTGAATCTATAGATCAAGTTGAGAAGAATTGGCATCTTGATAATATTGAGTCTTCTTATCCATAAACAATGGAATATCTCCCTATTTATTTAGTTCCTCTTCGAATTTTTTCAAAAGAGTTTTATAGTTTTTCTTATATAGATTTGATACGTATTTTGTTAGATTTATACCTAAGTATTTCATTTTTGGTGTGCTAATGTAAATACTATTACGTTTTTAATTTCAAATTCTACTTGTTCATTGCTGGTGTATAGGAAAGTGACTTGTACGTTAAACTTGTATCCTGCAGTCTTACTATAATTG
>NW_012138858.1:1040697-1041690 GCF_000956105.1 Propithecus coquereli
TGGATAATTTTTTACAACCGTGCATTTCAGTTGTCATTTACTTTGGTGGACGACGGGAAGGAGAGAGTTGGAATTGGGCCTGGGTCCTCAGCACTAGATTGGCAAGACATATTGGCTATCTGGAACTCCTCCTTAAACTGATGTTTGTGAATCCGCCTGAATTGCCAGAGCAAACTACTAAAGCTTTACCTGTGAGGTGAGTTGGTCCCTTTGACAGAAGTAACCTTTAATAAGATTCAGCAAAAAAATTTTTTCACTTTAAAAGTTTATAATTATGCATCATTTCTCAATGTATGTTGCAAAACACATTGGTACCTTGAACTTTTTTATGAAAAAAATGAAAATAAAAACATATGCTGGTCAAATACATTGGGAAATACTTTATATCTTCCTCTTGTATATTAAAGGATCAGAGATACTTTTCCATAAAGAAACCTGTTTAACTTTTACTTGCCAAATTTTATTTGAACATAAACCCTTTTTTCCCCTTATGGCACCTGTTACCATCATTTGGAACACACTTTGAAAAGAGGACTGGATCAAGGATGGGATCCTGCCACCAACCAGTGTCCTTTGAGAGCTCCAGGTTGGAGGCCTGGCCCCTCCTTATCCGGGCTTATAGCCTCAGGAAACTCAGCTCGCTTCTCTAAGCTGCTCTTTCCTCACCTCTGGAAATATATTTATGTATCTAAAATTATTCATATTCAATAGGAAATTTATGAGAAAGCAGAAAAGATGATAAACACTTAAGTCAAGGGGTAAAGGAAAGGTAGAGGGCTCCAGAGGAAAGTGAAATGAAAAAAAATTAAAAGCAAAAGAAATTTGATAGAAGTGTAGCAAAAAAATTAAAAATGCATTAAAAGGTGAAGAATTTTAAAATTGTAATAAAATGTGTAATTTAAGATGAAAATAAATAGGCCAAACCAGATAAAATATAAAAACTGAATATGAGAGAAAAATAAAGGGAAAAGCTTATAAGTAATTAGCATATAG
>NW_012138858.1:1051651-1052607 GCF_000956105.1 Propithecus coquereli
AATTCAATTTAATAGATAAAAGTGATTCCTTTAATAGATAGAGGTCCATTCAGATTGTCTGTTTTTTCTTGTGTGCTTTTTGGCAGATTATGTCTTTCAAGGGATTGGTCCATTTTATCTAAGTTATCAAATTTATAGGCATAGAGTTGTTCATAGTATTACTTTATTGTCCTCTTTATGTCTATGAGATCTGTAGTAACGTCCTATATTTTATTTGTGATATTCGTAACTTATGTTCTTTCACTTTTTATCTTAGTCTGGCTAGAGTCTTGTTGAGTGTATTTATCTTTTGAAAGAACTAGCCTTTGGTTTCATTGATTTTTGATTTCTGCTCTAATTTTTATTATTTCTTTTCTTCTGCTTACTTTGGATTTAATTTGCTCTTCTTTTTCTAGTTTCCTAAGGTAGAAGCTTAGATTTAGATTCTTGGTTTTGTATCTTCTTTTCTCTCTCTTTTTTTTTGAGACGTAGTCTTGCTCTGTCATCCGGGCTAGAGTGCGGTTGTGTCAGCCTAGCTAACAGCAACCTCACACTCCTGGGCTCAGCAATTCTCCCGCCTCAGCCTCCTGAGTAGCAAGGATTACAGGCACGGGCCACCATGCCTGGCTACTTTTTCTATTTTTCGTAGAGGAGGGGTCTTGCTCTTGCTCAGGCTGGTCTCCAACTCCTGACCTCAAGCAATCCTCCTGCCTCCACCTCCCAGAGAGCTAGGATTACAGGCGTGAGCCACTGTGTCTAGCCTCTCTTCATTTCTAATACATGCATTTAGTGTTATGCATTTTCCTTTAAGCACTTCTTTTGCTACATCCCATAAATTTTAATAAGTTACATTTTCATTTTTATTTAGTTCAAAACATATTAAAATTTCTCTTGAGTTTTCTTCTTTGACCTATGTGTTATTTAGAAGTGTGTTGTTTAATCTCTACATATTGTGAGATTTTCCAGTTATCTTTCTG
>NW_012138858.1:1053983-1089923 GCF_000956105.1 Propithecus coquereli
TATTTTATAATAACAAAATAATCCTAATTCCTCTCTCCCATTCCTTGTATCATTGCTGTCATTAATTTCACTTACATGTATAAGCATAGGTAACAGGGTATGTACATGGTATATACATAATCGGGAGTGGCCACTTGCAAGATACTTACATGTATGTGGAACCAGAAAACAGAAGTCCTTGTGTTTATTTTTAATTTTATTCCAGATTTATCTGTGAAAATACATATTTAGAGTGAGAAAAATTATAACAATAGCATATTTTTATAAAATAGACTGTTATAAGTTAGTCAAAGGAGTTAGCAGATTATTCCACATGTGACAATTGTAATAAGTTCTTCTAGAGCCAAGTGAAGTAAGCAGATCTGTTTTTAAAAACAGTGGATTGAACCACCAAAATGTATAAAATAGGACCATACTTTTCAAACTAGAAGGAACTTTATAGAATTCTGTAGTCCATTCCTTTGATCAAGGTCAGATACCATAGGGAGCCAATGTGTGGTCTTCATCATTTGGACTTGCATTCAAATCTGAGGCTTTTGACATTCAGAATATGTGGTTTTGGCAAGTAAGTCACTCAACCCAGTTTGTACTTTTTAAAACGGACATGATATGACAATGGACAATGGACATAACAGTGTGTACCCTATAGTGTCATTCTGAGGGTGAAGTGCAATAATTTATGTGTAGTTACTTTGTAAATTCTGATGTGCTCACTACAGTTTCAAGTAGAACTACAACTGGTAGCAAGGACTGAATTTCTTTTGTTCCTGAGAACATGTGGTATTTGTTTTTCCACTCCTGAAATACTTCACTTAGGATAATGGTCTTCAGTTCCATAGAAGTTGCTGCAAAAGACATTATTTCATTCCTTTTTATGGCTGAGTAGCACTCCATGCTGTGTGTGTGTGTGTGTGTGTGTGTGTGTGTGTGTATTTTTTTTTCTCCTCTCATCTGTTGATGGGCGCTTAGGGTTGATTCCATATCTTTGCAATTGTGAATTGTGCTATGATAAGAAATGTTTAACCTTCTCCTATCTTAAGTGCTTTCTGTACTTTGTGCAGGTTCTTAAGTGGGAAGTGGAATTGATGGCCAGAATGGCAAAAACCATTGACAGCTTCACTCAGAATCAGACCAGGCTGGTGGTTATCATTGATGGATTAGATGCCTGTGAGCAGGACAAAGTCCTTCAGATGCTGGACACTGTACGTTTGAACCGTCTCGAAACTTGTCATTGTTACGCTGTGGCAGCCGAGAGGATGTGTGACTTCGTGAAATATCTCAAATGGAATGGAAACTGTGGTTTTATCTGATTAGTACTTGTTACTCTTGTGATTTTTCTTTTGTAAAAACAGCCATTCTTTACACAGAAACTTAGCAAAAATAAATGTTTCATCACAAAGAGATTTAAATAATTTTAGCTTAATGGCAGTGTCAGAAAAAAATGAATAGAGCATCTCTTAAGTCCATAGCATGGCTCCAGCTTTTCTTTGCAGATAGTTATGATTAGAATCTGAGGTAATTTAGGGAACCCACAGAATTTGTAGAGTTTTTTGTTAAAGTAGGGCATGTCGGCTGCTCTCTGTAAGGTTATGTTATTGGCAACAGAGGCTTAACTGTGGACAGAGACCAGTGAGCCCAGTACCTTCTGTGTGTTTCCCATGTGTGTTGACCTTACCTCTTACGCAGGCTGTAATCATCTCAGAGCAGGACAGTAGTAACTGTTTTCTTTTCAGGTTTAATCACTGTCAGATGGTGGCAAGCCCAGATTGAGCTGTCAATAAAATTTGCTTTCATGCAGTATAGATTCTGATGAAAAAGAAATACTATTTTAAAAAAACATAGTCACCAAAAGACGGCACATATTTTGAAGAGTTGTCTTGTTTTGGATAATTCAAAATTTATGTTACAAGTATACATTTCTTCTACCACAGGTCCGAGTTCTATTTTCGAAAGGCCCATTCATTGCCATTTTTGCAAGTGATCCACATATTATCATAAAGGCAATTAACCAGAACCTCAATAGTGTGCTTCGTGATTCAAATATAAACGGACATGACTATATGCGCAATATAGTTCATTTGCCTGTTTTCCTTAATAGTCGTGGACTAAGCAATGCAAGAAAATTTCTTGTGACTTCAACAACAAATGGGGACATTCCATGCTCGGATACTGCAGGTAAAGATCAAGCTCCTAAAGTACTTTGAGTTTGAAATAGTTTTTTAGTTTTTCATGGTGACTCTCCTTTTACCTTGAAAAATATTGTTGATAGTTCACGTCTCTTTAATATAATATACAACAGAATTTTACAGTAAGCAATGCTGTCGATAAATTCTTTAAGGGATACAAGAAGATGCTGACAGAAGAGTTTCACAAAACAGCCTTGGGGAGATGACAAAACTTGGTAGTAAGACAGCCCTCAATAGACGGGTAAGATGCCATTCGTTTTGAGCTACATGTTATTGCTATTTATTTGAATGCAAATAAAATTAAGGTGATGCCACTTAAATAATCTTTTGTAAATATTGCATTAAGCTCTTCAAAAAAGTGTTATCACTGAATTTCCTTTCAGCTTAAGGTGTTTCAGGGACTGTGTGTACCTAGAGCCCTAATGACTGTACATCACATAGGGGTCCCTGTCCTCTCTCAGCCTATTCTCAGCCTAAGTGCTGATCCAGACCCCAGGCCAATTGAATGGAAATCTCTTGAGAGTGAGATTTTTAAAGCTTGCCAGATGCTTTCATCCAGGATTGGGAACCGCTGTGTTCATTCCTAGTCAGGTTGAGATTATTACTGTTGCTGCCACAGATGTGGGGGAGAAAGGTTTGTAGTGTGAGAAAACTCCTGGCTTTGTCTTCCTGTTGGCCTTCCTCCTTCCCTAATGTTTGTCCCTAATGTTTGTGGGATGTGTACTCTTTTGTCTGTAGCCACACAGAGATTTTTGTACCCTTCCCAGCTACCTTGGGTTTCTCCTCCAGCACTGTCCCTGTCCTCTCCCATCTTGTCTGTATGGCCATGTTCCTGTGTGTGTCTATATACAAATGACAGGAAGACGTCCACTTGCAGGAGAGTTGTGGTAATAGTTCCAGTTAGGGGCAGCTAAGTTGGGCTGCCATTAGCATTTTTTCTGATTGGCTACCATTAAATTTGGACATTTTACTCTAAAAAAAAGCCTTCATGAACATTTTGATTTTATGCTTCTGCCCTTTACAGGTATAGGTGCAAAGTTATTGTGATGAATGACAATTAATGGCACTAAATTCAGAAAAGTGATTTATCATTTCGAACTTCTCTCCTGGCAGTCTGGACTCTTGGGCACCCCTTGGTTGCATCATGACCTTAGACGAGGACACACCTTCAGTGTGCCTGTTCATCCTCTTGGAAGACGGAATTCCTTAGCCCACCTCACCCCTGGAGTGCCTTTAATTCTTATGGAGATGTGAGGATAGTTAGAGCAGCTGTTCCTTTGACGTGAATATCACACACTTAAAAATAACCTAAAAATCAAAATACTGAATCCTTAAAACCAGACAGGGGCTTATTTGCTGTATTACTTCAGGGTTTCTATAAATACTGAGCCCCCATAGAGTTTGAATATAATTCTCTTTACACAATTTTGCTTATAATCTTAAAGGCATTGAGCTTTCTCTAACTATACAACTATAAATCAAAATGCATCTGAAGCTAAATCATAGGTTTTGATATAGTTGCTGCTAGTATCACTTTATAACTGCTCTATAAAAGTTCAGCCTCAGGGATAATAATCACTGCTCTATAAATATTTCTCTTTGACTAAAATTTTGAATTTTTTGTTATTGTCGTAAGTATCTATTAACTTCTCAGAAAGACTTCAGTTCTCAGACTTGAAGTGCAGGTTCGTTCTCATTGGTGACACGCTGTTTCAGGATACTTACCGCAGAAGGCAGATGCAGCGGACGATCACTCGGCAGATGTCCTTTGATCTTACGAAACTGCTGGTTACTGAGGACTGGTTCAGTGACATCAGTCCTCAGACCATGAGAAGATTACTTAATATTGTTTCTGTGACAGGTGACTTTTGTTTCTTATTGCCTATGGTAGATAATAAGCTTTAACATTAACAAAGCAATTTAATTTCAAAGACAAAGGGATCTATTGTGGTTGTATGTTTCCGTCTCTGAATACCAGCTTTATTTGTGTTAAGTGTATCTAATGAAGTCAGTATTAATTTTAACAATGAAAATCAACCATCAGTTGTACACTATTATTTTAAAACTTGATGCTTTTAAAAATCTTTTACCTCATCTTAAGTGTAATTTTTCTCTTTATATAAAGATAATTTTATGCCAATTTATATATAACTGAGTATAATTAACTTATAATTTAAAATGTTGAAATTCAGATTTTATATGCTATTATTCTGTTTTAATTTTCATATACTTTAAAAATATTGACAGTAATATTGAGGATTATTGCCCTATGACTGAATTCCTTGCATGGAATTCTGATCTTCACCTTGTTAATTCTTATTTGCTAATTAGCTTTGGGGCAGTGATTTAGCACTTGTAAATATATGTAATTTAGCTTGTAAAATATATGTCTCCATATGGCATTGATTTGCAATATTTACTAGTGTTATATTTGCAATATAACACTTTGTAATATTTACTAGTGTTAACTCTGAATACACTAGAATTGTGTTTTATATTAATGTTAGGGTTCATGCTATGAATTATATTCCATGTGAGGTTGTATCTAATGTATTTACAATAATTTTGGTAATTATATCCTTTTAAATGAGGTCTCAAGCCTCACTATACTTACTTGCTATGTTTCAGCGATGGAGATGGTTTAGCATGTTATCAGCGTATACGTACTCATTTAACAAATGTGTGGCGGGTGTCTGCCTTGTGCCAGGTACCGGTCTGGGCATTGTGGAGATAGGCAGTGAACTAGGTAAAGTCCCTGCCCTAATTGGGAAGACAGAAAGATGCTGTGTTGTGTAATGATGTGTGCCATGAAACAAGACTGTGGGAAGGAGCTAGCACTCCCTGTCACTCGAAAATTACTCCCATCAACGCACGAACAGATTGTCTCTCCCTTCGCTAGAAGACCTTTTGACTCTTGCTACCACTGCCTCTAGCCACTGCCCACTTCTCAGCAAAGCTCCTGCAGAGAACTCTGTGTCCCTGTGTCCCTCTTCTCCCTCTATTCCCTCTCAGCTCTTTGAATACTCTCTTGCTCTCAGTCCCATAGCAAAATTGCTTTTTCAAGGTCACCAATGGCTTCCACTTAAGTGTGGCATTTTGGAAGTCAAAGCATGGAAGTCTTTCAAGGCAGAAGAGTGACCAGCACATTGTCAGATGCTGCTAATGGGGTCAAATAAGACCCTCGAGGACTGGCCTGGCCATTAGGTTTTGTAACACAGAAACCTTGTGCATATATTATTGTACCCTAGGTCTCCAATTCAGTTCTAAAAGGTTTTTTCATCAGCTTTTTCAGTTTATAAGTAAGTTCTAGAGGAAGTAGATTGGCAGTGTTTAAGCCTGTTGTAATACTTTGCTTTTCGTTGCCTGGTTTTTTAAACATTAGTTCTGTGTTAACTTGTTTACACTCTACTGAGAGTAGAACTCCTCCCTCCTCATCACAATTTTTTATTAATCCATTTCATACTTTTTTGTTTTATTTATTTGTCTGCTCCACTGAGCATGAGCTTCATGAAGCCTGGAACCATATCTATTTTGTTGAGTGTTTTATCCCTGGCACTAGTGGATCATTGATTGTGACTCTTGTGAGTTTCTGTAGCCTTCAAATGCTTGTGACAGTAGCTAACTTGGGTGGAATGTGAAGACCCTGTCACTGATCTAGTAGACAGGATCCCACCTTCCAGGGAAAAGAATCCAGTGATGAAAATGTAGTTTCCATGTGTGAGCAGATTTGCTGAGGGAAGAGAGTCTGGGGATATGGGAAGAATTGGAGTGGGGATTGTACATCTATATCTATTAGTAGTAGGGAAAGGAATAATTCACATTTCAATCAAAACAAATAGATGTCTTAGTCTAGATACAAACTAAATTGATAATGATGAAGTAAAACTGACAGTTTTTTAAAATTAAAAAGCAACAGTTCCAGCAGTTCAGAATCCCTGCCAAATCAGGGTGAAACCGATGGTGCAGTGAAACAAAGCATCTGCACTGAAAGTTTGAGGATCGTAGCTGCCTACATGTAAGCATGCCCAGTGGTAGAACACCCCAGCAGTAGGCAGGGTTGTTTTAGAATATGTAAATCATTTTCGAGAAATACTATAACTCAGTTGGTAGGTTACTTACATAGGCTACTCTTAGTACATAAAGATGAACGCATATGGGATTGCTCATTCACCCATAATAAAACCAGAGAGGACTAGCATGTTTGGCTGTGTTTAAGGCTGCAGTCTCCAACCCCCCGGCCAGGGACTGTTAAGAACCAGGCTGCACAGCAGGAGGTGAGCAGTGGGCCAGCCTGTGAAGCTTCATCTGTATTTACAGCCGCTCCCCATCGCTCACATCACCGCATAAGCTCTGCCTCCTGTCAGATCAGGGCAGCATTAGATTCTCATAGGGGCACGAACCTGACCATAAACTGCATCCGAGGCATCTAGGTTGTGTGCTCCTAATGAGAATCTAATGCCCCATGATGTGAGGTGGAGCTGAGGTGGTGATGCTAGTGCTGGGGAGCGGCTACAAATATAGATTATGATTGGCAGAAAGGTTTGCACAATAAATGTAATACGCTTGAATCATCCCCAAACCATCCCCCACCACTGGTCTGTGGAAAAATTGTCTTCCATGAAACCGGTCCTTGGTGCCAAAAAGGTTGGGGACCGCAGCTCTAAAGTACAGTCTGCTAAGAGCCTATCAATGGACCTTAAAACCAGTGGCACCTTTTTGGTGCCAAAAAGGTTGGGGACCATAGCTCTAAAGTACAGTCTGCTAAGAGCCTATCAATGGACCTTAAAACCAGTGGCACCTTTTTGGTGCCAAAAAGGTTGGGGACCGTAGCTCTAAAGTACAGTCTGCTAAGAGCCTACCAATGAACCTTAAACCAGTGGTACCTTTTTGGCATCAGAGACCGGTTTTATGGAAGACAAATTTTCCATGGACTGGGGTGCGGGCTAGGGGATTGGGGAGGGAGGTGGAGCTCAGGCCATGAAGCTTCCCTGACTCCCGCCTGCCACTTAACTCCTACTGTGCCCCCACTCCCCCCCTTCTTAAGATTCAAGGAAGATAATTTTTCCACGAGAGGGGTTGGAGAGGTATAGGGCGACAGGGGATGTGGCAGAACTCTGCAGCCCAGAAGTTAGGGACCACAGCTTTAGAGGATCAGGGCCCATCATGGGTGAATTGATGTTCTACTGTATGATTGTGGATGGCGGCCAGATTACATATATGCCTGCCTCCATTGTGGCCAAAGAGGTGTATTTCACTAGTGGCAAATCCAAATTTAAAAATTTACTTTAGAATTAAACAGAATTGTTTTTAAGCCCTAAAAGGCCTTACAATACAGCTCTGTGGATTCTAGAAGCCATATAAGTACTAGATTGAATTTGTAGTATAAATTAAATGGCAAATTAAAAAATTTTCGTATTAAATTGTTTGTGAACATACTAAATATTTTGGTTAACATAATATTACACATCTTTTAATTTTAAAATGTTCTCGTATTCTTTAAAAGGGCGGTTACTGAGAGCCAATCAGATTAGTTTCAACTGGGATAGGCTTGCTAGCTGGATCAACCTTACCGAGCAGTGGCCGTACCGGACTTCATGGCTCATATTATATTTGGAAGAGACTGAAGGTGTTCCAGATCTAATGACATTAAAAACCATCTATGAAAGGTACTTTGTTTGACCTCTTTGTATTTAACTTGATCTTATGTTGAGTTAAAAAAAAAAAGTTAATGCATATCAAGCAAACTAAATATAAAATATGTATAAAATATGCACTTTGGATTTAACTGATCATTCTTAGTAATTCCGTTATAATATTGGAGTTCTTTTAACACAGGTATACATCCCATCATATAAAATTTACAACTTTATTTGGACATATTCTTTGTTTTTCAGGTATATAAAGTTGTATAAGTTACCAGTTTCTTGTCAAATTCACAAAGTTATAATTCCTTTGTTTTATAAAACACTTCAATTGTTTTGTAACACTTCAAAGGTTTCAATTGTTATTCCAAATAAACTATCTCTTAGAAAAAAAGATAATACAAGGGAACTATACAAATAATTTTATAAAATGGGGTATAATTGAAACCACTGTTTTAAAAATGTCAATGAAATATTAAATATAACAAAGGATTTAGTATATCATTTATATATTAAAACTTTTAAGATTTCAAATAATTTTTCTTAGAGTATTGTCAGCATTAGTTTTCATAATTTTCTAATCCCTGTTTTTTATGTGCATATTTTACTTAATGTTGTGTAAGTAAATAACTGGTTTTAGAACTGTAGAGGGTTGTTGTAGTATTAGTTTTCAGATTTGAGCTCCTCTAGGTTTTGCTGTTTGTGCTAAATTAGTAGTTTAAACCCTGTGTGCTGTATCAAGTAGGTGTTCCAGTAGATACAGTGATATGTAAGTACCACAGGCCTGTGGAAAAGTGGTGGTGAATTGCATCTGGTCTTCGATGTTTTAGAAGTCATCTTATTGTGAGATACATGATTGGTTTTTCTCTTGGTTGTGTAGTAAAATACTAAGTTTTATTTCCTGAATAAACATCTGCATCTATTATAACACAGGTGCTGGGTAATTATGAGTGCTTGCTAGATGAGCACAGTAATAATGAAACAGTTAAAACTTAACTTTTAAAAAGTTTTAACTGCTTAGTCATAATTCATACCAAAATAATGGGATTTATTTTTCACATGGTATATTTATACATGAAGCCCTATTTAACATAAACATAGTCCTTTGACACTCTCATTTATCCTTGAGATTGTTGTTGTTATTATTTGTGTATAAACAAAAATATGCCCAGAAAAAGGATAAGCCTTCATTTAGGAACAATGAACTGGATTTGAGTTTAGAAAAAATTTCAGGTAAAATAGAGCGATGGCTTAAGAAATAGTGGAAGTCATTTGAGACTGCTTTACATTCTTAGATTGTGTCTGAATTGGTATTGTTCCAACAGTAATATATTACTCTAGGAATATATTTCTGGGTTTCAAGAAATGTGAAAACTTGGGAACAAGAAAACTATTTGTCTCGCAGCGATCCCTATTTAAGGAGGACAGGTTGCTTAGCATCCCTAACCTCTCTTCCTAAACGCCAGGTACTCTAATAGGTATCTTTTTTTTTTTTTTTTTTGAGACAGAGTCTTGCTCTGTTGCCTGGGCTTTTATTTATATATAAATATTTAGTTGTCCAGATCATTTCTTTCTATTTTTTAGTAGAGACGGGGTCTTGCTCTTGCTCAGGGTGGTCTTGAACTCTGGACCTTGAGCGATCCACCCGCCTCGGCCTCCCAGAGTGCTAGCATTAGAGGCGTGAGCCACCGTGCCTGGCCTCTGCTAGGTATCTTATGTATTCTTGAATCTTTGTAAAGTTCAGAGAGGTAGTTAGAATGGTTCCATACCATTAAGAAGGAACATTGAAGTTCAGAAAATTTAAGTAACTTGCCAAAGTAACAGCTCTTAAGTAACAAAGCTAATATTTCAATCCAGGTATCTCAGACTCCACATACTACTTTTGAGCCTGTCACTGTTCTAAGCACTTTACATTTTAACTTCGTTGAGTCTTAAAATTCTGAGGTAGGCCCTGTTATTATATTCATTTTGCACATGAGAAAACTGAAGCCCACAGAAGGTAAGTCACTTGCTGAAAGTCTCATAGCCAGTCAGTGGTAGAGTTGACATTTGAAACAAGCCACTGTGGCTCCAGAGTCCATGCTCTGAAGTGTGCTCACCTGCCCCTCATGACATCGTTGTAGTATTGAAACTTCTTTAAGCTATAGCACTGCCAGGCACACTGAAGAAACTGAAATTTTATCATGAAATTAAGGGTCTGAAGTTTTGACATTTTTGTGTTCTCCATTTCTTTCTAGAACATTACAAGTTATAATAGCATATTTAATATTTAGGATATTTCAATTATTTCTTGTTAACTTTAATAACTAATCTATGTAGCAGACATTGCTCTATTAGTTTTCTGCAACTTTTCTTTGCCTTCATAAAAACATCAGTTTTCCCTATTTAAAATAGACTATTATCACCTTTTCCAGTTTTCCTTCTTTTTCTTTCATTTTTTTTAAACAGTGAATAATTCATGTCAGTCTTTGGTTTTGGTACGGAATAGGACTCAGGCGAGCCTCCTTACCTTCCTTTAGTTGAATGTGACGTGCAGAAGTATCCTGGGTCTCAGGATCATAGGGACATTGATTGGTATCCCGCACTCTAAGGACTGTGTGGCCTTACGTGTCCTGTGAAGGGGGTAGGAAGAGTGAAAGAGAGTCTGTGTCCCCAGACACAGGAGATGGAAGCAGGAGAGATGTGAAAATAAACAGAAAGTTTTAAAAGCCCTCCAAAAATATCCGTATTTCAGTTCCAGCCAGCAGAAATTTATTAAGCATCTACTGTTTGCAGCACCTGCTGCTAGATGCTGGGGATGTCATTATTTGGATAAAACATGTCTTCCTTGATACCTTGGCTCTTCTTTTCTTAAGGAAACCAAGATGAGTAGGTGTTAGAAGTCTAATTGTTTCCCTTGGTTTTTTTTTTGGCTACACTAGTTCATATTCTTCATTAACATGTATTTAGTGTGAGTTTTTATTAGGAGCCAAAGCTTATATAGTTGTTGTTCATGCTTTTGTGTGTTGCAGGGGCTGGCTGGGGAGGTGGGGTGAACGAAGGGACTAATACAAAAGCATCATATGCCCTTGAGGAGCTTATATATTTTTACTTAAAAAATTGTTTTCTATTTGAAAATACTTTCAAACTTACAAAAAAGGTACAAGAGTAAGAATAGTATGAAGAACACCCATATACCCTGTATCCAGATTCACCTGTAGTTAACATTTTAATTTTCGTTTGCTTTGTCATTTGTACTCACTTTGCCTCCTGTGCGCTCATTCTCTCTCTCAGGTATTTTATACACCTGTCTCCATCTACCCATACCCACACACACACGCACAAATGCTCACGTGTTTTTCTAAACCATATGAGTGTAAATTACATATAGCATATCATTTGCCACTAAATACTTGAGTGTTGCAGAATTTATGATCTGAGTGAAGGTAAAATGTAAACATATTTGAAGCAACTAGAGGAAAACAAAAATACGATGTCTCCAACAATGAGCCAGTTAAGTTTTATCAATACCAGGCTAAATCATTGTTTTCTAGATGGTAGAAAACTTCTTAGTCTAAAACTACTGTTGTTGCTGATAGAAAATTGCTTAACCTTGTAAAACTTTCATTCTAATTTGCAGCATTTTCAGTCTCATAGGAAATTCTCAAAAATTTATATTTTTAATTAAAACATCTTATAAACAAAAAGGAATATGTAACAGTTTAAAGATAATAGTAATTATTACACACTGCTTATGAAATAGAGCATTTATGAAAGAAATATTTTGGGGAATATCTTTCATCATATAATAAAAATAACTTGGAGTGAATTTTTATAGGGGGATATTTTATTTTGTTCAAGTAAATATACAATATTATATACTGGAGGTATAAAGAGGCGACATGAACTTTGTTTGCTGTTAAAGCAACCCATTAGTTTAGACTTCAGCCCTTGGTGGGCTCGCTGTTCATGAGTGGGTGGGATTGAGGGTAAGTCTGAGATTTTTTTTTTCTTTTTCTTTTTTAAGTGAAATAAGCACGTATGTCTTATATGCCTACAATTACAAAAAATATTTTGCAGATAGTCTAAGGAGGAGAAAAAGATCATATATAGTAAGTAGTCTTTGAGAATTCATAAGGAATTGACTAAAAATAATTAAATATAATTAAGTGATTTGGAACGAAAAACTATAGGAAGACAATTTGATCAACATATTGAAAAACCAGATATTGGCATATGTGAGAATAATTTAGATGACTCTGTTTCTAGTTAACCATGGTCGAGTTCTTTGATACTATTGCTTGTCATTTGAATAATAAAAAGTTTTATTTACAGCCGACAAAAAGCAGCAGTATATAATTGATATTCATTTATTTTATTAAGAAATCTGATTTGGTAAAAACAATCAGAAAATAGTATTTTTAGCGCTAGTAGTAAAATTTATTTTTTTAATCCGTAAAAAGCCTCATTTATTTTTATAGCAATTTGATGACACATCTGCTTGCTTTATTCAGTTGAAAAAGAAAATGTTGGTTCTTGGTGTTTGGTAAAATTGCTTTGTTAAATTATTTTCTAAATTGTTCAACTTTTAACAAATGACATTTGATACTAACACTGGAAAGCAATTTCAGCTAATTAAGTAGATCCCTCTATAAACCATTGGAACATTAAGATGACATACTGTTCATTCAAGATTATTTTAATTGGTACAATTATTGTAATTTTCTTGCAATTATGTGTTGAGCTAAAAGCTTTTGTCTAGATCATTTGAGGGGTTTTTTTGTTAACATACATTTAGTAAGAAGAAAGAGAATAAAATAAAAACTGTAGGGAAAGATTTTCTGTCTACTTTTTATTACAGATTTTTAGACAACCATTGAAATACAGTACTTCAGTATAAAACTTTATTTCTGGTATTTTAAGCAATGATAGAGATTTTTAAAAGATCAACTTAAGTAGTTTTCATGAAGATAACGTTTTAAATTTCTGTTTTAATACTCAAGCAATCTTGAGATAATATGGTCAGAATAATTTTGTTATAAGGATAGCAACACACTTTATTTTGGTATGCTATTTTGATTTTTTAAAAACAATTGAATAGGTCCTGAGGGAACTTCGGAATGGTAGCCTTTTTCCATTTCATTGAAATAGCTATTTGCTGAACAGACACTATGGACATCTAATTTATGGCCTTTATAGACCTACCTGATACCTTTAAATTATTGAAGTAATGGTATTTTCATACATTACTTAAGACATTTTTCACGATAAAACGTATCTTACGATATTTCTTCCTGATATTCACCCAAAGTTTCCGTAAGCTTAATTTTATCTCTTCCGATCATCTCATCCTTCTACTAACCACCTTCTTTCTCCTTCACTTGCTGGCTGATAGTAGCTCCCCGTGCAGCACCACACCGTCCCTGCCCATCTTTTGGCCTGGATTATGCACAGGCTTGTTTCTTTTGCACACGGGCTTAGCTATGAATGTGAATAGCATGAAACATTGGATGTTAGTTAGTTTAGATTTGTGAAGAAGTTGTCTTGTTTCCTTTGTAGTGCAAGGTGCAGCCTTTGTACTAATAATTCTTCTCTTAATTTAGGTTTTGAGATACTAGAAATATTTATTCCAAATACTGTTTCAGGCATGCTGTTTTTGATGTTTTTTTATATATTGCTTAGAGAATTTTAATGAAACTCTTTGTTCTTAATATTATATGACTTCTCTGTAGGTATTGGTGTTGTCATCATTCAAAATGTATTCAGTTGCTATCTTGTATATAATTATTGTTTCCATCTTTATTCTTAAAACACACTTGCCCTGAATGCAGGGGTTGAATATCTTATCAATATCTTTATCTTTTTAAAGAGATAGCCTGATCTCGTTCTTTTTAAAATCACAGGATAATTCTCCATATAGAAGTGGAAACTAAGCAGGCTTGTACTGAAGTAAAGATTATATAATCTATAATAGAAATCACATTTTATCTGGATGGAAATAAATAACATTAGTATATTTTCCAAGTTTAGTGTGAAAAGTGAGCCTGTAAAACCGTGGACAAAGATACCTGTAATCAGATGTAATATTGACCTTTGAATGTGCATTTCTGGTTTTGCATTATTTTTATTCACTATCTTTGTGGAAATTAATTTGAAAATGCAAATTCCTAAAGATAAATAAAAATAAATGCAAAGGGCAGAATTTTTTAAGTTTATTTTGATGCACCTGCAAATCATGCCTACTTCTGTTGTTTTGAGGAAAAAAATGAAGTATGTTAAACTAGACATGTTTGATTTTTTTTGAGTTTATCTATTTCGCTACTTATTTCTGTTGTTGTTGCTATCAGACTTTTAGTACTATCCAAAGGTGTGAGAGAAATTAATGGAAGAAAGGTTAAAATTCACTGATTATCCAAAAAATAATTATTGTGTAGCAGTTATGGACCAGGCACTGTTCTAGGAGCTGGGGTACATCCATGAACAAAACTGGCAAAGATCCCTCCCCTGAGGGCCTTGCACTCCAGCAGAGAGTGATGGGTAATAAACAATATATATAAAATACATAATTAACATGTTAAAAGGCAACAAGTGCTATGGAAAGAAGAAAAGGTAGAAGAGAATTAGGGAGATAAAGAGTAGTGCAGGTTCCATGTTAAGTCAGGGGGTCAGGATAGTCTTCGTTGGGAAGGGAGGAGTTGACCAAAGGCTTGAAGGAGGTGAGAGAATTAGCCAAGCAGATCTCTCAGATTTTCAGGCAGAAGAAACAGTTTGGACAAAGGTCCTAAGACCAGAGAGCACCTGCAGTCAGCACTGGAGGAATAACGACATCGCAGGTGCTGGTGTGGTGCGAGGGGCTGCAGGGAGGGGAGTGAGTGGGAGGTGTGGGCAGAGTGGGTTCATGCAACCCCTTTTGGAGAACCATTGTAAGGCCTTGGTCTTTACCCTGGGTAGGATAGGGGTCCACTGCAGGGTCTTGAAAAATTGTAGCCATTCGCCTGACACTCTAGTGCCTATTACTTGGTTGTTTCAGTGCAGTTTGGCCTCAGATAGGGAACTCTGTTGATCTAAGGGAGCATATTTTGAGAATCTCGTGCTGGGAAGGGGATGGGAATGGACCTGGGTAGAGAAATAAGGGTACATGAAAAATGCAGAACGTAGTTGGCTATCCCACAGTAAAGATGAAATGAGGGATAGAGCCGGACGTTGGGGTACCTATTGATAGTCCGACTACTCAGGACGCTGAGGCAGGAGGATTGCTTGAGGCCAGGAGTTTGAGGCTGTAGTGTGCCATGGTCACACCTGTCAATAGCCACTGCACTCCATCCAGCCTGGCAACCTAGCAGGACCCTGTCTCTGAAAAATAAAAGAATATGAAACAAGTGGTAGAAAATGGCCCATAGCGGCACCTACAAGAGAGCCAGGAAATAAAAAAACGTCATCTACAGTCTTGTTGCAGGGTACTGAAAGAAAGTGAATTAGTTTTTCTAAACATATGCAAGAATTTATAGGACAGCTTTCCCTGCGTGTCTTTCCTGTCACAATAGTTTCTTGTTTTTTAGGGTCATTTTATTCTTTATTTTCATATAAAAAGATGGATTTAGAGCCTACTTTTTGGATCATTTCTTAAATTGCCTTCTTTCCCTGTGCTTGCCAACTGCATGATCTGCCCCCCTTGTGTTTGAAGCCCTGGTTGTGAGTGGATGAAGAGCGATTCGTGTGTCATTGAGGACTGCTGGGTATAGGAAGGTGTCATAGACAGGAGAGCATCCGAGTTGCTTTTAGGATAATGTTGAATTTAAGTTATGGAGAATATAAAGTAGAAATGATGGTCTTTGCATATCAAACTGGTCTCTAAGAATAAAGGGAAATAATGGGTCAAAATCCATATGCAGCTCCCGGTGTCCTCAGCCTGTTGCTCCAGCCCCTTCTCTCTCTTACTTTCCACTGTTCCCCGTGCTCTTCCCTCACCCTCCTCCCTCTCTCCTGCCTCATCCTGCTGGTCCATCTTAAATGCTGCTGCCTCAGGAGACTTTCGTAAGCAGGCACCTCCCGTTCTTCAAGACTTTACTAGGTGAGTCCTGTATTTACTGGTATGTTCTTTCATAGCACATGCCGTAAGTACCCTCTTATAAGTATTTGCATTGCTGTTTTCTTAATATTTTCTTCTGAATGAGACTGTAAACTCCATGAGCTATAACCAACAGCCTTCAACATTGCTGAATTCCTTGCTTCCAGACAAGTGCTTAGTATTTAGGCGGCAGTGGGTATGTCTGAAAGAATAAAGAAATCAGAGAATGACATTTGGCTTGAGGAAAGCATGTATTGGGGAAAGAAGGTAGATGAGAAGCCTCACTTTATCTTGAAAAGAATCCTGTCCATCTAGACCTCTTCTTTCTTTGGTTCTAAATGTGGGTAAAATGTTTCTTTTATTATTATGCTAGTATTTCCCTGGG
The DNA here is from genome assembly GCF_000956105.1 of Propithecus coquereli. NCBI lineage: Eukaryota > Metazoa > Chordata > Mammalia > Primates > Indriidae > Propithecus > Propithecus coquereli. The sequence goes on from NW_012138858.1 coordinate 1,070,244, forward strand.
CCAGACACATACAGTAAGGCCTCAGTACACATTGACTGACTGAATGGTGACTTCGTATTTCACCTACCACTCGGTGGTTTCTGCCTTTTGTCAGGTGATGCTAAAATCACAGCAGTGTTTTTGAAGGCATTACCCGACACTTTGCATTCAACTGCATTTCTCAGTTTCTTACATTTACGAATGTCCTGGTCTGGTAGAGTTGCTTCTTATTTGGCAGCATCTAGACTGGTCCCTCCCACTTCAGTCTCTTCTTACCGACTGTTGCCAGTAAGCATTGTTTTGAATGGCTGTGTGACTTAGACGACTCCATTTTTGTCATGGTAAACATTTTGATTGTGTTACATTTGTTAAACATTTATCGAGTCTATTATGTGCTAGGGCAGTCTCATAAAAGTACTAGATAATATATTACCTGACCCTCAGTACATGCCACACATTGGATTAAGCACTTTACCTAGATTGTCACATTTAATACATTTTGAGTATCCCTAATCTGAAAGTCTGAAATCCGAAATGCGCCCAAATCTGAAACTTTTGGAATACTGACATGCCGCTCAAAGGAAACGCTCATTAGAGAGCATTGTAGATTTCTGATCTTTGGATTAGGTATGCCAGGCCAGTACTGTAAATATTCCCAAATCTGAAAAACTCCAAAATCTGAAACACTTCTGGTCCCAGGCATTTCAGATAAGGGATATTCAGCCTCTCCTTATAACCCTAGGAGGTAGAGAACAGGAGCCACCTAAGATCTCACAGCTTTAACTGTAGAGCTTCCCCAGGCCCATTTCTGGAAGCCGGGAGCGTGTCCTCTGTATCTGTGATCGAGGCCGTGGGTCTGAGGGATTAGAAATACAGAACTAAACTAATTTTTTAAATTTCTAGATATATTTTATTCAACTTTTCATTGATATACCCATAAATATTTAGAATAATTGTGTTTCACTGGGAATGTTACAGTAGGTAGAAATTTTTTTAGAGCATTGGATTTATCTTTTCTATTAAACAATGCAAAGTTCTTACCAACTTATATAAAACTTCAAATAAATGCTTTATTCACTTCTGATTGTGTTTAGTAACTATAGTAGGTTTTGTATGGAAAGCTTAAAAAAAATCAATTGTGATATTTAGCATTTTCACAGGTTGTGCATCTGTTTGTTTAAGCATTTGTACCATTTTTATGTCCACTGAGTGGTTATAATTTTTTTCTAGGTAGTTTTTTTTTTTCTTTTCCTTTTCTTTCTTTTTTTTTTTTCAATAGAAACAGGGTCTTGCTTTGTCACCCAGGATGGAGTGCGGTGGCATGATCATAGCTCACTGCAGTCTGACACTCCTGGGCTCAAGCCATCCTCCCACCTCAGCCTCCCTGAGTACCTGGGACTACATGTTTCTCTAAAATACATGTTTTAATATGTAAAAAAATATACATTTAATATGTAAAAAAGCATCATTACCTTTGCAGGTTTACAGTTTATATTATAATACAATAAGAGTATTTTGTATATTTATACTTTTAAAACAAATCTGATTATTGAAGGATTCAGATTTACCAAAAAAATTAAATATGCCTTTAGAGATGAGGTAGCTAACTTTTTTCTGGAAGTTAATTTTTTCAGTAAAGGTTTATGATTTCAGAATTTCAAATCAAAATATTTTTAAGACTTTTTAAAATATAAGAGTAAACAAAAGTAACGTCCAACAAAAATGCTAGCTAATTACAACGCTAAGGTAACTTGAGGTGCTGATGTCAAACTATGCTGCAAAAGCAGCTTCTGTTAGCATTTTTCAAGGAGTCCACAAGATGGGAGTATTTCACCAGAAACATTATTAGCACGTTTGGCCAGAAATAAGATGTCATGCATTTTGCCTTCCCCTTTCCGTAACAGAAAAACAAGTGAAAAATAGAGTTTAATGAAAGGTTGGATTTCTTCTTTTTTTTTTTTTTTTAAATGGCTTCGCAGGACATTTGTCAGCACTGAGAATCATGACCGTAAGGAAATGAGTGGTTATCTAATCATATGGCAGAGTTTTAAAGTTTATTGCTACCTTTTTCTCCTAAAGTTCTTTTAAATTAACTTTTGGGAAAAGGGTGGATATGAAAAAAAGAGTTTTAAAAATTGATCTGCTTACAAATTTGTATTTAGATTTAAAAATGTTAAATCTTAAACATTGTAGAACTTGGGTTCTATACTTATTAGACATTAAATCTTTTAAGATAGTGTATGTAATAAAGGTTTTGCTTTAATCTAAAACAATTCAGAGATTTATTTTGAATTCAGAGCCTCCATTCTCTATTCTTATTATTCAGAATTTTATTACAGAACATTTGGTTCTATATATGATTAATGTGATACACTTTTAGATTTCTTAAAGGCAACAATCACAGAGACAATTCTTATCACTTGGTAGCAACTCATGATATTATTAGTGTTGCCTAAAACAGCTATGAAATTTGATGTCATGTACTGTTATCTGAACACTTTTAAATATCATAACATAAACTTTTTTTTTTTAAGAGACAAGGTCTCACTCTGTCACCCAGGTTGGAACTCCTGGGCTCAAGTGATCCTCCTGCCTCCCAAGGAGCTGGAACTACAGGAACTTGCCACCATGCCCATCTAATTTTTTAAAATTTTTTGTGGAGGCAGAGTCTTGCTATGTTGCCCAGGCTGGTAACCCCTGGCCTCGAGCTATCCTTCCACCTCAGCCTCCCACAGCACTGGGATTATAGGCATGAGCCACACACCCAGCCCATAGTATAAACTCTTTTTTTTTTTGAGACAGAGTCTAAAACTCTGTTGCTCAGGCTAGAGTGCTGTGGCGTCAGCCTAGCTCATAACAACCTCAAACTCCTGGGCTTAAGCGATCCTCCTGCCTCAGCCTCCCAAGTAGCTGGGACTACAGGCATGTGCCACCATGCCTAGCTAATTTTTTTATATATTTTTTAGTTGTCCAGCTAATTTCTTTCTATTTTTAGTAGAGACAGGGTCTCACTCTTGCTCAGACTGGTCTTGAACTCTTGAGCTCAAACAATCCAACTGCCTCGGCCTCCCAGAGTGCTAGCATTACAGGCGTGAGCCACCGCGCCTGGCTAGTATAAACTCTTAATGCCAACAAACAGGCTTTGATTTTTAATGATAGATAACCATTTTCATTTTCACATTTGAGTCAATTGTGAATTGTTTTGCCCATTTTACCTGTTTACTGAAGTCTTCTCTCATTACCCTAGCCGAGGTTACTGTTTTGCCATCTGAATTGCTATTATCTGATTACTTGCATGGTCATAGCTGGGTAGATATCATGCTGTAATACACTGTTTTTCAGAGTTTTACTCTCAGTGGAAACCTTTTTCCAAATGATATCTTATACAGAATCCCAATAAATAAATCAGAATTAGTATAAATTAATTGATTCAAATTGTAACATTTCCTAATAAATTCAGTTAGTGAGAAAAATGGGCTACTCTGAAGAATATTAAAATTAAAGAGTTGTGGGCTGGGTGTGATGGCTTATGCCTGTAATCCTAGCACTTCGAGAGACCGGGGTGGGAGGATCACTTAAGGCCAGGAGTTTGAGACCTGCCTGAGCAACATAGCGAGACCCCATCTCTACAAAAAACAGAAAAATTAGCTAGGCATGGTAGTGTGTGCCTATAGTCCCAGCTGCTTTGAAGGCTGAGGTGGGTAGATCGCTTGAGCCCAGGAGTTTGAGGTTGCAGTGAGCTATGATGGCACCACTGCACTCTAGCCTGGACAACAGAGTGAGACCCTGTCTCAAAAATTAAAAAAAAAAAAATTGAAGAGTTGGAGTTGACTGTTGCAATCTTACATCAGTTTAAACATTTACTTGTTTCTATAGTTAATTTTGGGAATATAACATTGAGAAAATCCTAAATCATAAGTAGTTTCAAAAGTTACCAATTTTTAAACTCTCTTTGCAATGGCAATATGTTTTCAATTAATCTGATCCAGAAACTTAAAAGAAGATTAATTGGGAATATTGTTTCATAGGTGAATCACAAATTGTATCTTACAGTTGCTTACATTTCTTAAAATTATTTGAAGTGTTGGATGTTGTTTCTCTGACTAGGTCCTGTCACCTAGGTCATGTCGTGCAATTTTCTAACTGATTTTTATGCTCTTTGCTTAGGCACGTAGGCTGTAGTAGGATAATGGCTTGTGTAATTTTGGAAACAGAAAAGTGCTGGCCTGGATTTTTAAAAAATGATGAAGGAATTTAAATATATGCATGAAGATGGAGGAGAAGCTTTATTTGAAAGTCTGCAAAAAACTGAAAGTAAACAAAAACCTAGGATGACATATTAGTACAGGCTTATATGTTGTTGTTCTTCAATGTGTAAACATGTAACTACATTCTTTTTATTATGTTTTTGAGGAGTTAAAAACGTGTAAATCATTAACTGGAGGATTTTGAGCCATGTCTGCACTGGCACAGTGAGCAGGGCATGGGCTTCGGAAGCAGGCGCTGGCTGGTGCCTGCTCTGCTGCTTACGTCCGTGGGCCAATCGCTTACCTCTCTGAGCCTCAGTTTCCTCATTTTAAAAATTAAAATAATACCTCATGGGGTGTTGAGAGATGGAAATTAAATAAACTAGGTAAAGCATCTGGCTCAGAGAATGGCCCACTGTAGGTATTAAACAAATCTGAGCTCCTATTTTATTTCCCTATTTTTCATAGCTTTTAAATTTGTATTTTCTTGTTGGAGTTGACATAATATAACAAAAGGGATACTGGGCCCCTAAATGTACCTTACTGGGAACATTTGACATAATAGGCATGAATGAAGTCAATGCCTCATCAGTGTTGTAGTTGAACCTGAGTGGATAACTCTGCACTTTTGTATTTTACCCTCCCTGCTTGTTTTTTGTTTGTTTGTTTTGAGACAGGTCTTGCTCTGTTACCTGGGCTATAGTGCAGTGGCGTCATCTTAGCTCATTGCAGCCTCAAATTCCTGGGCTCAAGCCATCCTTCCCCCTCAGCCTCCCAGAGTGCTAAGATTATAGGTGTGAGCCACTGCGTCCGGTCCCTCCCTGCTTGTCGATCCTTTCTCATCCTGGTGGTTACTAAAATTTCAACCTTAAAGCCAAGTGGAATTATGCTTCAGGTGTCTCATTTTTACACCAAAAACCAAGGGAGCTCAGACATGGAAGGGACATCTCTGATCTGTGTAGGCCAAGGCTTTCCTTCATCTCTGTGAGAGAAAAGAGCATCTGCTTGCACGGGGAGGCACTGGAAGCAGGTATAGGGCCACACCTGGAAATCAACCTCAGCCCCTTTGCAATGAGGGAACTGCAGTCTAGAGAGGTTAAATGCCTTGTCCCAAATCACCTACAGTTAACAAGTGACACAGCCTCTTAAATACATTTTATGTCTTTTAAAAAATTAATCTCATTGCTTTACAGTCAAAGACTATACAACCTTCTAAGTTATCTGAGATCATCAAGTCTGGATTTAAAGGAAAGCACTGAAGTAAATACCGTGCTCATTTGTCTCAAAATACAGCCAAGTTGCATTTTATGCAGGCCCTGTATCCCTAGAATTACCGCTTTTATCAAAATTACATTTAATGAAAAGCATCTAGCTTGTAAATATGTATTAAATTTATATAATAGCTTCAACAGAAGATTGTTTTCCCTCCAGACATTGGCTACACTAAGTTTCCTAGTCAATTGAACACACTGGCAAATTGAATCATCACTGTAAATTCACTAAGCCTTGTTTCTTTTTGAGTGTGAATGCTTTTATGTCAAAATAATGAAGGGCTTTATTTTAAACTATAAAGAATAGGATTTTTGTGGTCATAAAATTTTTCCTCCTATTATTTCTAGTCCTAATTAATTTTTCAGTTTCTGACCCTATTTTTTATTCGTGCACAAAACAAGAAGCAAGAGCAGCTGAGACGTAACTAAGCTTGTGCCAGCAGCGCTGACTTAAAAACCACTCAGAGAGTGGCTGTCACTTGGAGCAGAGGGGCTGTGTTGCTTGAGGTGTTGGTGGGTGGAGCGGGGCCTTTGCTGCCAACGCCAGGTTCTTGTGCTACCCAGTCGAAGCCTAGCTGAGGCCTACCCGCAGATAGACAACTTGCGTGTATGATGACATTCTGCCGAGTTTGAATATTGAACATTTTTTGTCCTTTAAATGACTTGCCTGTGGCTGGCAAGATGGTTGCGCTTGTAATCCCAGCACTCTGGGAGGCTGAGGCAGGAGGATTGCTTGAGTCCAGGAATTTGAGATTATAGTGAGCTGGTGATTGCGCCACTGCACTCCAGCCCGGGGCGACAGAGCAAGACCCTGTCTCTAAAAATAAATAACATGCTTACGTGCTTCCTCCATTCATATAAAAAAGTAATCTTGGGGCCCTAATGTTTTGACTAAATAGATCATCTTGGAAATGCACACCCTCAATGGGAAATAATTTTTTTAAAATGTAGAGTATGCTCTTCCAGCAAGTAAAAAAATAACATTGTTTAGCTCTGTCAGTGGTTTCCGTGGCAACTTAGACAAGTGTTTCCATGATGTACATTATTTAACCCTAAATAGACCATCCTTAAACACATAAGTCAAATACATTAAATATTTGCAAGTGTCTTTTTTAAAATCAGAACACACTTGAAGGTTTGTCATGGTGATATATTTGGCGTGCAGAATATAGAAGTGCTGTGTTGTTTCCTAGCTTATTTACTGCATAGATTGCCTGTAAAAATGTAAACATACCTTTGCAGGCTTTGGAAAGTATTAGTGGAAACACCTGGCACTGTTCACATTGTCATCTTGAGAATCTGACCACTGTGTGCACATAGATGCCTCTTTATTTTCTCTTCCAACAAGTTCTTTTCTCCATTGAAAGTTGTGCACTCAACGCAGTCTTATATATGTGGACAGTTTCAGCTTTTATTACTTTTATTACTTTAGCTGTGGCAAAGAAAGCGACTGTTTTCTGACCCCATAGGCTAATGTTCTTTCCAACATGATATGAAAGGTGACTCATGGAATAGTTATCAAACTACTGCAAATCGTCTTAGGAAGGATTAAAACTTATGGGATACAGCAAAGGCAGTTCTCAGAGGGAATTTTATAGCTATATCTTCAGTTGTAATAGACTAACTTTACACCTAAATAACTAGAAAAGAAGAGCAAATTAAACTCAAAGCTAGCAGGAGAAAGGAAATAATAAAGGTTAGAGTGGAAAGAAATAAAATAGAGAATAGAATAATAATAGAAGCAATGAGACTAGAATTTGTTTATTTGAGAAGACCAACAAGTTGACTAGTCCAATGTGGAAGTCCAGGCTTGGAGCCGGAGCTGGGGACCAAGGTGAGTGGAGGTGGCTTGAATAGGAGTTGCTGCCAGGCTAGGGTCTGCCTCTGAGGATTGGTGAGGGTAAACAGTGCTTGATCGTGGTGAATTTTTTTCAAGTATTTTTCCCAATCTGTTTGGAACCCAGGAAATGAGGATTTTAATTTGGGGATTAGATGGGACAGGAAAAAAACCCACAATTTTGTATGGATTACAGGTTGGAGAAGTCGTTACCAATATTCCTACCATTGGATTTAATGTTGAGACAGAAACATACAAAAACCATACAAAATTCTAAGTCTGAGAATTAGAAGGACAGGGTCATACGGGAGATGTTATTATTCAAACACAGGTTTATGTCGTAGACAGTTATGACTGAGACCGAAATGGCATTTCCAAATCGGAGTTTGTTGCCATGTTGAAGGAAAAGCCATTTTAGTGACATTTGCAAATAAGCAGAACATGGAGCTATTAATACTATGAATCTTGCATAAATAAAAAGGATTACAAGATAATATTCAGTTGATGCAGAAAAAGGCATTTGACAACATCTAATATACTTTCATGATAAAAACACTCAGAAAACTAGAAATAGAACGGGACTTCCTCAGCATGATAAAGGGCATTTATGAAAAACCCACAGCTAACGTCATACTCAATGGTGAGACTGAAATCTTTCCCCCCAAAGGCAGGAATAAGGTAAAGATGCCCCCTGCTATGGACTGAATGTTTGGGTCCACCAAAATTTACATGTTGAAGCTCAAACCCCCATGTGGTGATGTTTGGAGTTGGGGCCTTTGGGAGGTAATTAGGTTTAGATGAGGTCATGAGGGTGGGGCCCTCATGATGGGATTGTGCCCTTCTAAGAAGAGACCAGAGAACTTCCCCCCCCTCTCTGTTGTTGCCTTGATATGAGGACACAACAGGTCAAGAAGGGCCTCACCAGAACCCAACTATCTGGCACCCTGATCTCTGACTTCCAGCCTCCGGAACTTCAAGATATAAATGTCTGCTGTTTAAGCCACCCAGTCTGTGGCACTCTGTAATAGCAGCCTGAGCTAAGACACCCACTTTCACCACTGCTATTCAACATTGTACTAGAACTTCTAGCCAGCGCAATTGGACAATAAAAAGAAATAAAAGGACCCACATTGGGAAGGAAATGCATTATCTCTAATCAATGATGACATAATCCTGTATATAAAAAATCCCAAAGAACCCACAAAAAAGCTACTAGAGCTAGTAAACAAATCAACAAAGTTTGCAGGGTACAAATCAACACATAAAAATCAGTTGTGTTTCCATGCACCTTCGATGACCAATCTGAAAGGAAATTAAGAAAGCAGTTCTATTTACAATAGCTTCTAAAAGAATAAAATACCTAGGAATAAATTTAACCAAGGAAGTTGAAGACTTGTACACTGAAAACTAAAAACCATTGCAAAAGAAATTAAAGATGAGCTAAATGAATGGGAAGACATTCTGTGCTCATGGATTGGAAGACTGAATATTAGGATATCAGTACTACCCAAAGTGATCTACAGATTCAATACAATACCTGTCAAAATTCCAATCATCTTTTTTGTTTTTTTTCGGAGAAACAGCTGATTCTCAAATTCATATGAAATTGCAAAGTACCTCAAATAATCAAAACAGTCTTGGAAAAGAGCAAAGTTGGAGGACTCACACTTCTCAATTTCAAAATTTATTGCAAAGCTGCAGTAATCAAAACAGGGTGGCACTGGCATAAGGATAGACATGTAGACCAATGGAATAGAATTGAGAGTCCAGAAATAAACCCATATGTTCTATGACCAGTTGAGTTTTGACAAAAGTGCCAGGTCCACTTATTTGGGGAAAGAACAGTCACTTCAACAGATGGTGCTGGGATAACTAGATCTCCACATGCAAAAGAATGAAGTTAGACCCTACCTCACACCATGTACAAACATTAACTCCAAATAGATCAACCTATTTTTTCCCAAGCACAAGGTTTTGTCAATGTCGGAAAAGATAATAAAGTGAAAGTTACTTTATTTTAAAAGAATAGAATTCTTTAGAAAGAACACATTTTTTGTATGTGGTTTATTCACTCTACAAGTATTTATTGAACAACAGCATTGTGACGTTTGTGTGAGATACAATGGTGAACAAAGCCAAACTTGTTCAGTTTTAATGGACTTTACAGTCTAGAGGGGAAGACAGACATTAAGAAAATCATTCCACTAATGAATATGGAATTTCAGTTGTTACATGTGGTATGCAAGAAAGTGTGTGTGCTATGTGGGCTTGTAATGGAGGAACTCGAGCTGGTCCCCGGGGAAGTTACTCTGAGTACAAAGGATGGGTAGGAATTAACTGGGTGAAGATGGAAGGGGAGAGTGTAGCTAGCTCCTGAGATGTCTAGGGTTTTTGATTGTTTTTCCATGGATAGTAGTGGGAATAAAAATGGATTTTGTTTTATCTGTTGTTTCTGACCGTTTGGCTACAGTGCTGAGTGGCTGTTTTTGTTTGTGTGTTCCATCTGTCTCGCAGAAGCTCCAGTGTTCTGTGCATAGAGTGTATTTAATAACTGGTCATTCACTGGTAGAAAGTATTTGAGTCTACTTGAAATTATTTCAAGGTAATAAAATTTTCATTCCTTTAAGAGTTTCCCCTGTTTAAATTTTTAAATAAAATTTATCTTAATTTTTAATCTCCTATTAAATAATGACATTATTAGGCAACTACTTTCAGATAAAGTATGATAAATAATGCCTTTATAAATATGCACTAAGAACCTGTTTATACTTTGATTTAAAACAGAAATCTTTTTTATGTAATTTAAAATCTCATTTTGAATGGAAGTGATATGAATAGCTTATGTAATTTCTGCCAAGGAATTAATATGGACTTTCTATAAACCACTGTCATTTATAATCAGAATGCTTTTAACTTACGTTGATGTTGCATTAACAAGTACTGCTAGATTGGTAGCATAGACAGAAATTGCATTTAGGTTTACTAGGAGCTCATTGATGCCTGAGGCTTTATAATCCTTTCTGTGGCCATTTAACTGCCGGCAACTGTAATTCACATGATTCATAATGCTGGAAATTTAAATTCACTCTTAATTGAAAAGTGAAGTTACTTAAATTCTTTAAATGCTAATCTTTGGAAAAATATCTGAAAAATAAAGGCACATATGATTTTGATGGCCCGCTGCCAAAAGATTATCATTTACATAAATATCTCTTTCAGCAGAAGAGTTTAATGTATTGAGCTCAAAAGGTTAGAATAGAGACTTCAATCTGGAAACCAGCAGTAGCCTGTCGGCTTGTGAACAGCAGCATTGTTCATCGTACTGAGAACACTGCTCGCATTCAAGCTTAAGCAGAGCTGGCATTAAAATTCAGTTAATTTGTTTCATGTGACTTGTCAGCTGTGTGTTTTTATCTAAATCTTTCTATCCCTTCTTCCTGGAATTTTGTGGTAAACTCCTAAAATAGATGAACTACCTTTTTAACTGTGTAAGTTCTGATATTTTGGCTACTTCTGAAAATGATTTCATTTTAAATATATTTAATAATCAAGTTGAATGCCATTTTAATTTATGAAAAGTAATCCCATTTCAGAAGACTTTTCTCTTTCTTGTTTTGTGTGTGTGTGAGTTTGTAAAAGGGACTTTCTGAAATTCATTAAGGTAAAATTGCTATCCTTTTTTTCTTACCAACACCCTGTTCTGTTCTCCTTTGCTAATTTTGTTCTCTGGATTTTCTCTTAAATGACTTTTAATATTTGGCTACCAGCCAAGTATTGAGTCTGAGCAGTAAAGTGCTAGTCTCAAAGAAATAATATAACTGTTACTAATATTGGAGTTAAGATTCCCATTTTACTTTTTGAAGGGTGTGAAGATCTTACTGCTCCTCTGAAACTGTACTCAGTACAATCTAACAGTTGATATTCTTGATTAATTGGGAAGTGAGTGTTTTGAAGATATCTCCAGTGATTTGTAAACAGCTCTTTGAGGTATAATTGATAAACAGTAAACTGCCATATTTAAATTATACAATTTCACAAGTTTGATGTATGGGTATCCTCACAAAATCATCAGTACAGTTAGGAGAGTTTCCATCACTTCCAAAATTTCCTGCCTGTTCCTTTGTAATCCCTCCCTGTCTCCATCCTCCACCACATTCCTGACTTCACAGGAAACCTTCATCTGCTTTGTTACTTTAGATTGGTTTACATTTTTAGTTTTATAGAAATAAAAACATACAACTGTGTGCTTTTTATTGGCTGGATTCTTTTACTCAACATAATTGATTATGAGATTGAGTCATGTTGTGTGTCTCAGTAGTTCATTCCTTTTTATTGCTGAGTAACGTTCCATTGCATTATAGACCACTGCTTATTTATTATTCCATCTGTTAGTGGACATTTGGGTGGTTTCTAGTTTTCTCATCTACTTCCTTGTCATTTAATTTCTCTTTCGTATTTTCCATCCTTTTATATCTCTGTGATGCATTCTTGCTCCCTGCCTCAGGTCAGCACATTGCCTGGCAAAGTAGGTTGAACCATACAGAATTGTCAGTGTATGACTGTTTTTTTTTCCCCCTTTATTTCTATTTTTTATTTTTTTATTTCAGCATATTATGAGGGTACAGATGTTTAGGTTACGTATGTTGCCCTTGTCCCCCCCTCCCCCCCGAGTCCGAGTTTCAAATATGTCCATTCTTCGGGTGGTGCGCATTGCACTCTTTGTGTATGCATATACTCGTCCCCTCCTCCTTACTCCCCCCTCTCTCTCCCTCCTGCCCAACATCCAATAGATGTTATTCTTATACGTGCACTTATGTGTTGATCAGTTAATACCAATTTGATTGTGAGTACATGTGGTGCTTTCCTTTCCATTCTTGGGATACCTCACTTAGTAAAATGTGTTCCAGCTCTATCGAGGAGTATACAAGAGGTGCCATATCACCATTGTTTCTTAAAGCTGAATAGTACTCCATGGTATACATATACCACATTTTATTAATCCACTCATGTATTGATGGACACCTAGATTGTTTCCACATCTTTGCAATTGTGAATTGTGCTGCTATAAACATTCGGGTGCAGGTGTCTTTCTTATACAGTATCATTTGCTCTTTTGGGTAGATGCCCAGTAATGGGATTGCTGGATCGAATGGTACCTCTATTTGTGTCTCTTTAAGGTATCTCCATATTGCTTTCCACAGAGGTTGCACTAGTTTGCAGTCCCACCAACAGTGCATGAGTGTTCCTATCTTTCCGCATCCACGCCAACATTTATTGTTTTGGGACTTTTTGATAAAGGCCAGTCTCACTGGAGATAAGTGATATCTCATTGTGGTTTTAATTTGCATTTCCCTGATGATTAGAGATGTTGAGCATTTTTTCATGTTTTTTGGCCGTTATTCTGTCTTCTTTTGAAAAGTTTCTGTTCATGTCCTTTGCCCACTTATTGATAGGGTCGTTTGATTTTTTCTTGTTGATTTTCCCGAGTTCTAAGTAGATTCTGGTTATCAGCCCTTTATCGGATTTGTAGCTTGCAAAAATTTTCTCCCATTCTGTAGGTTGTTTGCTCTTGTGACAGTTTCTTTTGCTGTGCAGAAGCTTTTTAATTTGATCAGGTCCCATTTATTTATTTTGGTTGTTGCTGTGATTGCCTTTGGGGTCTTCTTCATAAATTTTTTGCCTAGGCCAATGTCTAGAAGAGTATTTCCAACATCTTCCTCTAGAATTCTAATAGTTTCACTCCTTAGGTTTAAATCTGTTACCCAGCGTGAGTTGATTTTTGTGAGAGGTGAAAGGTGTGGATCCTGGTTCAGTCTTCTACATGTGGCTATCCAGTTTTCCCAGCACCATTTATTGAATAAGGATTCTTTTCCCCAGTGTATGTTTTTGTCTGCTTTGTCAAAGATTAGGTGGCTATATGAGGATGGTTTTATATCTGGATTCTCAGTTCTGTTCCACTGGTCAATGGCTCTATTTTTGTGCCAGTACCAAGCTGTTTTGGTTACTACAGCCTTATAATAAAGTTTGAAGTCTGGTAAGTTGATACCTCCCATTTTGTTTTTATTGCCTAGAATTGTTTTTGCTATGCGGGGTCTTCTCTGGTTCCATACAAAGCATAAAATTAATTTTTCTACATCTGTGAAGAATGATGTTGGTGTGACTGTTTTTAACCTACAAAAATTGCAGTTTCATATAGTTCAACACAGTGGTGTTTAATAAATATTTTTAATGAATATTACTTGTTTTTGCATTTACAAACAAAATAATTTGTACATATTGATACAAAATAGTTTACATATTGTTTGAACTCAACTATGTAAAAAATCCTGCATGATAAAAGGCTGACTGATACATTAGCAGTTATTGTGTCTGATTGGTAAAAGTATGTGTTTTTTTCTGTATTTCTGTCTTACATATATACTTGCATATATATGCTTTTTTAAAAAAGGAAAAATCTGTGCTAACTTTTTTTCTAGTTTATATAATTTAAAGTGCTTGTTTATTTCTTCTTTTCTTTGCAAAGTGAAGAATCATGGTATTCTACTAAAAAAACATGGATTTCAGAACCAGTCACATTCTCTTTCCTAGCTTTGTGACTTTGAACAGGCTATTTGATCAGCCCACTGTCCTCATGTGAAGTGATAACTCATTGAGTCCCCACCTGTCAGTGACACACCTGCTGTAGATGCTGCTTTCCTTCCTGTGTTTCCCCGGCCCATATCATGCCATTGGCTAAGGGTAGTATAACTCTGACCTCACTCATTGTTACCTTTTTTTGTAACCGTACCACTCTGGGGGGTTTCTTTTTTTCATTTTCTTTTTTTTAGATAAGAGCAAGATGTGTAATGTGTTGTTATGTAAGTAACTAATTTTAAGTTACATGCAGAATTTGGCTTTCTAATAGTGACGTTAATGACCTTTTTCATTTATTTCTTGTTTGAAGAATATCAAAGAATATTCCAACAACTAAAGATGTTGAGCCACTGCTTGAAATCGATGGAGATATAAGAAATTTTGAAGTATTTTTGTCTTCAAGGACCCCAGTTCTTGTGGCTCGAGATGTAAAAATCTTTTTGCCATGCACTGTAAACCTAGATCCCAAATTACGGGAAATTATTGCAGGTGAGTATTAGTAGTAAATTTAATTTTTCTTCTTTAACTAAAGTCCTCAAAAATTATCCTATTTCTAAGTTAGCTATGTAAGTTTCTCCTGCTCCATGAAAAAAAACAGGAAGTATTGAACCAAGCTCTCTACAGGAGAATTGATGATATTAAAGATTAGGCGTCTTTTTTGGAGCTAGATCTTGCTCTGTTGCTCAGGCTGGAGTCTAGTGGTGCAGTTACAGCTCACTGCATTCTCGAACTCCTGAGCTTAAGCGATCCTCCTGCCTTAACCTCCTAAGTAGCTGGGACTATAGGCGTGTGCCATGTCCAGCTAAGATTAGGAGTCTTGATATCCTTTTTGGAATATTAATAAAATGTTATCTGTTAAACTTACTGTATTATAATTCGCTCCCCCAGCCCAACCAAATCTTTACTTTGGAACTTTGGAATCAGATTCCTTTTAACATATAGTCATGACTTTAAGATGTTGGTTTTGGATTAAGTTCTTGAGATACCACTATAAGGACATGCACACACATACAGAACCTTTATTGAAACACTGTCTTTTGTATAATAGGGCTCCTCTGACCCACTTTTAAGTGTTCCAGGAATTGTGAAGAGATTGCCTTAAACTACTACATTCCTTTTTAGGTGCCTGTTTATAAGGCTGATGTCAAAGGTGCATTTCGTGGCTATGGAATCCATTGTTGTGCAGAACTGGATGAGTCTCATAGTTTCTAAACCCAGTACCCTGAGCTAGCATTGTATGTATTAACATTAGACAAGTGTGAATTGTTGGTAGTTGGTAACACTTTATGAATCATAAGACTTGTAGAATATCACAAGTAAACAAATCCTTTAAAAGTCATAGAAAAATGAATAGTTCTGATAACTGAAGAGAAGAATCCAAATGTTGGTGACTTTTATGCAAAGTACTTGGGCTTTTCTCACTAAAAGTTCTGTGGAATACTCAGATTTCCTGTCTTCTTTTTTTTTTTTTTTTTTTTTTTTTTGGAGACAGAGTCTCACTTTGTTGCCCAGGCTAGAGTGAGTGCCATGGCATCAGCCTAGCTCTCAGCAACCTCAAACTCCTGGGCTCAAGCGATCCTCCTGCCTCAGCCTCCCGAGTAGCTGGGACTACAGGCATGTGCCACCATGCCTGGCTAATTTTTTCTGTATATTTTTAGCTGTCCAATTAATTTCTTTCTATTTTTAGTAGAGACAGGGTCTCGCTCTTGCTCAGGCTGGTCTCGAACTCCTGAGCTCAAACAATCCGCCCGCCTCGGGAGAGTGCTAGGATTACAGGCGTGAGCCACCGCGCCCGGCCTTCTTGTCTTCTTTAATCCAGTTGGAATCCCTGGCAAGAGTGATAAAATCATGTCTCTGTCTAGTAGCTAAAGAAGGATGTGATAATTGGACTTATCCCTAATGTCCTGTTTTCTTTTGCGTCCGGGTTTGATGGAATCTTGCAGATGTTCGTGCTGCGAGAGAGCAGATTGGCATAGGAGGACTTGCGTACCCCCCGCTCCCTCTGCATGAAGCTCCTCCCAGGGCGCCATCAGGGTACAGCCAGCCCCCATCCGTGTGTTCTTCCTCCACGTCCTTCAACGGGCCCTTCACAGGTGGGGTGGTGTCGCCACAGCCTCACAGCAGCTACTACAGCGGCATGACGGGCCCTCAGCATCCCTTCTACAACAGGGTAAGGAGGTCGAGGCAGCTTTGCTTTTGAGAATTTGTTCCAGAAAAGTCACACAAGTTTTCTACCTGTGGATTCCATTATTGTTTTGAAACTGTACTTTGGCTTTAAAATAGGAAAAATGTAAGGTTCAAATGTAAAATATATGATTTTTTAAAAATGAAAAGAATGTTGAATTTTAATGTGTTTTAGCTCTCAAGAGAGTCTGAATATTAGAGATGCTTTTTGCTTTAATTTATTTTCTTAATTAGAAAATGAACACAGGGTCAGCATTGACTATTCCTGTGCTTCGGAGAAATCTGTTTCTCTGTTTATAAACAAATGTTCCATTTGTTATATCTTGTATAATAATTTATAGTGGCATTTGAAACAATGACAAACTTAAATTCCTACAGTGGTTCAGTAAACCTGTACTTAATACATTTTATGTCTTTTAAGTGTGAGGTAATAATGGAGAAATACTACTTGTAGGGCTCAGATATTATTGCCAAATAAGCACCATAGCCCATTTTTAGAGTTTTATTTCAAGTTATCTTCAGTCATGTGTAATTGTTTACTTAATATGAATAAGACAGTTTTCTAGATGAAACCCCAATTAATTATTAGTGGTACACCCTGTCAAGTGTAGTAAGGCCAACCTATCTGTTCTTACTTTAATGATCTTAGACGCTAATGTTTCCTAGAGGAAAATGGGGCATGCATGAACCATGGTATTACGCTTTCTAGAACTGTACTGCGAGATCCATTGCAGCTCCTTATTTTTTTGTCTCTCTCTTTAGTCTAATTCAAGAGAATTTAGGGGCTAGTATTCATGGAAGGCAACTGCCTGCCTAAATAAATTTCATATGAGCTAAATGTGGCAAAGAAGGAATTCCAGAATTTAAATTAAATTTTCAGTTTTTGAAAAATGTTGGCCATGTAAGTAATTAGGAACACTGCTCATAGAGGCCTAGGAAAGTTATTCCATGTTTCTGTTGAGACAAGGAGACAAACGTAGAACAATGGCATTTTATAATATATTCCATCCTTACAAAATTTAACTCTGTGATAGGCAGAGTGAAATGCAAGTTTTTATTTACCAGTCTTAAAATCTGATGGCTCAATTAATGCCAGTGGAAGTTTTGAAACGAAGAAGTTTATTTGAAGAAAAAAAAAAGATTACCAGGCCAATCTAGGCTGAGATAGATGTTACGTTCAATAATTTCATGAATAGCAATAATGTGATAATGCTTCAGTAGTATTTTACTATTTTTAAAACATTTAAAATTTTCTCTTGTTTTTAGTTCTAGTTACTTTTTCTGTAGTTATTTGAGTTTTTAGTCTTAAAGTTAAAAGCAGGATCATTCTTCTAAACTGGTAGGAGTCTAAAATGTGTACCTCAGTATAATGAAACCTAATGAAGTGCAGTCTTTATTTTTGCCCATATAATCTGATGCCTCCTGCTGATATGAAGCTGCTCACAAGTGCATGCTGTAGTTATAAATCTCCTGTAAACAGTGGATTCCCCACTTGTTTTTTAAAAATTCCACTTGCTTATTTAGGGCATAAACTCTAGGGTGGAGATTAGAGGTAAACTCCAGGAACTTGGAGTAACACTGTTCTTGCAATCTGTGCTGGGGTGTTCTCATATAATCCGGACCTTTTTTTGGTCTTATTTAAGCTAATACTTTTTGTCAGGAATTTAATTGTAAAGAATCTCTTCTTTTAAAGAGATTGTGAGTTAATATTCATAATCACTTAGAGCTTGACACACGGTAAGCTTGTAAACATATTAAATGTAAAGAGAAATTATTGTTTCAAATTGTAAGGTGAAAATTTTAGTTGCTTTTGTTTTTTTAAAAAAACCTCATATTAAATGAACAATATAAAAATGTAAATAATACGTTTTAAGTTTGGGTTTGCTATCTTACAGAATATGAGAGAGGTTTTTTTTTCTTTTGTTTTGTCACTTGCATTAAAAATTTTAGAGTTATGTATTATTGGTTAGTTTCATTTGATAAATCTCATTACACTTTGATTTCTGTAATTGTTTATCCCCTTTTTTGTTACGTGTTTTTCCATAGCCATTCTTTGCCCCATACCTTTACACGCCAAGGTATTGCCCTGGCGGTTCCCACCATCTCATCTCACGTCCATCAGTAAAAACGAATTTGCCCAGAGATCAGAGCAATGGCCTAGTAAGTATATAAAAGGGTAACTAAAATATTAATCTAATAATAAACATAGATAGCATTAGAAGTTTGGTTATTTCCTAAAATAATGCAACTTATTTTATAAATAGTTTTAAGAAACATAAGCTGTTAATAACATAAAATGTATTTTGTTTTCATTTCTGGCAAATATCTATGGAAGGAAAATGACTAGCAGTCTCAGTAAATAAATGTTGACTTGTTTACAACCAGAGATTTCTGGCTTGTAATATAATGTTTATTACCAAAACTTTTCAAACTAAACCTTTGTATTTCCTAATTTCTAATATCTTTTTTAAAGACATACATATATGGTATCTGTATATATATGTCAGCACCATGGTATAAGAAATAAAAAATATATTGAAAGAAGAACATTTCAGTCTAATGGCAGAAATTAAACAGGATAAGGGAAATTCTTCAAATGTAGTATTGAATCTAATTAATCCAAAACAAAAGATATTTGTGCCCCACATATTAGGGGTTCCTGATGCTAAACCTAGTTTAACTAATAATTTACAAAAGAAACTCCCTATTAATGTATTTTTATACATTAGAGGGCAAAAAGCTATAGAACTTATACTGCTATTTAAACTGTAAAATGTTACGAAGGGAAACTCTAGTCACATAAAGTGTTTGAGTGTTGTATGTTATTATTTTGACATCATGTTCATGTGTCTCCGTGGTTTGGCTCATCCCTCCACCTTTGCACCCACACTCTCCCATTCTGTGTTGTTAGGAGGTTATCAAGGAGGATGCTGCCGAGGGGCTTTCTTCACCCACAGACTCCTCAAGGGTAATAGAGCAGTCTTGTGGTGTGGACTGCGAGTGTCTCGTTGCTTGTGCAGCAGTAACGACTGTCTTACTTGTGATGACAGCAGCTCACTAACTCGGCCTTTGTGGTGTGGTGGGCAGCTAGTGTACAGTAGCTGAGTGCTAACAATTATAGTTCATGAATTAATTAAAAGCTGATGTTTAACTCTACCCTTTATTTCCTCCCACTTTTCCCTTTTTTCAATGACATGGAATGGGGTCTTTTTTATTCTCCAATAAGGAAGGGCTTTTTCCAGCAGCCATCAGGAGTGTTCAATTGGTGGTATTTGTTCCGTAGTATTGGGGTCTGGTTTCACCTTTGACTGTTTCTGTTAAGCCTGTAATTGGTATTATATGTGTAGAATATTTTTTAAAATATCCAACATCACCCTTGAAACTTCAAGAAGACATTGTGAAGGCCGGGCGCAGTGGCTCACGCCTGTAATCCTAGCACTCTGGGAGGCCGAGGTGGGAGGATTGTTTGAGCTCAGGAGTTCAAGACCAGCCTGAGCTAGAGCGAGACCCCGTCTCTACCAAAAAAAAA
>NW_012138858.1:1090304-1119299 GCF_000956105.1 Propithecus coquereli
AGGAAATCACTTCGTAAATTATTATTCAAGACTTTGTACTTAATAAGAAATAAATTTGTGATGAGCCTTAAAATCTTCATATAGTCATTGTGGAATTTAAGTTTGTATTTTAACTTTGTTTTATTTACAGAATACCTTATACCCATGTACATATGATCAATTTAATCTAAAGCCATGCTGAAATGTGGCTTAGCAGTTAGAGTTAACATAGTGAAACATTGCGTCCTAAGTTTATCCTTAAGGATAACTTACAACATGCACTTGAGTAGGCAATCATTTTTGAACTTTAATTTCCTTTGAGTTAATGTGAGAGAGAAAAAGAGAATCATTTTGGTGCTTTCGCTGAGGGGTTCATGATTCTTTTTAAGTCATTTGCATTTCAGCTGAAGTGTTTGAGTGACTTCAATTATCCACAAATGATAGACACAATAAACCACAATAATTCTGTTTGGGTGTTTAAGGAATCTTTAATCCGTGCATCATCACCACTGTATGCAAGAATGACTTTTGGTTTAGTCAGAGAGCCTTTGATACATGGATTCATGCATGCAGTGCAATTCTCTGAGCTAAAATTCATCATAAATTTTTGATGAAAATCAGATACTGTGAAGAATTTGATGCCTTAATGACATAGGTTTGCTGACGTAGTAGCTATTCACATTCTCAAGAATGTAGACAAATGCTTGTCATTAAAAGGTGTCTGAGTTTCTTTCAGGAACCAGTGAAGGAGCATTAGGCAAATTTTGAAATGAGTTTTGGAAAAGGGGACATAATGCAATTTTTGAAACATGTTTAGAAGCCCAATAACAAAGAGTAAAGGTGCTCTGCATATATTAGTGCCTTTGTTTAGTAAAATAACCATACTGTGTGCCGTTCTTTTACTATTAAAAGATAGTTTTGTGATTAGTGTAGTAAATAATAGATGCTTACTTAGCTTCCTTTGTTTTTAGGAAATTAACAATGACAATAGCATGCAAAATTTGCTTTGTAGAAGACTAGTAAAAGTAAGTAGGCACTTGTTCAAAGCCAAATGAAAACAGTGGCGGAAATGTGAAGAATCTGTACATGGGAACAATGTCAAGGACTTTGTAGCGGGACCAAGAGAGGAAACTTGATAAGAAAGTAGTTAGCCCTTCGTGGCTCATAGGGCTTTCCAGATTGGTGGTAGGAAACTGTATTTCTGCAACAGGATTGCCACTGATTCCATCTCTTCTCATTCAGCTGTTCCCTACACAACATTGGTGAGAAGAGCTGTTTATGGATAAGTCAGGAGCTATATAAATGTTTTGGACAAATTGTTATCACAGACAAAGGATAATTTGGTTTTTAAAAAAGCCAGACCATGAAGGGTTAACTAGCTACACTCTTTTCAAAATATGGGTGGTTCCATCTTTTTTTTACCATAAGCAATTTCTGATAAACCTTCATAAAGCAGATAGTTATGAAAATAATTGAGTTTTCTCTCCTTAAGGGGCACTGTAGTGATTATAGCCTGTGAAATCCGGCCAAGGACTTATCAGATATTAATAAATTGTACAGTATTTCACAAAGGTGAGGATTTAAAATGTAAGCCTCCATGCTACCTTTTTTTCTTATAATTCTATAATAGAGAAAAATATGTGCCAAACTGGGAAACTGGAAAAAAAATATTAGCATTAGATCTAAGATATTGTTCCTCGGAATATTAGTGCTAGAAAGGGCCAGTGTTTTTCAGACTTTCAAAGCACAGAAGCTCATTCTTAGTAATGAAATCTTAATCAGAGCTCCCGTTTATAAATTAGTAAAAGCAGAACCGTGGCCCCCACCTTGGACTTGCCTTCCCTCTTGAGGGTCCCCGAGGAAGTGCTGGCACCCGAGGTCTAGTCCAGCTTCCATGTGCCACACATGAGCCACGTGAGGCTCACCTGAGGGCACAGGGGGTAGGTGCCAGATTTGGAACTAGAATCCCTGAGTTCTGTGTCACAGTCCGCTATCCTTACCGTGCTGCCTTCTCCACTCCTGCCCAAACTGGGTGTGATGGGTCTTTGGTCTTCTGAGTTAAACAGACCCTGGCGATGAGCTTTTTGCCTTGGACAAATTGCTTAACCCCTCTGCTTCTCAACTTTCTTACCTGGGAAAAGCAGACCTACCTCATAGGTCTGATTTAAGGATTACTCAGCTTTAGCATATTTTAAGTACTTTATTATTACTACCCAAAGGCTAAACTCCATGAAGCTTTAAAGTCTCAGAACTGGCTGGATATGGTGGCTCATGCCTGTAATCCCAGTATTTTGGGAGGCTGAGACAGGAGGGTTGCTTGGGGCCAGGAGTTCGAGACCAGCCTGGGTAATATAGCAAGACCCCGTCTCTACAAAAAATAAGAAAAATAAGCCAGGCCTGGTGGTGTATTCCTGTAGCCCCAGCTACTCTGGAAGCTGAGAAGAGAGGATCACTTGGGCCAAGGAGTTCAAGACCAGACTGGGCAACATAGTGAGACCCCTGTCTCCACAAAAAAATTTTTTAAAAAGCCAGGCATGGTGGTGTGTGCCTGTAGTCCCAGCCATTCGGGAGGCTGAGGTCAGAGGAGCACGTGAGCCAAGGAGTTGGAGGCTGCAGTGAGCTATGGTGGTTCCACTGTATTCCAGCCTGGGCAACAGAGTGATACCCTTTCTCCAAAAAAAAGAAAGACTCAGAACTAAAACTGTTTCAGGCTAAATAACCTTTGTCTCAATAGTGGGAGTAGTGTACAAATTCTCCAATCAGTTTAGATTAACTCAGCTTTTTTATCTGTTGGTGCTTCTTAGGCCTCCCCCACAAGTGTCAATTGGTTTGTTTTCTTAGAATTTAGAAGAATTTCTAGATTATTTGAATACTTCAAATACTTTAAAATTTTGAAAGCTTTCCAGGGATATTTTATCTTGGTACCTTTACCTTTTTTCAGTCCAGTTCCCAGCAGGAAATAGGGGTATCTTAGTCCATTGGTGTTGCTATGAAGGAATACCCGAGGCTGGGTAATTTATCCAGAAAAGAGGTTTATTTGGCTCACAGTTCTACAGGCTATACAAGAAGTGTGGTGCTGGCACATACATCTCGTGAGGGTCTCAGGCTGCTTCCACTCATGGTAGAAGGGGAGGGGAAGCTGGTATGTGCAGAGATCACATGGCAAGAGAGCAAGCAAGAGAGAGGGGAGAGGTATCAGACTCTTTTTAACAACCAGCTCTCGTGAGAACTAAGAGAGCAGTAACTCACTCATCCCTCTCCCAGGAAGGGCGTTGGTCTGTTCCTTAGGGATCTGCCCCCAATGATTCAAACAAATCCTGTTAGACCTCACCTCCAACACTGGGGATCAAATTTCAGCATGAGATTTGGAGGGGGCAAACATCCAAGCTATAGGAGGTGGCATTTGGATCATTCTGTGACCCTCATGAAAGGAAGGACCCATTATGGAGGGCCTGTATCTGGCCAAGTCCTCTCAGTGGCATGTTGTTATCTCAAAGAATTGCTCTTAAGAGTGCTGTAGCCTGTTTTACTTAAGAGATGCTGCTCTTGTCAGTAACTGTTTCAATGGAAAGCGTTTTTTCTTCACCCTTTCATCCTTCCCTGGAGCATTTAGCACTGAGTACTGCAGATGCCTGTGCAATCATTCATTGGTCCAGCAAACATTTATTGAGTGTAAGACACGCTATTCTAGTGGGATACAGCTGTGAACAAAATTGATGAAAGTCCTGCCTTCGTGGAGTTTGTGGATTCAAGGTCACCCGGAGTTGTCAGTACTGTTAAGTCATTTTTTCTTGACCTTCTCTGCCACAGGGTTTACTCAGTACTTCTAGAACCTCGAGACAGCTTTATTTAGATCACTTTTATACCTTGTTGAAAAGGCACGACAATGATTAACACAAAGTTTAAATGTAAAGAACTTCAGAATTGCAAAGGCAGTGTTAATACACTATCAGAATTTCCAGTTGCTGTTAAACCTTTACCTTCAGAGACTGATGAACACTACTGGATGAGTAAAGGTAATAAAAGTGAAGGTCTTAGTTTTTATTAAACAGGATCCAGTCACTGGAGTGACCAAGTAAAAAGCATAAAAGGATAGGACTCACTTGTAGATAATTTTTCTTTCCACCACTGGTTTAGAACTTACAACCTGTTTTCAAACAAGCACATGTCCAACCAAGCTGTCTCTCATTGTTGAGGAGACTTGGACAGGAAAGTTACAGATGCCGTGGGTAAGGAGTTGGGGACATTTTAGGTTTCGTTTAGACGGCGGCTCAGGACAGTTACTTCCTGTCAACTCTCTGGGACTCCCTGCGGTACCTTCAACCAGCTTGAACATCATTCACTCCTTTTAAAGTATTTTAGAAGTGGATTTTTATTATTCTGTTTGAATTTGGAAAATTATTAGACTGTTTTTTCCTCTTATTGAAGTATAGTGAAAAATTGTAGTCACTTTGTGCGTAAAGGTCTTTGTGCCAGACTTCAACTCAAACAAACTTTCTCCCTAAACATTTAATAAATTTCAACTAACTTGCTTGAGATATTTTCACAGAAAGGATATTACAGTAATGTCATCATTGAATCATAGAGTACAGGTAAAAGTTAAAAAATAACAAAATTGTGTTCATTGCAGTTGTTTAGTACTTGTGTTTTTTAAAACAATGGCCCTTAAAATGTAGTGTTAAGCCTTATCTGTCAACTTTGACCTAATTATTGTTTCTCAAGTAGTTTGAAGTGTTTAAGTTACATTTTTCAATTACGTCAGCAATAGCTTTCTCTTGCGTTTTGGGTGTGTTGTAGTAAACTGTAATTTCGTTAGCATTCCTATTTTGGTATTTTTGCAAGTCTCCACAGATATATATAGTAACTTTTTAAAAACCTATTTATAACAAGGTTGATAATATAAACTAAAAAATAAGAATCCCATGAAGTATTCCAGATATTGAATATGTTAAAAGAAAGACACTTGATATTAGGCTAGCAAAGTACTGGCATTTATTGTGCTAAAATAATGTTGTAAATTAACTTTGATACAGTATTATTGTCAGTCATCTGTAGATCATTTAAGCATTTTAAGAATATTTTCCACCAATCTAATAAGTACAGAAAAATAATTGACAGCAGTGATTGTTTGCTTTGAATTAGAGTTTTAAAAAGTCTACCTCACTAAAATGGTTACGTTCATCATAGTTTGCAAGTTCTTGTCCAGTAAGCTTATTATTTCTTGACCTGTGAGGCTCTTAGGACCTTTCTTTTGAAATGATATCTTAGTGCATCTGCTATGTGCCACATACTCAATGAACGAAAACAATTTGAAGGTGTATTTATGAACATGAACAGTAGTGTGGCTAGGTATTTCATTTTATGAAGTGATCATGTGATAGACAGCCCAAGTAATTAAGCCTTTTTATTATTAAATGTTTTAAAATTAACTTTAAACTTGTATGTAGCAGGAATATTGACTTTTCATAGCAAGTTTGGTTTACCTAGTTTTCTTATTGAATGTATATCCCATGATTTATTCTTTTGATATAAAAAATATAAATTTTGAGAGTACAATTTGAAAATTACCAAGTGCATGTTAATGAAATTAAACTGTGTGTGCATACATGCCCGTGTGTTCCTTGCTGGGTTGCTGCTGAGTGCTGCAAAATTAAGGGGAAAAGAGGAATGACAAAGGGCTGCCTGTGTATATTATATATTTATACATGTATATTTGATGTGCTACTTTGCATTCTTGTCCTTCATTCTGTTCCTTCTGTTTTATTCCTTCCTTAAAGTCGTGTGATTCTGGGTTTAACAAACAGAGACAGGTACAGAAACTCTCAGTGAAATCTTATTCACTTTTGTTATTAGACTTCTATAAGCAATCGTTGGCAACTTCATGCTGGACTGTATATAAATCTGCTCATTTCGATACCTTTGGTTTATTTTATTAGTTGCTTCTGGCCATTGCATGGCATTATTTCTGGCTAATCAGTTCTAAGCTTATTTAATAAATTTGCCAAAGATGATAATGTTTCAGAGTGTAGTTTTAATCTACTTATAATATAAAAATGATAGTTATCTCAAGTTGATTTCAATATTTTGATAGCTTTACTTTTACCTGGAGAAATTCTAATTTGCATGCATTTTGAAGTTTATATTTAACAGTTTAAACAAACTAACATTTTCTACATTCAGTTTTCCAAATTAGAATTTTTTTTAATAAATTCTGATTTATAAAATCAGTAAGCCAAAATGATCTGTTCTTGACTTACATGTAAATTTCAAGTAAGAATGCATGGTAAATGTTAAAGTATTATTTGAACTATTTCATGTGTTTTCAAAGTAGTATCTTAGTTTCTATTAAGAATTTACCTACTGAATTATTGAATATGCTTTTTACTGTTTCCTTATCACTTTTGTACTCTTTCTTCTTCCTTTTATGAGATTTCTATCCAAAATCATTATTTTGGTTATAGGATTTATTTAGTTTCAAAATAATTTTATTATATATGATTATTTTAGAAAAGACCTGGCAGGTATTTATCATTTCTCCTTTATTCAAAGAAGCATATTTTAACACATTTTCATTAATTGATAATATATCCCTTAGATAAAGCCCAACTTACAAATAATCGAGAGTCAGACTGTAGTTTTGATGCAGTCAGAATGATCTTATGCCCGTGTGTGTGTGTGTGTGTGTGTGTGTGTGTGTGTGTGTGTGTGTGTCTATCTTTTCTTATACAGCTTTTAAAAGTCATTCAGATGTGGCCGGGCGCGGTGGCTCACGCCTGTAATCCTAGCACTCTGGGAGGCCGAGGCAGGAGGATTGTTTGAGCTCAGGAGTTCGAGACCAGCCTGAGCAAGAGCGAGACCCCGTCTCTGCCAAAAATAGAAAGAAATTAAGTGGACAGCTAAAAATATATAGAAAAAAAATTAGCCGGGCATGGTGACGCATGCCTGTAGTCTCAGCTACTTGGGAGGCTGAGGCAGTAGGATTGCTTGAGCCCAGGAGTCTGAGGTTGCTGTGAGCTAGGCTGGTGCCATGGCACTCACTCTAGCCCGGGCAACAAAGTGAGACTCTGTCTCAAAAAAAAAAAAAAAAAAAAGTCATTCAGATGTAATATATATATTCTACATAATCCCCAGTGAAGGTTAAAATATACTTTAAAGTAACTAATAAAAGTTTTAAAGGATTATGGTAGTAACATTATGTGGAATTTTTTGCTTTAAAGGAAAAGTGTAGTATCTTTATTACCATGTCTCTGTTGCTGAATTCTTAGATTCTCCATGGAAATAAAATACTCTTTAATATTTTACATTTGGCTCCTAAGCTGACAGAGTTAATCTGGTTCATATCTATTATACTTGTCCTTTTTAGCACAATCAAAAATCGTCTTGGGGGGATTTTTTAATCAACTTTTTCCTTTAAAATAATTTTACACCTAAAGAAAAGGTGCAAAAAATATGAAATTCCCTTAATGTAAACATCTTTTATAACCAGAAATTAAAATTACCAAAAACAGAATTATCAAAGGCAGAAATTAAAATTGGTATACTACTGTTAACTACAGACTTTATTTGAATTTCACCAGCTTTTCCACTAATGCCATTTTTCTGGTCCAGGGTCCAATTCATTTGCATTTTGTTGTTATTTCTCCTTAGTCTCCTCTAATCTGTGACAGTTCCTTAGTCTTTCCTAATTAACACTTTTGAAGAAGCCTGGTCCGTTATTTTTTAACATGTCCCTCAACTTGGCTTTGTCCGATGTTTCCTCATGACTGGAAGGAGGTTGTGCGTCGCGAGAAAACCGCGGGAATGAAGCCGTGTCATTCTCAGTGCGTCATAGCGGAGGGTTTGTGATGTCTCCAAGTCTTCCCGCTGGGAACGCTAACCTCCATCACTTGGTTAAGGTGGCATCTGCCAGGTTTCAACACTGTAAGGTGTTATTTTTTCTTTTGTAACTAATAAATCTCTTGGGGGAGATACTTTGAAACTGCAGATATCTTGTCTTGTTTCTACTTACACTCTCTAGCTCATTAATTTTAGCATCCATCAGTGGATCATGTGTACAATCACTGTTATTATGTTTGCCTAATGATTATTTTCTATTTCCCTCTTCTACATATTTTAATTGGAATACTGTAAGGAAAAGCTGTCTCTTCTTCCTAATTCATTTATTTATTCAATTATTTAGTTTTATCAGTATGGACTCATGGATATTTTATCTCTGAGGTATAATCCTCTATGATCATTATTTATTTTGTTGATCAAACCATTCTTTTGTGATTTTTGAACCAAAAAAATGTAAACAAGTGTAAATGCTTCCAGAGCAAGGAGACAGATTGAGAAATAAAAGCATTTGAAAGACAGAATTAAAGATATTTTAAAAGATAAGTATTATTCAGCAGTAACAAGAAATGAAGTACTGACATATGTTATAATGTGGGTGAACCTTGAAAACATCATACTAAGTGAAAGAAGTCAGGTACAAAAGGTTACATATTGTACGATTCCATTTATACGACATGGCTAGAGACAGAAGGTAGATTAGTGGTTGCCAGGAGATAGGGGTGGGTGTTGAGGGGACGGGGATTGACTGCTAATGGGTACAGGGGTTTCTGTTTGGGGTGATGATTTCACAAGTATATAAATATACTAAAAATCACTCTATTGTACACTTTAAATGGGAGAATTGTATGGCATGTGAATTATATCTCAAAGCTATTTTAAAAGAAAAGATAAAATAATTATAGTTATTAAAAATTCATAGCATTTTCCTAGTAGATAGTGGATAATTAATACTTCGAATATTGGTTCTACTTGACCAGGCAGAAAATAGAACTATATGGAGAGATAAGAAAACTAAATTATGGAAAGACTAATGTTTTGCTCTTAGTATTTTTGGAGCAGTTGAACCCTGGACCATTAATATGGCATATTTAAAATTTATATTTAATTAAAAAGAAACTATAAATAAATGTGTTTGTACTATATTCCAGGTCATTAATTTCCAAACTTTTATGGATAAGACTCCCTAATTCTCTTTTTCTACTCAGCTGCTACTCCAGCTATCTGTTCAATATGGTATCATTCCCTAGCTATATTTACATTTATTTGTAATACAGATACATGATGTATATATATGTATATATTTGTCAGTTAGTAATAAGCATATTACATTATGCTTTCATATTACAAAGGGTGTTTAACAGAAGGCATTTTTGGCTGTACTGTAGCCTACTTTTGCCCTCATAGGCATAAAAGGCCGTAGAAAATATAAATTCACATACCCTGAGGATATGATAAATTTTACTTTCTGTTTGAAGATTAGATGGAATGGTAAACAGGACAGATTGTTTGGCACATTATCTTTGTCCTTTATATTAGTTTCCTCTGTATTTGTCTTCTCTTTAATTGTGATTATAATTTATATAACCTCATCAAAAATAGACAGTTGGAGCAACAAAAATAGGAAGTTAAAAGACTTGATAAGTTAGTGTTCTGGTCCAAATCGACCACTAACTAGCTATTTATTCTGTGACTTTGAAGTCCTGAATTAGCCCTCCAGATCTCAGCGTGCGCATCTGTAGTTGAGGAGATGCGGGTGTCATTGACCACGGGCAGATCCTTCTTTGATATGTCACCACATTCAGAAAATGTTTTGCTCCAGCTGGGCGCGGTGGCTCACGCCTGTAATCCTAGCACTCTGAGAGGCCGAGGCAGGAGGATTGTTTGAGCTCAGGAGTTCGAGACCAGCCTGAGCAAGAGCGAGACCCCGTCTCTACCAAAAATAGAAAGAAATTAAGTGGACAGCTAAAAATATATAGAAAAAATTAGCCGGGCATGGTGGCGCATGCCTGTAGTCCCAGCTACTTGGGAGGCTGAGGCAGTAGGATCACTTGAGCCCAGGAGTTTGAGGTTGCTGTGAGCTAGGATGACGCCACGGCACTCACTGTAGCCAGGGCAACAGAGTGAAACTCTGTCTCAAAAAAAAAAATAATAAAAAAATAAATAAAAATAAAAAAAAAATAAAAAATAAAAAATAAAAATGAAAAATAAAAAAATAGAGTAAATTATTATAAACTGTATTTACTTTCACATGTTAAGAAATAATACTGTTTTATATTTACAAGATTATTATATATAGATTCTAAAGGAAGTTTTAGATCCCTTGGATGTAAAATATGATCAAGATCTGAAAATTTCAGCTGTTTAGTCTGTAGAAATATTTAAAGCTGCTTAAGTGTTTATCATAGGCACTTTAAAAATGATTTCCTAGGTTTATCTTTTGTGTTCCTATAATGCAGACATCAGTAGTTTTCCCCTTTGTTGCTTTTTTTTTTTAACCTCTGTCCTTCCTGTTATTAAGGACAGCGCTCTTCTCTCTTGTGGTTAGGCTATAAGCATTCGAGCATTTGGCCTAAGCTTGGTTCATGGAATGTTTTATCTTCTTAGAAAAGTAGTTTTGATAAGGCTGTATCAGCTATAATAACAACTACTCATTCGGGTGTAACAGTAGCTCAATCTGTCCCCTAATAGCGTTTCCTCATGTTACACACATTTGTTGTTTTTACTTTACTTCATAGTACAACTTAATGAGCTTGTCTGTCACGTGACCTCATGTATTTAGCATTAAATGCTACTCACACCTGTGTGTTTCCTTGACTTACCTAGGGATCAGGCCCGGCCCCAGGACCAGTGATACTGCTGAATTCACTCACTGTGGACGCAGTATGTGAGAAACTGAAACAGATAGAAGGGCTGGACCAGAGCATGCTGCCGCAGTATTGTGCAACAATCAAAAAGGTGATGTCCCCATTTACATGCTGGGTAGGGACGGCCCTGAGGGTGTGGAAGACAGAACTGGGTGGACAGTGCACCCTTCCAAATAGCGTCTCAAAGACAAGTTCCCTGTTGAATTGGGAAAGCGTAAATGGAAAACAAAACTCTTACTGTGTTGTTTCCTAGAACTGCCCTATTATCTCTTTATAAATGGATAAAAGAGAATAAAGTAGCTGTATTACAGTGTTATTTTCGCAATAACCTAATATAAGTAAAAGAAAGCCTTGGCAAGAAATGTAAGGCTCTAAAGGGTTTTACGTTGAGAAAAACAATAACTCATCTTTGCAGTGTGGAACAGGGGACCTTTTATGTTACATTTGCTTTAATTCTAACATTTGTATGTATGACTCCATTAAAATAAGCCACACTTGCTTCATTTTCCCCGGATTCTCATTTTGATGTCATATAGGACTTAGGATCGTGTCACATTTGATAAACCACATAGGTTTGGGTTTGCCAGGCCAATGTGTTTGCAGAAATTTATTTCTTCCAAGATCCTATTCTTGCAATTCTAACAGCTACCAGGAAGTTGGGCGGTGAGGCAGAGATTTTGGAGGAGGCTTCCCTATACGAGGTTAACCAAGTCCAGTTGTAGTAGGTATTTCCACTAAGTTATACTTTAAATATCCGAGTACTATAGTAGAGGAGAACATCAATAACAAGCCTCTGATTGCGCAATCCCAGGAGTTTGAGGCTGCAGCGAGCTATGATCACACCATTGTACTCTAGCCCAGGTGGCAGAGCGGGACCCTGTCTCAAAGAAACAAAAACAAAAAGCAAGCCTCTGATATTCACGTACTTTAAAGAGTGGCATCTGGAAGAAGTTTTTAAAAGAATTATGAGCATATATAGATACCATTTTACTAATCTCAGCCACCGTTTAGTCAGAAAGGTTTCAGAGAATGTCAGTTTTCTTACAGAGCTCGTTCGTGCTGATCCAGTTGCATGAGTCAAGCACTGCCTTTCTCACGTACAGACCTGACTCCTCCAGGCGGTCGACTCGCGTCAGGAAAGAGCGAGGTCTCCCACTTGAGTCCTCTGTGGCAGTCTTGTTTCCATCAGGATGGTGGTTTCCTTCCCACTCGGCCCGCACTCCCAGGCCCTGGCTTTTCCAAGTCCCTCATAGCAACGGTTACGGTTTCTTACATCTGCAAACCCTCGCGTTGTTGCAGTGGCACCTCTGCCACAGACTCACTCTGTTTTTGTTCAGAATTAACTTGGAAACTGAACATTCTATCGATCTGAAGCGTAGGCAGTCCATAATTTTGCCACAGTTAATAGAGGCAGGTTGTATATTTCATAAAATTGGTAAGCTACCTATTATTAATAAAGAAAATGCTGTGTTCCTTATTTGGGGAAAACTAAAATTACTGAGAACCAAAAGTGATGAAATCATTTTTTGTGAATTTAATAGACTAGGAAGTTGGTGGGCAGATGTTCTTTATAGCTGAAAGTGTCCACTCTAACTGATAAACAAGTTTGCTAGGCACACTTCACGTAGGATCTGCTCAGTGACCAGACACACCTATGAGGACAGATGTGTTTGCTGCTTCCCTGCAGCTTGTGTTCACATTCATAGTTTCTAAGGCCAGAAAAGAAAAACTAGCAGTTTCGTTGTTGCTCATGACAGGGTAGATGTTTTGGAAATAGTTGGGAGGGTGGGTTCTTGGGCTGGTCCCTGAAGAGCAATTTGCTTTACTTGTGCTTAAGGCACTTGGGAAAGTATAGAGTGGCTTATGTTGTTCAAGTTCAGCTTTTTACTATATTATTAATGAGGTGACAGCCTTTTGTAGGGTCAGCCTTTCTAGTCTCTAATGACTTTCATAAAACTAAATGTAAGCATACTTCTTAATCCCTGGTAATTCAGAATATTTCACATTTTGTTTGTCCTTGTCCTTGTACTTGTTTTTGCTCAGGCGAACATAAATGGCCGTGTGTTAGCTCAGTGTAACATTGATGAACTGAAGAAAGAGATGAATATGAATTTTGGAGACTGGCACCTTTTCAGAAGCACAGTAAGATATTTATAACATTATTTTAACATCTAAGATTATTTATAACATTGTATAAAACTAGTACTAATAAGTACTGGTCTAAACTGGTATTTCTCCATTTTTAAAAAAAAATGTTAAAACTACATTTTAAACTTGTGTACACCCTGGGTTAGGGAGAATATACAGAGCAGCACTTGGCAACCTTTGCCTTTTTGACATTCCACTCAGAAATTTGGGGAAGAGGCCACTGCCAGTTCTTCCTGCTTTCACTTGACACAGACTCTCCTTGACCTAACTGTGGTCAGGCTCTTCCAGGCCGCAGCCTTCAGTGTCTGTCCGTCTGGCTTGCGTGGCCCAGTTTTAGCAAGAATCCTGTTAGGTCAGTTTAGAAGGAGGCGCCCCACCACAACCATACGTGATCACCCTCAGCAGTTGATCAGATTCCTCACCCCAGGTGATGTGTGGTCATCCTGGCCTTGGGTTAGCCAGATCCGCCCACCCAGTGCTTCCCTTTAGTCACTTTCCAGCCACGGGCCCCACCTGCTCCTTGGCTATAAATCCCCACTTGTCCATGCTGTATTCAAAGTTGAGCCTACCGTTACCCTGAGATCTCTTTTCCCCTATTGCAATAGTCCTGAATAAAATCTGTTTTTGCTGCTCTAACTACTGTCCAGTTCTGATTTTCTTTGACACGCTCCAGTTGCATTTTGCTTTGTTCTCAAGTTAAGTTTTAAACTAGAGTAATAATATAATGGGCAAACCAAAGGGTTGTATATATGGTGATTTCTACCGTTACTTCTTTTAGTATTAATTGTAAGCAGATATAGTTCAAATTCACTAGAAATTCTCTCACCAGAAGCATGCTTACTCATTTCCCTTATAATAATTTTATAATATTTTAAAAAACTATTTCTAAAGCTTCTAAAATATAATTTGTTGGCTGGGCACAATGGCTAATGCCTGTAATCCCAATACTTTGGGGGGCAGAAGCGGGAGGATTGCTTCTGGCCAGCAGTTCAAAACCAGCCTGAACATCATAGCAAGACCCCATTTCTATAAAAAAAAAAATTAGCCAGGCATGGTGTGGTGTGTGCCTGCTGTCCCAGTTACTCAGGAGGCTCAGGCAGTAGGATTGCTTGAACCCAGGAGTTCAAGGCTACAGTGAGCTGTGATTATGCTACTGCACTCCAGCCTGGGTGACAGAGCAAGACCCTTCCTTCCTTCCTTCTTTCCTTCCTTCCTCCCTCCCTCCCTCCCGGAACCACTTCAGGAAGGAGGGGAGGAGGGAGGGAGGGAGATATTTATGATATGCTTTCTTCTTTTAAGATACTAGAAATGAGAAACGCAGAAAACCAGGTGGTTCCTGAAGACCCGCGTTTCCTCAATGAGAACAGCAGCGGCCCCGCTCCTCACGGGGAACCCGCTCGCCGCTCTGCACACAACGAGTTGCCTCACACTGAGCTCTCCAGCCAAACACCCTACACACTGAACTTCAGCTTTGAAGAGTTGAATACACTTGGCCTAGATGAAGGTGCCCCACGTCACAGTAACCTAAGTTGGCAGGTATTTATTAAATGTCATTTTTCATATTATTGAAGAATAAGGACACTATTCAATTCACTGAAAATATATCGGGCATTTATACAGCCATTCAGAAAATGCTTACTGTATACTTTAGTGGGCAAGGTGGAGGGCGCCTTGTCCTCAGGGAGCTGCTTTCATCTGGAGAGGGACAGTCAGTGAAATGAAGGGGAAAAATGAGATCATTTAGAAATTGGTAAGACCCGCGGAAACAGTCAGGGTGAGGGCCTGGAGAGTAAACAGAAACGGGGCTGCCTCAGTGCGGGTGGTCAGCAGATGCAGCCTTTCTCTGGCGAGTGTCCGATTAAATTCATTAATCATTGGCTAAAATACGTCTTTATTGGAACACTTGCCACGTGTTTCCCTTTGAGCACCATCACTCGGCTTTCCAGTGCACATGCATGCTTTTTATGGGTGTTTGTTTTCTTCTTCTTACCTGGTGTTGGGTGTAGGTGAGTTCCTCCTTTGGTTGTCCTTAGGAGAGCGAGGCCAGGTGAGGAGCAGGAACAGAACAAAGCGAGAGACTCGGGAGGAAGAGGAGGAGGAGAGGGGATTGAGAAGGAGAATACACCAGGAGAAATCAGAGCAGGGTACAGAAAACAAGCAAGGGCGGAAAATAAAAGTAGCTACGAAGAAGCACCACACTAACAGGGTCAGTATTCAGGAAAAGCAAGTACTGGGTAGGTCTACCGTGGTTAACAGTGCTTCGTTTGATAGTAAAAATACTTTTTTGTTATTATTCTCTTTTTCTCCATACTATCTACCTATATTTCTAGAAGTTGGGAAACCATTGACTGTTACGGTATTACTCTTTTATTAAGATAAAAATTACTTATTTCACAATAAATGAAGTCCACACTTGATCCTTTTGTCTCTCTGTGTCAACGGCAGTAGCTCTTTGCTTTTCCCTAGGGTTCCTTCTGAAATTTCTTAAGAAATCCTCAGTTTTAGCTTCACTATGCTTGGTATTTCCCACCAGGACCTGGAAATTCAGAGCTCTCCCATTAATGCAGCAGTTCTCAAACTTTTCTTTAATTGCGGGCTTTTACACTCTTACACTGTTAAAAACTATATTTTCCAAAACAAAAAATTTAATGAGAATGGTGTTGTCTTGCAAATCTCTTGAATGCCTGGCTTCACAGAAGACCCCTAGGTTCCCAACCTGCTTCCACAGGCGAATCTCTTGTGACATCACACGTCACGTGGCCTCTGGAAACTCCACTGGACGCTCTCGTGAGAACGAGGGTGGAAAAGGCAGATAACATCCTCGTATTCATATAAGAACAATTTTGACCTTGTGGGTTCCCTGGAAAGGGGTGCACATGCTACACTGAAGAACAGCCGCCCTAACGGGTGGAGAATGGCGCTGTCCTCGCAGTCTGAATGTGATCACTGGGGCCTTCTTAGGGACGTGGGACATCTTCCTCTGGAAGGAAGACTCTGCTTTGCTTCTACTTTGTTTTGACCTTTGCTCTCATCCCTTCTTAAAATCTCTTGATTCTTTTTCTTCTGTTTCCCTTTTCCAAATCTGTGCTTTTTACTCCTTGTTTATTAGTTTTTCTGGGGTCTAAAGCAATTCTAGTCCTAAAACTTCATATTGGAAATCAAATTTTAATATGTTATTTCTGTGTTTACTAGGGCCCAACTATTGGTCTCATGGCTTTTTGTATTTTATCAATGGAGGTGACTTTACCTTAAATAAAAGTTAAAAGTTATAAAAACAAGTGCTTTGGCTGTGTGTGGCAGTGTGCTCCTGTAGTCCTAGCTGCTAGGGAAGCTGAGATGGGAGGGTCGCTTGAGCCCAGGAGTTCGAATCCAGCCTGGGCAACACAGCAAGACCCTGTCCCTTAAAAAAAAAATTTAATTTAATTTAAAAAATCACAAAACAAAAACAAATGCTAAGATTATTTGTTAATACTATGTTTAATTATACTTTTAAATATTAACAATAAACTGATTTTATTAAAATTTTTATAAAGCTTTCTAATAACAGTAGAATTATTTATAAGGTCACAGCTTTTGTTAAACTGTCATATAAAATTCTTTTAAAAGAACTCGGTATTTTGATGACTTTTAAAATTGTTAGTGTACCTATATCTTTTCTAAACTGATGTTTATTATGCTTTTTGTTTTGCTTATTTGAATTTTTAAATTATTTTTTTTTCTGTCTTCACAGTCACAAACTCGCAGAACCCCAAGTCTTTCGAGTCTCAATTCCCAGGATTCCAGTATTGAAATTTCAAAGCTTACTGATAAGGTGCAGGCCGAGTATAGAGACGCCTATAGAGAATACATTGCTCAGATGTCCCAGTTAGAAGGGGGAACAGGGTCTGCAACAATTAGTGGCAGATCTTCTCCACACAGCACATACTGTATGGGTCAGAGTTCATCGGGGGGCTCTATTCATTCTAATCTAGAGCAAGAGAAAGGGAAGGAGAGTGAGCCCAAACAAGATGATGGCAGGAAGTCCTTTTTAATGAAGAGGGGAGATGTTATAGATTATTCATCCTCGGGGGTGTCCACTAATGATGCCTCACCCTTGGATCCTATCACTGAAGAGGATGAAAGATCTGATCAGTCAGGCAGTAAGCTTCTCCCAGGCAAGAAGTCCTCCGAAAGGTCAAGTCTCTTCCAGACGGATTTGAAGCTTAAGGGAGGTGGGCTGCGCTATCAGAAACTGCCAAGTGACGAAGACGAATCCGGTACGGAAGAGTCAGATAACACGCCACTGCTCAAGGATGATAAAGACAAAAAAGCCGAAGGGAAAGTCGAGAGAGCGTCAAAGTCTCCGGAACACAGTGCCGAGCCAATTAGAACCTTCATTAAAGCAAAAGAGTATTTATCGGATGCCCTGCTGGACAAAAAGGATTCCTCAGATTCAGGGGTGAGATCCAACGAAAGTTCTCCCAATCACTCTCTTCACAATGAAGCGGCGGATGAGTCCCAGCTGGAAAAGGCCAATCTCATAGAGCTGGAAGACGACAGCCACAGTGGCAAGCGCGGAATCCCACATAGCCTGAGTGGCCTGCAGGATCCGATCATAGCTCGGATGTCCATCTGTTCAGAGGACAAGAAAAGCCCCTCCGAATGCAGCTTGATAGCCAGCAGCCCCGAAGAAAGCTGGCCTGCGTGCCACAAAGCCTACAACCTGAACCGCACACCCAGCACTGTGACTCTGAACAACAACAGTGCCCCAGCTAACAGAGCCAATCAGAATTCCGATGACATGGAGGGAACCAGGGAGACTTCTCAAGTCATTCTGAGGCCCAGTTCCAGTCCCAACCCAACTGCTGTTCAGAATGAAAATCTAAAAAGCATGACACACAAGCGAAGCCAGCGTCCGAGTTACACGAGGCTCTCCAAAGATTCTTCCGAGCTCCATGCAGTAGCCCCTTCTGAGAGCACAGGCTTTGGAGAAGAAAGAGAAAGCATTCTTTAAGAGAAACACACAAAGGCAGAGTAGTATTACCATACCCTATGACAAAGTTGTCCCGAATTTAGAATCCATCTGTGCACATCACCTGTGTACATTTCATTTACAGATAATTAACGGATGGGAAGTCCCTTGGTCAGTGACACATACACTGTGCAACAGAGGAAGCATAAGAAATGATGGTACACCGGTCATCCTCTAGTCTTTGCAATTAGAAGCTTAAAAACTCACTAATATTATTATACTTTTCATTGGCACATAACCCCGTAAAACTTTTTGAGACAAGGCAGGTGTGAGCTGAGTGTAAAGATAGGTCAGAAACATTCTGTTAAATTTAGAGGGCTTAATTTGGCAAAGAAAATAAAAATATAGGGACTCCTTTTGTAGAATATTCAGTCATCAAATATTTGAGGGATGATCTGGTATTAGATGAAGCAGAAACAAATTTTGCTCTTAGGGGTTTAATCTAGATAAGATTTTATAGGTTACAGTAGGTGGGGGCAGGGGCCAACAACCTCCTTATTACCTGGATACTCTACTCCTCAAATACCAGACCTGGCTTCCAGCACCATCCATCTGTGCCCAAGAAACCACCCTGGTGTGTTCTGCAACTCTTTTAAATCATGCGTCCAACTTTTTCTTAGTGAGCTTAGCAATGAGAGGGGGGGAAAAAAAACGAATTTTCTTTTTGGAAAATCAGGGAGACATTGGTAATAATAGGCACTAATAAATATTTATGGAATGAGTGAATGAGGAAATAATTACATCAAAAAGGTCGGTGACAACTGACAGATGACAAGGAAATGTTTAATTAGGTAAAACTAAATCATCGCTTTCCATTATTAGGGCAGAGTTTGTCTACTTCATCTGTTCCGAAATCAGCATATTAATTCTAGAGGAGAAGCATAAGAAAGGGAAAACATTTTTTAAAAAAGTTTAAAAACATGTAACAAAGCAGGGGTTAAAAAAAAAAGATAAAACTGATGTAACTATAAAACTATACTTTCCATTAATTGTTAGCAGAGTTGAGAGAATGATCATGTTTACGTATTATGTGGACTAGAAATGTACCGTGTCATCATGTACTGAAATTTCTTTTGTCATTTTAGCGTAGCTTGTTCATGTAGAATTAATTGTGGCAGCATATCCCAAGTCACAGATAGGGTCAGAGACGGTGAGGTCACGGATGTGCGATTGTCTAGATTCAGTGTTACAATGTTTGCAATGTTTATCACTTAATGGATTTTTATTAATGTGCTGATTAAATTATTTACTTAACCAGTCATTGTGCTAAATAGTTGCTCTTTTGTGTTTCATTGCCTTGATGTTTGAGTGTAATCTAGCATTTTAATGAAGTGTTTATTCTGCATGATCTTCAACAAATGTTTTAAGCAATTAAAAAAAGGCAGGATGTTATTTATATATTGAAGTCCTAACATTTTAATATTTATAGTGTTTATTAGTTTGCAATATTGTATAATTAGTAATTATTTCAGAGGCAATATTTTGTTTCTTTTCAGGTGAGTAGTTGCAGCTTAATATCATTGGAGCACATTGTTTATACTGTTTGTGAAGTTGACTAGAGTATTAAGTGTACAAATAGATTTAGAAAACAATAAAACATTGCATGCTATTCTGAGTCTTGAATTTTTATTCACTACAGTGATGATTCACATTTTGATTAAAAAGGTAATCTGTGTGTTTATCATATTCCTAAAGTTTATTAAAGACTTTCAGGTTCATGTATAGACGCGGAATTGGCAGAAGTGTTCTGAACTGCTCCCAAATAGCCTTTTTGAGAGAACTTGGCTTCTAAGTCCCAGTGCCTGAATGGTGCTTTCATGAAGCATTAGCGCCCGATAGCACCGAACAGTCATTTCTGTAGCTACAGGGGTAGGTTGTCTAGATCCTGGGAGGATATCAGTTTGTTACTTGAACATCCTGGAAAGGTTTGCTTTTTCATACTGATACAGAAAATGACAAATCAGTTGAGTTATTGAGTCACACACCATCATCCTTTTGAACCTGTGTCAATGCTTGTGTTCATCTGTGTCTATTTGTAATACGTAGCTCAGTGCGATGCTCACATACGCAAAACTCTGCTTTAAGGTGGGTAAAATATGGTAGAAAAGAAAATTGGTGCTCTAATCTTGCTAATCCCTTGGATTCTGTCTCCTTTAGAGCCTATGTTTTATAAACCATTTTACCTTCACTTAAAGCCGCAGATAAGTCCATTAATGTAGCATAATATTAAGCAGATTGTTCTTGGCCTTGTGGAATGCTACCTATGAGAGCAACCTTTCTGCAAGAGAAGACTAGAAATGAAAAGAAGCTTCTTGATCTTTCAACCAAAGCAACTTACACAGTGCTGGATGTTTCAGGAGCACCTCTCTTACACTGGGAAATTTGAGCATTCATAACCAACATTTTAAATATTAAAAGGAAAATTTGTCTTCATGGTATATTTTACTTACATGAGTTTTATTTATATAGTGGTTAGAATCATTTTATTTGCCTAGCCAAGTAATTTTGGAAACTTACTCGCTAACATTCTCATCTTGAGAATTCTTTAGATCATTTGCATGTTACAGTCCTGCAGTCAAATATATTTGTAATTATGATTTGTTTCTTACAAATACTAACCATTAGAAGATATATTTTGAATGAAATTAACTCCTTTTTTCTTCTGGCTAAAATAGTAAATTTAAAAGGTTTTAAGACCACATAATTTTTAGTTACACCAGGAATTCTCAGCCTATTTAGAAGTATCCCAGAGTCTGAAAACCCCTGAGTTACTGGCTAACTCCTGAGTACGGCAACGTAGCTAGCAGGAACTGGAGCAAGCTAGATGCACTGTTCCCCTTTATTTAACAAGTGACCTTGAGGAGAGAACAACAGGTCAAAGGGAAGGTGCCATGAAATTAACTTCTTTGGCAAACTCTTGAAACTGAATATCTGTGCTCCATTACTCCCCACTTTCCCTTCTGGACCGAGCCAGACACCAGGCAGAAGGGAGGAAACAGGCCGCATACTTTGCCAGGGCGGGGCGGGGCGGGTAGCCTTGGGCGGCTGTCGGAAGTGACTGCGGTTCTAATTTCCAGGTCGAGGGCCTCTTTACCCTCCCCTGCCTCAGGATTTTAAGCATACGCCCGAATTATGCAAATGAACTGAAAAATAGAAATTTATAGATAACAGTGAGCCAGCACTGATGGCTTTTTAACAGCTTGTCACAAAGGTTGAGAATCCCTGGTTGAGACTGATTAAATAGAGAATTTAGAATCTTACGTAATTTTAAACCCTTTCATGCCTAGGAAGAAAATGCTGTTCTTGAGATAGATAGCTCTTCAGAGGATACAGTTTAAGGTATGTAAAAACATCAGTTTTCAAAGTCAGCTCCAGTCATGTGCCCAATAAGGACATTTTGGTCAGCAGTGGATCGCATGTTTGACACTGGTCTCATACAATTATAATACCGTATTTTTATGTTTAGCTACACAATTACTTACCATGGTGTTACAGCTGCCTACAGTGATCAGCAGGGTGACATGCTCTGCAGGTTTGTAGCCCGGGAGCAATAGTCTGGACCACACAGCTTGGGCGTGTAGTAGGCTGCACGCTGCGTTTGCCTAAGTGCGTTCTGTGATGTTCGCACAGGATGAAGTCATCTAACAATGAGTTTCCCAGAATGTATCTCTGTTGCAAGGTGGTGCATGACTGCACTTTTAAGCTAGCTGTTGAAAACGTTCTCACCAGTTAGAGAATTTATATTTCTCACCACTTTCACAAGAAACATCTAAAATGATCGCTAGAAATTAAATACTGTTACTTACATGGTCAAAGCTTTTTAAGTAAAATGACCAGCAGACCACCACTTTGGCTACCTCCAGCATCAGAGTGTGGTGTGTCACACGTCCGCGCTGTGGGCGAAAGGTTTTGTGACAGGGTCTTTGTGGAACTTGGAGCAGAATCCCTTTGTGCGTGGGGCCCGGGTAGTTGCAGGGTGAGCAGCATCCTGAATTCCCAGCAGCGTCGGGCATTTCGGAAAATGAAGAATTTACAAGAATGAAAGGGTCGGTCAAGAAGGAAGAGCAATTATTTCCAAACTACTCGCAGGATGACTCTTTACAGGTCAATAAAAACCTATGTGGAGTGAAGACCAACCTAAATTAGCAATAGCCTGAGTCACTCAATGTGAAATACAGGCAGTGTCACTGTTTCAAAGCACAGAGAATGCGCAGAGTCTGCCTGTGGAGTCATTTGTGTACGAAGAATACACTTAAGTCCTTCATACTCCTAGTTAAATATGCTCTTTGTAATGTTACTTAGACTAGTGATATGTATTAGGAACCCTTAGTTTTGCTGGGACTTAACAAAACATGGAATAATAACATCAAACTGAATTAACCGAGTAAATGAAATTTTACCTTTAGAAAGAATATAGAACTGTATCTTCCATATTATTCAAATTAAGCTGTTTGAAATAATTAAGATCGTCTTGATTGTCCACTATCGTTTTCTAATGTTAACATTTTATACTTATTTACCTCGTTTTCTTTCAAGGCAACAAGGGCCCTAGAGCTTAGTTCCTTGCCCGTAGACCCAGGCTCGTTTCTCATTTCTCCTGACAGCGCGGGTCAGTCCTCACAGCTGGCTTCCTCGCCAAGTGTCGGGGGAAGAAGACAGCCCGCCGCCGTTCAGTAATCCTGCTGCCCAGTCGGCCGGAGAAGAGATTTGTTCAC
The DNA here is from genome assembly GCF_000956105.1 of Propithecus coquereli. Lineage (NCBI taxonomy): Eukaryota > Metazoa > Chordata > Mammalia > Primates > Indriidae > Propithecus > Propithecus coquereli. The sequence goes on from NW_012138858.1 coordinate 1,112,858, forward strand.
CTCTTCCAGCTTTGTTTGTTCTCAGTAGTTGTAGACTTTAAATTAGTTCCAATGAAGTGTTCCTTTTATGAAATTTTAGGTAAAAGCCCAAATGTATAGCAAGAAGCATGTAAAATAAACTCTACGTAACTGACATTTCATATCTGATAGCATCCTCTTGGTCAGATGTCTGATAAAAAGATTATTTTCAAATTTATCACAATTCCCGATACTTGCACTTTTTTAGCTGTGTTTCTGAGAATTTGTAGATGCATATTATTATACTTATTGCCAATTAAACTTTTTATTTAGAAAGAAATTTTCTTTTTGAGTTCTTTTTGGTTTTCTCCCTCTGCTCTCTCTTACCCATTTTTTTCAGTCTTTTTTGTCTTAAGTTTTTTTGAGGTTGTCATGTACTCATCCTGTCTTACCAGAAAACATTCCTTAGAGCAGTAGAATGGGAAAAACCTCAAGACAGCTTTTAGAGCAAATCCTAGATGTCAGACGGCCAGTGGACGTTCAGTGGACACTTGCTGAGTGCATAAGGTATGTCTGCGTGGGGAGCTGAGCTGGGACAGTGCTCGCAGATCCCACCCAGAGCCTTAAACCGTTGAACGTGCTGCCTTCGCCCTGAGCTGGTGCTGTACCCCTCACAGGCCCACCTCCCCTCTCGCTTCTACTCACCCTCTTCCCTGCCTGCTCTGTGAGCTGTTCCGTGTATGATTTCAGGACTTTTTCGAGACACAATAGCGTGTTTGGTAAAAACTCCCAGGGATGGTATCCACAGCCCATCTCCACAAGCGCTAGTGACGTGCTAGGCTGTGCGTCCTTCTTGGCTGTATTTTTAAATTCTTTTGTGTACTTGGTTTAGTCCTTCGTGAAGATGCCCGTCTTATAAATTAATGTAATGCTAGAATCGAATGTAAATGGTTCTACTCCACGTTTTCTTTGGGATAATAATCAGGACCATCACAAAGTCTGAGCTGCGACTTACCCTATCCAGAGCTCAGTTTCCAACCTTTCTGTCAGGGAGGCTGCTCATTTCCAATGACCATCCCTATTGATTGCTGTCACCCCCCACCTCAGACCACTCTGGCCTAAAATGAGCATATTATCCTGGGATTCTGTAAAGACTACTTTATATATGAGTGAGTCGTTACATGATGGTTGAAAAGTTATCACGTTGAAGTAGGCAAACCACTGTAACAATTCCCAAACCTTACTGACTTAACACATTTCAAGCTTATTTTTTGCTCATGTCACATTCACTGCCAACTAAGTTCACATAAAGACTCCAGAGACCCAGGATCCTTCATCCTGGGCTCCAGCATCCTCCAAGGCTTCAGAGCCCTCTGCCCCACCTTCTGCATCTGGTCCACACTTAGGGGAGGAGAGAGGGTAGAGGCTCACAGGTGTCCAGGCCTGTAAGTGATGCACCTGGCGCTGTCACCCACATTCCCTTGGCTTTCCTAAGTCATGGGCTCCTGCTGAGATGGGAAACCTGGGACTGTGTGCCCTGGAGGAAGGGGAGCGTTTCGGAGTGTTTGCCACTTAGATGTTGACATGGCTTATCCACGGCGGATCGAATGTGGTGAATTCGTCTGGTATTAAACAGCAGTCAGTTCTTTTTGTTGACATCTCTTAAGTTTTACTTCGTGTGCAGTTTTTATTCTGATGATGAGGTCTGTTAAAGTCATAACACCTAACTCAAAGAAGGGTTTTAGGTAAGGGTAGTTTTCAATAAGCCCATTCTTTCCATGCACTGAGAAGCTTAATTTCTAATGCAGAGCAGGTTGCAGGCAAGGTTAAGAATAGGGGAAAGATTGGCCGGGCGCGGCGCTCATGGCGCTAATCCTAGCACTGTGGGAGGCCAAGGTGGGAGGATCGCTTGAGCTCAGGAGTTCAAGACCAGCCTGAGCAAGAGCGAGATCCCATCTCTACTAAAAATAGAAAAATTAGCTAGGTGTGGTGGCTCATGCCTATAGTCCCAGCTACTTGGAGGCTGAGGCAGGAGGATTGCTTAAGCCCAGGAATTTGAGGCTGCTGTGAGGTATGATGATGCCACTGTGCTCTATCTAGCCAGGGCGACAGCGAGACTGTGTCTCAAAAAAAGGGGGGTGGAGTGGGGGGGAACATGAAGCTTCACAGCTCCTCTGGGATGCTTTTTATTCAAGGGTCCAGACCATCAAACCCACCCAGAACCTGCTCAATTTTTAAGATTTGATTATATATATTTATGATATAAACATTCTGTTGCTGTTGTTTCTTTAACCTCCTCCCCCCATCCCCAACAGTGGCAACGGTAACTCTTGGTGGCTTCTCCTTGTACCTGGAGATGTGGTAGGATGTTTTCCTGGGGGCTCCCTAGCCCAGTGCGTGCTCTTGTCCCTGGCGGATCAGGGGTTAGTAGTTAACCAGACGCTAAACCTCCTGTCCCAGAAGTACAGCTCCCACCTTAGAAGCCAGTGGGGAAATTCGACTTTATGTCTGCATTTTTGTTTTTAAACAAACTCTTCTACAGTCCAATTCCCTGGAGCACTTTCCAGTTTTTTCATAGACTTTCTTCATTTCTAACATGCACATTTTTTTTACATTTCAACTTATGTGAAATTAGAATTTGTCTTGCAATAAATAACATCAATGGCAACATTTTTTTAATGGTTCCTAAAGTTCCTACAGTTGATGGTATCTTGTTAGATTTAATGAAATGTGATGTTATTTTAATATATGGCATGGTTACATTTGGTTATGTTGAGTTGTAGCTTTAGCAATATGAATAGGCTGGTGATGATTTATATTCAACTGAACCCCCAAATGCAACATTTTCTGTTGAATATTTATTAGTTATTCCTCATCCTATATTCATTTTGGTTATTTATGCATTTATTGTAATAGAAACAGCTTACCCTTTTTGGACATACATTGTATACCTGACAATGTTCTAAGGCCTTTATATGTATTAACTAATATAATTTTCACGACAACCTCATAAAATAGTTACTGTTATCCTCAATTCACGAATGAGAAACTGAGACACAGAGATGTTAAGTAATTTCCCAAAGTCACACAGCTAGTAAGTGGCAGGGCCGGGGGTCAGGCCCAGGCAGTGTGGCTCCAGAATGCCCACTCTGGGTACCAGATTTGTCTTCATTGTTCCTTGCCAGTTGGGAATGAGTCAATATTCACATTTTTCCAAGATACATTTTGATTTTAGCTTTATTTGCTGTATTATCATCATCGTCATCATCATCATCATTTTTTTCTTGTTTTAAAATGGGGTTTGGAGTCTCTCAGAGGGTTGTCTGTTTTAGAAAGGTAAAACTCTTAAAAAATTATAGCCATGTAAATTATATTTATAGAGAAAAAGTCTTGATTATTTTTAACATCAGACATTTTTGTTCCTACTAATTATTTTAACAACATTCAATATTTGGTTAAAAATCTATTGACATTTTTAATGTCCCTCATCCCATTATTATTCATGGATTAGACCACTACATTAAAGTTTATTTATAATGTTGAATATATTCATCTGATTTGCAATGCTATTGTTATCTGGTTTTCATATACTTGCCCTTTTGTATGTCATTGTCAGTATTCTGTGTTAGATAGAATCCTAATACCACTGTATGTATTTTTCTTCATACTATATTACTGAACAGTTTAATGCTTAATAAATGTTAATAGATAAGAAATATATATCTATTTTAAAAATCATTACTGCAGTAGAGTTTTTTGTTTTTTGTTTGTTTGTTTTTGTTTCTCCCCCAGTGATTCTGGTCATTGTCTTCTAAGAAAAGAAGAACAGGAAATAGGCAAAACAAGGACCCTCCTCCCTTTCATAACGACAAATCAGTCACCAGAGTCCAGAGACCAATAGACACATCAGTAATAGAGAACAGACAGTGGGTTGAGATGTCTGGTGACATTTTAGTTTGATATAAGCGTCTGCCTGACAATTGGAGCACTTGCCATGTGCCAGACATGGTTGTAGCACTTCACCCGGAGTAACCCATTAGGTCCTAATAATCCTGTAAAGTGGTGACTGTTGTTATCCCTAGTTCACAAATGAGGAGACTGAGATGCAGACAGGTTATAGCTTTTACATACTAATAATGCGTTTGATTTTTATAACTGTCCTCTAGAATAGGGTTCCCCAACCTATGGTGAGTTGTGTAATTATTATATATCACAATGTACCAATAATAGAAATAAAGTGCACAATAAACGTAATGCGCTTGAATCATCCCGAAACCAACCCCCACCCCGTCTGGTGGAAAAATGATCTTCCACGGAAACAGTCCCTGGTGCGCAAAAGGTTGGAGACTGCTGCTCTAGAACACTGGCATTATTACTATCTCTATTTTTTGGTGGGGGGAAAGAAGATTCAAGAATTTGAGACCTCTCTACCCAAGCATACCCAGCTGGTAAGCAGAACAAAACACCAACTCTGGTTTCCTGACTCCAAATCCGAGAGGTTTCCACTCCACGCCACATCACTACTCAGCTCCCTGTGGAGTCCCCCATCTTGAATGTAGCCATCCCTGTCACCTGCTTCCAGCCCCCCATTTCCTGTTGTCACCTGCTTCCAGCGCCCCCCATTTCCTGTGGGCACTCAAACGCCGAAGGAGCGTCCCAAGTGTGGCCTTCACCACTGCCACCTGCTGTTCACTGACTCCCTGTCACTCGCAGGATCAAATTCTAATGACCCAGGTGGGCATTCAGGCGCTGCAACGGCCGACCCCAAATTACTCCTGTGCAAACTGATTTCTCAGCCGAAGTTGTCCACTTAACTAGTTTTTCCTAAATATTCCAAAGATCTTCAGGAAACTAAACGTGCAGTTGGACCTTGTCTTCGTGAGTTTGTCCTCACTTCACGCACCCAGAATGCACGCTCCTTTCCTCCTCGTGTGCTGCAACGCTGTGCCTCTGGGCACAGTATCTCATCATCTTCTATTGAAATGCATTTGTCTGAGTGTCGGGGGGTAACCCTTGAAGCTAAAAAACTTATCACGGACTAAGGAAGTGTTCATTCATGCAGTCACTGCTATATGCAAGACGCTGGACTAAGGGTCGAACCTGAACTTGGTGTGCAAGTTAACAGAATTTGTTCCTGAAAGAGCTGCAATAGGCTGAAACATAACTGAATCTCAAAAATTTTAGATAAATTTAATGAATGATAAGTTAATAAGAATGTTCTTGTATAACTTACGGAAACAGAAAAGTCCTGAGCTTAGCAATAGATGAAGCATTTTAAAGGTCTCGAAAGAGACTGTAGAGTTGGAGTCTGGTCCAATACTCTTAATTTGCAAATTTAAAAATCCAGGCTCAAAATGTTTTCCAGCATGTTGCAACTTGTTTTAACGTGCAGCAGCATTAATTTCAACATTGTCTAAATTAATTTTGCTCTAGCAGCCTTAAAAAATAGAATAATGTATTATTATGCATTGGCTTAAAAGGAAGTGAACATTATCTGGAGCAAGAATTAATATCAAAGTTTAAGTGAAGTCAAATTTTCATGTAAAATTTAAGTACATAAAGAAGAGCCTTAATTGGAACGAAAGACAACAAAAGTGAGTGTGGCGAGAAGATGAAACAGGATATAGAAGGTATGGAAGGCAATCCAGGTGAAAAGGCAGTCGCTTACAGACTCGTGGGAAAGGTAAGCTATGTGAGTTTGGCCAAATGGCAAGTACTGGGAGGATGACTGAAGAGTTAACTGTCGAGAGGAATAAACTTCTGAGGAATGACTTAAACACCAGGTAAGACTTTTTGAAAGCTATACCATAAGTTTGAGTGACAAATGGATAAATGAAATTCTTGGCATTTGTTCTAGTCTTTCTAAGGACACTGGTCAAAAATAGCATGGATTCGAGGAAAACAGTACTCGGTGATGAGAGGTGGTGTTTTCTCTGGGACCCAGAAACAAAATTTCAGAGTTTGCACTGGAAAATGACAACGTTCCCAAGACCCCAACAAGTGCACATGTCAAAATCACAAACAGAGAACACATTGCTTTGTTCCCCTGACCTCCGTGATATGGTTCAGTCCAGGAGGTTGACAAGTCCAGGACGCTCACACTCCGAACGGTGCAAAGAAGGCTTCGCAGCGCAGGTAGCTGGGCGGGGCCTCGCCACGACGGGGGCCCCGTTGAAGGACATTTTCCGAAAGAGCTGCAATAGTTTCTGGCCAAAATCTGTTACCAGCTTTGTCACTTAGCTCAGCCTTTCCCTGGGAATGTTCTGGGGAAGACTGGGCATGTGAAGATGTTAGCAGGTGTTGCACACATGTAAACTGGATCCATGGTCCATTTCGAAAATCCAACCAAATAGGTTGCTTTGTTACATAATTTACTAGAACTTTCAGTGTACATTTTGAACCTCAAGAAGAGAAAATGTTGTGCAGTCTCTTGCAAATTAACTCACCCCAAACCCTTTTTCCCCTGAGCAACCTGTAGGACAAT
>NW_012138858.1:1119499-1120196 GCF_000956105.1 Propithecus coquereli
ATCAGTTCCAACAGAGGAGGCCGCCCGAGGTTCTTCTTCAGGGTGTAAGACGCTCATTTGCGCAGGTCTGAGTACAAGTCACTGTCTGCCAGTTCGGGTTGGGAGAGTGACCACGCGCATCTCTTTCCTCTCCTCCCTGACCTAGGTGTCAGTCTATGAATGCAGAGCACAAGAAGGGAGGTGACAGTAGAGTAGGTGGGAGGGTTCAACAAATACTGTCCTGGCAATCTAGGAAGTGGATGAGGCGTGACAAGTGCCTCAGTGGAAGAACCAGCCATATCCTCGGGGCTTGCAGAAGGCCCTGGAGAGATGAGTGTCGATGTGTAGGGCCCTCCAAGGCCCTCAAAGAACCTGCAGCCCAAGGATGTCCCCTTGAGGCTGAGGGGAAAATGAGGGGTGAGGATAGGGAGGTTGGATGACAGTCTTCACATGGCCACACAAAGTCCTTGCTCCACTGCATGGCAGGTGACCACCCCTTCCCTGCCCCTCTGATCCCTTCCCACCTCCCTCCATGGAGGAGAGAGAACATTGACTCTTTGGAGAAACTGGTATAGAGACTCCCAACTTGGTGACACGGGATGGAGGGTGAGGGGCAGGTTCTAAAACAAGGGGATTAAGAAAAATTCTGCAACACTGAGTAGCTGGAGGCTCTGCGCTCAGGAAGCTAACAACCAGGTCCCCCTCACAGGCAGAAGAC
>NW_012138858.1:1121172-1147606 GCF_000956105.1 Propithecus coquereli
AGCTGAAATGATCCGCTCCTTTGGAAATGGGATCCCAAAGAGAAGAGAGTCAAATACATCAAGATTATAGCAAAGGTACATTCCATATCGATAGCCACGCAGCCAGACTGAAGCAGGACGACAAAAATCTTCATGGGTCGGGGGAGGACTGATACGTTTGATTGTATGGAAAATGTATTGACAAACAGGTGACAGATGTATTTGAGAATCTGGGGAAAATTAAAAGTAAATTTATAGGAAAGAAGGCAACTGAGAAAATATGACAATCAGCTTCAGAAAAACTGAAGGTATACGCAAGAAAAGAGGTTTTGCTACTTGGTGGTTTTAATAATGTAACCACTAACGGCTGACTTAATAACAGTTGTGCTTACAACTCCGGGAAGATGAGAGTGTCTGTGTATGCTGTTGGCGTAGGAAGTGAATACAGGATGCCTCAAATTGATAAATCCAGAAAGAGCACTTGGTGCACTATTTAGATGTGGGGAGGTAAATCCAGGGAAGGCGGCGGAGCTGAAGTCGGTTGCCTTCAGGGAGCGAGAGGGACGGGTGCAATGGGATGGGCCAGAGAGGCTGTTTTTCATTATGAGCATTCTGGTGTTGTTTGGATTTTTAAATTATGCTCGTACATTACCTTGGTTAAAAATGAAAATGGAAACAAACAAAAATTTACATATCTAAAGCCATCCAAGTTTCATTTCTTTATAGTTCAGGTTGGTAGGGGGAAGTTTACTGCTCGTGTTCCCTCATTAGCTGCAGTCAGCGAACGCTTGCATGAGCAGCTAATACTCAAGTGTAGGCTCTCTCCGTGCTAAACCGAGCGTCTGCAAACTGGAGACACGCAGGCAGCAAGAGGCGAGGGATTCGCTTTCGCAGCCTCCCTTTCCTAGTTCTCCACGAGCTGGTAGGCGTGGGAGCACACCTGTGGGCCGGGAGCACACCTGTGGGTGGGGAGCACGGCCTCCCCTGCCTCTTACAACCTCTTTTCTCCACTTTACTGTAGAGAGGCCTGAACCCTCTGCCCGAGGCAAACCTCAGAGGCCTCAGACTGCAGACCACCGCAAGGCTGGCTTCAAGGAGGCTCCCAAACCTGCGGTAGGACCCTGTCTTTCCCGGCCTTAAACATGTTTCTGCTGCAGGGAGGCCCGCACTAGGAAAGGAATGTCTTAGTCCGAGGTGGGATGTTCTGAAGTGAGATATATTGGAGCGAAGGGCAGCAAGAATGATAGTTTTTTATTTAATACCTTTTCCTCTTCCCTCCCTCAATTATCGGGAGGTGCTGCACTGCTGCCCAGGAGAACCCCCCCAAGGGAAGCCGTGGTAGGAAACTTGAAGGGGGGGAGTCCTCAGATGGCCCACGTGGCCAGGCTCCCTGCAGAATTAGAATTACAGCCACTGGCCTGCCAGAAGGTATTACTGACCCGTTTATTTGAATTTTGAATGGAAAAATGAAGCTAGTTTTTTAATGACAGAAAGTAAGTCAAAGTTGGCTGATTTGTTTGACAATGAGGACCCTTTACCAATTAGTTTTTATGGGGACATTTTGCATAATAATACAAACTTACTGTGTTTCCAGTTTTGACAAAATGTATTTAAAGCCCACAATATAAAAAGCATTCTATCAAAAATATTGTTTGGGAAAAGGCTTATTGACACCATTGATATTACCATTTTCTCAATCCTTTCTGAGCATGAGCTGTTCAAAGGGGTGCCTCATAAAAGAATAAAAGGTAAAATTAATAGTCACTTGATAAATCTTGATGAAGCCTTTTTATTATACTATAATTCTCAGAGATGGAAAAGTTGAGTAACTCAAAGGCTTGGGGAAATGTTCAAGCCAAGTCATTTCAAATTCTTTACTCTCAATAAAGTTGAAGGCAGATGCAATTGAGCTATCCTTGGCTAGAATACTGAAAATGTTTGATGATGAATCACTGTGCAATTTCTAGCATATCATTTGGAAGAAGTTGAAAGAACCAATGATATTGTTCCATCAAAACTGCTTCCATTTCCATCTACTTATTTATGGGAATAAAGTTTCTTGGTACTTATATCTATGCAAATAAAAAAAGCAGGAATAAAATTCATGCTGGCACGGTGGCTCACATCTATAATCCCAGCACTTTGGGATGCCAAGGCGGGAGGATCATTAGAGGCCAGGAGTTCAAGACCAGCCTGAGGAAGAGTGAGACCCTTCTCTACAAAAAATCAATAAATAAATAAATAGAAAAATTAGCTCTGTGTGGTGGCGCATGCCTGTAGCCCAGGCACTTGGGAGGCTGAGGCAGGAGGATCACTTGGATCTGGGAGTTTGAGGTTGCAATGAGCTTTGATGATGCCACTGCACTCTAGCTAGGGTGACAAAGTGGGACCCTTTTTCCAAAAAATAAAAATGTTCATGCTGAACTCTGGCTCATTCTTTACAAAAATATGACAGTCTTACTCATCTCATTAAGAGACTTATTTCCTATAAAATATTATCTTAATGTTTATATAGAAAGTATAAAGTGTTGCAGAATGATTTGTGATCACTGGAAATAAAAACATTTATAATTGCTGTATATTTATATATAGTCTTTTTTGGCAGAAAAGTATGATAGGGTAATCAATAAACAATTTTCAAGTATAAACATGTATTACATTAGAATAAAATCCCATGGGGGAAATGGAATAGAAACACCAGTTCAGAGAGAAAAATAATGTGAAGTTTTTGACTGTTAAAGAAGAAATGGCTCTTGTATTTCAATACGGGTGATCATGGCTATTAAATTGTGCTAATATTCCAGTGGATGTACTGAAGAGAATACTGTAAGTATTTGGCATGAAATTTTCTTTTGCAGATATTTAAACTGACAGCAAAAATTTTAGATGGCAACTTAAAAAAATGTGTGAGTGAATGCATAGTTTTTCAAAATGCTTTAAGTGGTTTACATAAAGAAAAATATTTGAAGGTAGTAATTCTGTTTGCTCTCTTACCTTTCCAGACCATATTCAGGTTATCAATTGCTGTGTAAGAAATAACTCCAAGCGGAATGACATAAAACAACAATTGCTTATTATAGATATTTATTATCAATATTTTTTTCTTATAGTTGTACAGTTCTGGGGTTGACTGGCCTCAGCCAGGTGTCCTATTTCATATCTTTCATGCAGTTGTGGCCAGATGGTGGCTGGGGCTGGAGGTACCTCAAAGGCTTCCTTACTCACATGTCTGATGGGCCTTGCTGGCTGTCAGCTGGGATGGCAGCTACTGGTGGCAATTCCTACACACAGTCTCTCTCTGCAGTTTGGGCTTCCTCACAAAATGGCAGCCACATACCAAGGATGAACGTCCCAAGAGAGAAAACCAGACAGAAGTCCTTTCACCTTTTATGACCTAGTCTTGGAAGTCACAGAGTGTCACTTCCTTTCATGGCATCCTCTTGGAGGCAATCACAAAGTCTAGCTCAGACTCAAGGGCAGGAGACATAGATGTCCCCTCCTGTTTCAGGAGTGGCAAAGTTCTAGAAGAGCATGTGGGACTAGACATATTTTTACAGCCGTTTTAGGAAGATACAAATTGCTACAGATCACTACAGGGAGAAGGAAGACAAATAGTTGTATGGACTGATCCCATCACGGCAGAAAATGAATGGAAAAATGCATCTGCGGCATGCTGCTGCGTCCCAGCTTGATCGCAAGAACTGCTGATCTTCCGGGGCAGGAGAACAGAGCTGAAATGATCCGCTCCTTTCGCCTCTGGCGGACTGAGAGCCAGTCCGTGCACACACTCCCTCACTCCCCCTGCGAACCGCAGAGAAAAGGGCACGGTGTTCCTAAGCGTCCCGTCCCACAGGCTTTCTGTGAGGTTGGCTTGGGGCAGGAAGCTGTCTTGGTGAAAAATATTTGAAACCAAGTAGGTATTTTCCTTCAACATCGCAGCCTCCAGCCCTCTTTTGGTATCTAATTGCCTCCATTCCCCTCCCCACCCTGGAATGATTTTCATGTAGTTGGAAAATGTCAGTTAAAATTCACACCCTTACTATAGTGGAAGAGATGCAAAAAATAGAAATGGCGTTCTTTGCAGACACTCTCGCCACCCTTTGCATATGGCTTCCAGTGAGAGGTTTTTTTTTTTCTTCTTCTATTTCACTGCTGATTTGGCTATGGGATCTCAGAAAACTTGGGCTCTTGCCTATAACTAAGAATATAAAGGCCTTACACAGAAAATGTTGAAGTGTATAAAAATCTTCAATATATACTATTTTGGGATTACATATCAACATAAGATTTAGGATTCAAGCCCCGTGTCTTTATCTATCTAGATATCATGAAAAAGCTACCACCTTCCTACGTGTAAATGTGTGGAAATACCCCAAGGGCATTAGCTGCATTTTCAGCGCTTTGGTCCTTTTGTCTCCCTCAACCAAGCACCAGGACTTGAGGGGCCTCACCTGCAATGCTGAGACCGAAGAACACCATCCATTGTGTGTGAGCTTTCAGTGATTAAAGGATCTTCCTGCAGACAAGCTGCATGCATATGGTGGGGAAGAACTCCTGAATTTCTTCCTTGGCTATTATACCTGTGGGCCCATTTTGCCTTGTCATTTCATTTATTATTATAATAATCATTTCACGTGCAAATCATTTAATAGTATGGTTTTTCTGAATAGAAATAGATACATTCTATTTACATATGTAAATACATTCTACAATGGCAAAGAATTTTGGCATATCTGAAGGATATAATATAGATGATATAAAATGATATATATTTAATAAAATAATATAAATTATACATTACGTAATAAATATGAACATAATAAAACTACGTATCTTTCATGTATGCCAAAATTCTCCTTGCCATCGCAGAAGTGGAAATATTACATTATTACCTACTTCAGCTCAACGTCCCACTGATGGTCAGGGATTCCAATCAGCTGGGAGTACTATTTGGAAAAAGTAAAAGGATCTAATGATACATGATTACTTAATATGCTATTTTCTTGGGTTAAAAAAACAAGTTAATTGTGGTCTAGTAAATATGTTTGAAATATCTTGGCTATAACTAAAAAAGGCAAATATAAACCATTGACATCTAGACATTTCAGCAGCTGGAGGAAATGCCAGCATAATTCCTAAATCGAGAGTTTTAGTGACAAAGCAAGATATGCCTGGAGGAGTTACACGGCCAAAATTATCCCTGCCATTTCCACCAAATGTTTCTGCAGAGCACCTAAAATGGTGTCTGCTGTAGGAAGTTAGCCATTTTTTAAAGAAGCATTTCCTACTTGTAGGACCTATGGAATGTAGTGCTTGCTCATGATTGCGGTGTCTCTACACTGGTTTTCACCAACAGTGAAGGAATTAGGACATCCGGCCTGGCCTGATCCCACCCAACCCTGCAACCCAAAGCTTTTAATGAAAGTACCTCCGAGACAGCCCCCAGCAATCCCTGCCTCCTGGCGTTCACACCCCACACCCTGTGTACCGGGGTTGGTCTGTGTGACCAATATCGAGGGTAGGTCACTTCTGAGATTAGGTTATAAGAGTGCAGCTTCTGTCTGGGGCATTCTCTCTCTCTCCCCCTCACTCTGGGGGACTCCAGCTGCTGTGACACGAGCAGCCTTATGGAGAGGCCCATAGGTCAAGAAACTGAAAACCTTTGGCCAGCAGCAGTTGAGGAGAGAGGCATGCCAGCCACCACAGGAGTGAGCTGGGAAACAGATTCTCCTGCCTAGTGGAACCTTGAAATGACCTTGGCCTTGTGAGAAACCCTGAGCCAGGACACCAAACTAAGTCACTCCCAGATTCTTGACCTTCAGAAACTATGCAACAGGATACATGTTTGTTGTTTTAAGCTACTAAGTTCTGGAATAATTTGTTATGCAGCAATAGATAACTAATGCATGACTAAAATTCTTTTTAAATCCAATACTTGATCTGCCTTTGGTCTTTCTTTTCTGAGTAGAGTGGGTTTTACTTCCTATGGGCAGTTTGCGTAGGGGAAGGAGGAAGCGCTCGAGGGCTTGACTGTCCTATCAATGTACTTGGTGCAGCTGGAGCTGGCCAGCAGGGAAGGGGCAGGACCCAACATTTAGAATCAACACTGAGACCCTAGTGTTGGCCCCATGGTGAGCCAGGCACGTTGCTGGCTTCACTCAAGGAAGGAGGTACCCATTTTACAGATGTGAAAACTGGTGCACAGAAGGGATAAGACATTGGCCCAAAGCCACATCCCCATTCAGGAATCACAGGTTTGCTGGCTCCAGAGTCCCTGTTGCTGCCTTGGCCATGTCGTGTTAGGGCACCTACGCAGGCCCTCAGGCGGCTGGCAGACGGCACCACACAGGGTGGGACTTGGAGAGGGTCTGAGCCCCAGCTGCCCACTGACTCCCTGCGTGACCCTGCACAAGCTGCTCCACATTTCTAAACCTCAGCCTTAAAGGATGCTGAGACAACCGATGTCACAGTGGGGCTGTGGGGACTGAGTGAGGTCACCCACTAAGTAACTAGACCAATAAATCACTTGGGCTGGTTAGTCTGATGATTAAGGGTGGGTGAACGCTGAAGAAAACAAATGTGTGTCTTCACCGCACACACACACACACACACACACACACACACACACACACACACACACAGAGGCATGTTTCCTCAAGAAAACTGCTTGAATAAGCTCTTTATCATGGTCTGGTGATTGGAATGTAGAGTGTGGGCACGTGACTACGGATCATTCTGGAAAGAAAGATGGAGCCCACACTGGCCTGGACCTTTAATACCTAGAAAACTCTCATGAGTGCCTCAGCCAGCCGCTGTGCCATCCATTGTGTGTCTGAGACAAGGGTGAGTCCAAATTTAGGACGAATCACCCACGTTCCCATCCCTGCTCTCTCGGCGTCCTCTTCATTCCCGTGTGGCACACGCTTCAGCTTGCACGATGCTCAGTCGGAGCGGAGCTGTCTCCCCCTGCCGCTGGGCCCCTTGTGCTAACCTTGTGCCAGCACCCTGAGTGCTCAGTACTTGCTGGGCTCCAGGATCCACTGAATGTCACCTCGTGTTGTGATAAAAATCTCAGTGGGGCTTGCAGTCAGAGTTGGGAGGGAAGGGCCTTGAGCAGTGAACTGGGGTTTGGGCTTCTGTGTAATGCAGGAAGCTCTTTTCCTAAAACACGCCTGACGCAGGACCCTCTGCCACTGCTGGAACATGTGTAGGGGCGGGAACTTAGCACTTGCAAGGATCTGATCCACTCGAGCATACTTGTTCACGCTAGCTCAATCCATAGCTAGTGCCTGCTTCCCACACACCAAGCGCTGCGAGAGACCCTGGGACGAGCACCCAGCCAGGCAGACCTGAACTGCTGTCACCTCTTCCCCTCAGGCGTGGAACCCCAACGCTGTGATTTGAATGTGTCCCCCAAGGTTCAGATGTTGGAAACTGAATCCCCAATGAAACAGTGTTGAGAGGTGGGACCTTTAAGAGGTGAGCAGGTCATGAGGGCTCTGCCCTCCTAAATGGGTTAATGTCCTTATTGAGGCAGTGGGCCCATCGTCCTGAGAGGCGTTCGTGATAAAAGCAAGTGCAGCTCCCTCTCCCCTCTCTTGCCCTTCCACATTCTGCCACGGGATGACACAGCAAGAAGCCTCTCTCCAGATCCTGCCGCCAGGCTGTTGGACTTCCCACCCTCCAGAACCATGAGCCAAATAGATTTCCGATCGTTGTAAATTACCCAGTCATGGTATTCTGTGACAGTAACACAAGACACCCATCATGAATGTGTAATTTGGGAGTGGACATCTTCTGTAGTTGAGGAAACTTCCAGTTTCCTTGCTACTCTTCCCTGTGGTGGCAGAAGATACCCTCCCACCAGCCCATTCCTGCTCCTCGTTTCTAAAAGTGGCAGGTCCTCAGACCACCCGGGTCAGAAACTTTACAATGCCCGAGCTATTGGGAGCCACCAACTCTTCCTCTAATGGAAGCCCCAAAGTATCAGAATCTACAGAAACACTCAGGATTTAAGAGACACACTGCACAGTGCACTGATGCCAGACCAAGTCCTTCTAGCTACCCACTGTGCAAACACCTCGCTGATTTTATTTTGCAGATTTGGTTGCATTCCCCTATGCGCAGGGGCAGTCGCATGGATCGCGGTTCTCAGGAAGAACACAGCTTGCACTGGTTTTCTGCTGCTGCCCTTACAAATCGCCACAAATTTAGTAGCTTAAAATGATGCGAATTTACTATATTACAGCTCTGTAGATCAGAACTACCACGGGTCTCACAGGTGTGGGCAGGGCTTTGCTCCCTCTGCAGGTTCGAGAGAGAACTGCTGTCCTTGCATTTCCAGTTTCTAGGGCCCCATCTACGAAGCCAGCAGCGGCGCAGCTGTCTGATCCTCCTCTGTTGTCTCATCTCCCTCCCTGCGGACGGCAAAGGCCTCTGTTTGTAAGGACTCCAGGGATTAGACAGGGCTCACCTGGAGAATCCAAAATAATCTCCCCACCTCAAATCTGTGCCCTAATCACAGTTGCACAGTCCATTTGTCACGGGAAGGGACAGACATTCACAGGTTCTAAGGGTTAGGGCATGGACTTGGGGCCACCCTCTGCCCCCCACAAACTGTTGTTTTCCTTCCTCTTCCGCTGGTCATTGCTCTCCACTGACCAGGTTTCACTCTGGAATCAAATGCAGGAAGTGACGAATGATGGGTTTCCCTGTGCACGGTTGCTCTGTCCCCACGTGGACCACGCTGGCTCCCTGACTTTCTCTCATCACCTCGCTGCCTCCTCCCGCCTCTGGCCGTGAAGTTCCCACCCCTTCCCCGTCCAGCTCCTAACCAGAGCCGCTCACTTGGCTCTGTGCCCCCGGCTCTGTCTCACCCGTGTGCTCACACACCTGGCATTGAGTTATCCGCTGTGTCTCTCACTCCTAACGGCTTCACTGAGCTAATTCTTGTTTCCGGCCACATAACCATGCGGTTCAAGGCGGAGACCTTACAGTTTCTCTCTCTCTCCCTCCTTCTCTATTTCTCTGGCTTCACATAGCACCAGCCATATAAGTCCTTGATATTTATCTTTACTTTCTGACTGACTAACCAGGAAAAAATCTCAAGAGGGGAGATTCAGGGGACCAGGAATCCCGTTCCACAGGGGTCGCCTTAATGTTGATTCATCCTTCGGTCATCTAGTGCTTGTGGTTAATTTTAGTAAAATTTATATTTACTAAAATTTACTAAAATTTATATTTACTAAAATATAAAATAGTATAAGTTAAAGAGCTTTTGAAAAATGTTAAGATTGAAAATTAAAATCACCCAAAGTCACACTGAACAAAGGTACTGATACTAATTTTTGAAAATATTTTCCTCCAGTCATAATCTTGCTCTTGCCCACAGGTGTGGAAATATAGCAAAAACAGAATGAGACTGTCTCACAGGTTATTAATGAAATGAAAGGTGGAATAATGTATAAGAGAGTGCCAGTGTAAGACATTTTAAAACTGAAAATGTGTATTTTTGGAAAGGGGAAAGGTTTTGAGAAAGAGAAAGATGAATCATTTTGGAGTCCCTAGGATAACAATAGAAATGTATCGTAAACGAGGCTTTCAACTTTAGTGCATATTGCAATGTAATAATTAGAGCTACTAAAATCCTACGAGAAACAATCCAAATCATATGTGGAAACAAATTAGCTTAATATGCTGAGTCCGTGCAAACAGAATTTACCTAGAGGTTAATAATGTGGTCCACTTGGCCATGGTTTCTAAGACTGGTAAGTACGGCTTTTTTCTCCTCCCCGCCCCCACAGAAACTGCCCACACTATTGCTCAGTGAGCTCCTCTGAGCAATGTCTTGATTTTACTCATTTCCAGGAGAGATCCCTATAAAAGCAGGGACAACCTGTGATCAACACCAAACATGGCTAAGCACTTGTAAAGTCACCTCTGACGCACACTATATATTCATTCTTTTTGGGTTATAATATTATTAATTTCAATCACTGTAAAGTTGTGATAAAACGAATTGTAATCAAAATTATATAATGTGACGTTTGGGTGTTGTGATTTTGAGAAATTTATCTTGACATGGTATTATTAAGCCAATAATAACAACAGGTGTGTGAACTATGAACAACAAACATTAAAAAAATTTGACGGCTAAATGGTTTGATCTCTCCCCAGCTCAAAACTCTGCAATGGTCCCAGCTCATGCAGAGCAAAAGCCAAAGCTCTGAGCGTGTCTCCAGAAGCTGGGCGTGACCGGGCTTGTCCCTCTCTGTTCTCCTCTCCCACCACCCCTCTTGCCGCCCAGCCTTCCGCCTGCTCCCTGTGTAGAGTTTCCCAGGCAGGCTGCTGCCTCAGGGACTTTGCACTTGCCTTGCCCAAGGCCTGAGTTCCTCTTCTCGTAGATTCCACGTGGTTTGGTTCCTTGTGTCCTTCAAATCTGCTTTAATGATGCCGAGTGTACCAGTCAGGTCACAGACCACCCCCCTCCCCAAACTTAGAATAAAATTGTTAACTAGGTATAATATGTTAACCAGGTAACCGAACAAGCAAAACCAGAACTCTAAGGTATCACTGAGGTTGTCTGCAGGAAGCATTTCCACCCCCAGGGCTGAGGGAACGAAGGGGAAGGCTGGAATTACCGAATTTAGAAGCTTCATGGTTGGTTCAGTCTTTCCAGGAGGGTCCCGGGAAGAACAGGCCTGCGGGGCTGGTGCTGCAGTCGCGGGGCGAGGGGAGCCGGCAGACGGGTCCTTTGAGTGCTGGCAAAACCGCAGTCCGGATTCAGGTGCTGCCACAGGAAGGCAGGGTAAAAAGTGCTGGGCTGGGGCCTCTGGAAGCCCAAGTAGACGGGAGGCCCCGGGAAGCCACAGAAGCTGCAACTCCGGTCCTCTGCTGCGGGTGCTCTCGCGCCCCCTACTGGCGATCCCGAGCGGGAGCCGGCACCTGGAAGGTGCGGACGGAAGGGCAGGTTTGGAGCCCAGAGGACACCTTAGTAACTGGTAGCCTAGGATGTCTCTCCTCTTTCCCTGCTTTATTTTTCCTCATAGCAATCACTCATATATATGTACCTATATTAATATGTCTCCTACGTAATACTTGTTTATGGGCCGTCTCCCATTTCTGGAATGAAGCTCTGCAGGGACAGGGATCCTTGTCGGTTTCGTCCCCTGGGTCCACAGCACCTCACTGCCAGGCACATAGCAGGCATCTGATAATGTTGAATAAACGGATCAATAAGTAAATAAATGTTAACGTCATCGACACGCCAGACTGTTCAATGGAAAGAAGTGTCCCCTTGTTTTAGCAGGGGCAGCTTGCAACGGTGGACGTTTTGTCCTTGCAGACCATAGTGTGTCCAACAAAAGTCGTTAGTAGAAAGAATCCTATGATACTATCCTTCGGCCTGTGTGGTTTGGAATTGCTTCCCATCACATGGAGTTTGCAGTGAGAGTTCTCAAGGGCATATTCTTGTTTTGGGAGGACTGTCAAAAGGCATTGTCAGGTTCAAAGCCAGGGCTTGGCAAACTGGTCCAGAAATTTCCTTCTCAGTCAAGACATTTTTAAATTGGATCGACTCAGCCTGTTTGCATTAAATTTAAACTTGAAATTTTTCACTTTTTAAAATATTTTACTTTAGGGGATTAAAGTTTCAGTTGACATTTTTTATGAGTATTTTTTCCCCGGTAGGCTTTGGCGAACTCTGGTAAAATTAGAACATTAAGAATGGCCTTTCCCTTTTTGTTGCTTGCATTGCTTCCATAGGATTTTGAAACATAAAAGTTTGAAGGAATGTGTGAATGTTTAAGAACTTTCCTCCGGAAGTGATGAAACTTATTTAGAACTTATTTAGAAGACTATATATGTAAAATAAAATTGACAGCATTATCTCTAGGTGGAGAATTATTTAGAACTAATTATTTATGCAGTCTGAGAGATGGCATAATCACATGTGGAGATACACATGCTGTTCTCTTCTACTTATAATGGCAGTGGGGAGAAGAGGAAAGGCAGGCAGGACTTTCCTTGGTGGTGGCCACTTTTTCTTTGTTGCCAGATAGTGAGATCCACGTAAGGTGTCCCTGTGGAAGCAGTGAGGCGTCTCGGCAGGTGTGAAGGCAGCTCAGAGCCAGAAGAGCAGAGAGTTCAATTGGTCTACCCGTGAGAGTAAACCTTGAGGGGGCCAAGCAACATGCCAGGAAGCTGGGACCTTGTGGAAAAGTAGGCTGCAGGGGAGTCCCTGTGCTAGAGTGGACAGAAGACTGTTTTTTTTTCCTAACTTACTTATCATGAACATTCCCAAACATACACAAAAAAAGTATGCCCATTTTTAATTGTATTGTATTGTTGGACTTTTTCTTCTCAATTTTTAGAACATGTTTATGTGTGGAATACTAGCTTGACTAAAAGCCTTTAAGAACAGACATGTCAGGCCGGGCGTGGTGGCTCATGCCTGTAATCCTAGCACTCTGGGAGGCCGAGGCGGGAGGATCACTGGAGGTCAGGAGTTCGAGACCAGCCTGAGCAAGAGCGAGACCCTGTCTCTACTAAAAACAGAAAGAAATTGGCCAAACAACTAAAAATAGAAAAAATTAGCTGGGCATGGTGGCACGTGCCTGTAGTCCCAGCTACCCGGGAGGCTGAGGCAGGAGGATCGCCTGAGCCCAGGAGTTGGAGGTTGCTGTGAGCTAGGCTGATGCCATGGCACTCTAGCCAGGGCAAGAGTGAGACTCTGTCTCAAAAAAAAAAAAAAAAAAGAACAGACATGTCTAACATGCAAGTTGCTAGCTTACTGTGATGTACTCCCTTCTATAGCCGCAACCATGGGTAGAGTCTGCCTTATGTATTAGATTTTCTCCTTCTATCCTTTGTGTCTCTTACCTTGATTTCATATTTATGGTATCTTTATCTCTATGTGCTCTATTCTAAGTAATTTCTTCAGATCCATCTTCCAGTTCATTAATTCTCTCCCTAGTAGTATTTAATTTTGGTTTTAACCTCTTCATTGAATTTTCAATTCCAATAACTATATTTATCACTTCTATTTTGTTAATTTTCAATTCTGCCTATTCTTTTTTTATATAGTACTCTATCTCATGATTTTCTTATGTTTTCAATCAATTCTTTAATCATTTTATTTGTTCTTACTGTATAGACTTCATTGTTCTTTTGTTTCTAATCTTTCTCTTCATTGTATCTACTGATTCTCCCTTACAGTAGATTGTTTCCAGTGTTTTTTAAATTTTCGAATTGTAAACTGACTCTAACCCAACTACTAAATGTGAGAATTCCGCATAGTGTGCATTGAGGATTTTTCTCTACAGAGTAGCTTTGCATTTGCCACTGCTAGGCACCCCCAGGATATCACCAGCCAGGAACCCATTTTTATGTTAATTTCTCAACATAAGAATTTCTAAAACCAAATCGGTAGTATATATTAGAATCCCCATCCCCCAAAAGGACAGCTCTATCCTTAAAAATTGTCAAAGGAGACTTTCATTCCCATCCTGAGCTCAGGCTGACACATAGGCTTCCTTATGGTCTTCTTGAGTTAATGAGTATATATATATTTTCTATTCTATAAGTGAGATTTCAGGCCATCAAGGGTCCTATTTGGTGGTCTCAGTTCCAATGCTTTGCTTCACATGATTGCAAAACCTTGTCTCCAATTCCTGGCCAATGCCCTAGTTTACTGAGATCAGCACCCCACCCTGGACTGCCATGAATGTGTGCTCACTGTTCCCACTGACTTTCTGTTCTCTCTCCATGTGTGTCCTCTGGGAAATCCCCTTCTTTTCTGGCAGTCTCAGGTGGTACTCCTCACAGTGCCCACTTTAGCTGGCACTAAACAGAATACATGCTGTTAAGCTTTTCCACCCATCCTACTGCCTCTGGCCCAAATTATCTTTGTGGTGAAATAGAAAGACATTCAAAGCCTGGGCAAGAACCATTACCCAAAAAGACACTCAAAGCCTGGAACCCCCTTTCCAGTAGCAAAGTGCATCAGAACTTGGAAGTGTATGTGGGGAGTCCAGCTTCAGAGGACTTGGATTGTTCTGGAAATGCGTACCTACTTTGCAGAGAGCCTCATGAATAATTATCCTTGAATTTTAAAAGTTCCATAAAATAGCTCCCTATTGACAAGAATATTATTTTCTTTTAGAGTCTGTATCTTTGTCCTCTACTTGGAAGTCCCTTTCACATTCCTAAAAAGGCACTGGACCGAGATGGTCTGTTCACTGACCGGTGGTGTGCTGTTGGCCACTCGCTGCACATCTCTGAGTCCAGTTTCTGTAAAATGGATAGGTTACATGTCAGCCTACCTCCAAGGATACACCCATGGCTTTGAAAACTAAAATTAACTGTAAACTGACCTGCACATTTATTGTTTGAGGTTAATGTGATCTTAATTGTAAAACCAGATAAGGACAGTACAAGAAAAGAAACTGAAGCTCTATTGCATTTCCAAAAATTCCATATAAAATATTGGTTAACAAGCCAGGCACCCTAGCGTGCCTGTAGTCCCAGCTACTTGGGAGGCTGAGGCAGGCGGATCACTTGAGCCCAGGGGTTCGAATCCAGCCTGGGTAACAGCAAGACTCCATCTCTTAAAAAAAAATTGGCTAACAGAATCCACAGGGGGTATAAAAAGTACTAATACAGCGTGTCCATGTAGGAGTTATTTTAGAAATGCATAGCTAGTTCAGCACCAGAAAATTCAGTATAATCCACCAGAGAAAAATATCAATAAATGCAGTAAAAATATTTTAACAAATTGAACCCCAAATTATGATTTAAGGTTCTCAAAAACAAAACAAAAATCCCCCAAAAACCAAAACCCAACAAACCTAGCAATTGAAGAGGTCTTCCAAAAACTGAGAAACAGTATACATTACAACGAAAGCCTAGAGCCACATCACACATAATGGAGAAAAGTTGATCTATTCTCGTTAAGATCTGCAATAAGAAAAGGATGCCCACTCTCACCGCCTGTTACTTTAAGGTAACGTTGGGGGTCCTGATTAATGTTATTAAGCAGTTCACAAAAAATAAAACGAAATTAAAAAAAAAAACGAGGAAAGAGACAGGAAAGCATTCTGGCTTTCATTTTGACTTCACGATTTATTTACCTCCACAATGCAGTCACCACCTCTTCCAGGCCCGGGATCCTGTGTGATCGTTTTCTAAAAGTCCGGGCCAGCCCCTAATGTGGAGTTCAGCGGCAGGTACAGGTTTGCAGAAGCGGATCCCATGTGTTATGAAGTAAGTAGTAGCGGTGCAATAAGATTCACGTGTGGAAGCGCCTGTGCACACGCTAGAGGTGGAATCTTCACGCTAGCTTTGCTCATTTAGAAACAGCCGCATCTCCCGGGCGTTCTCTGCCCGGCACTCCCGCCGACGGCCCCGCGGGTTCCCCAGGCCCACGCCCCGGGCGCGCGCGCCGCCGTCCTCGCGCCGGCCAGCAGGTGGCGCGCGGCCTCCACCGCCCGGGCCCGCGAGGGGCGGCGGCTCGGCGGGAGGAGTCGCCGACAGGGGCAGCTTCCCGGCTGCGGCTGCTCCCGGTCCTCGTCCAAACGGGCAGACGGCGCCCAGTGACCGCGCGGCTGCTCCAACGGGCCCGGTCCCGCCCGCGCGGCTTCTGTCCGGGGACAGACCCCCGGGGCCGTCCGAGCAGACGACGCGCGAGTCACCGAGGTTGGGGGCGATCGAGGGGCTGGTGTCTGTCCCCTCGCGGAGGACGGGCCGGGGTCTGGGCAGCGACCTGTCCGCGCGCTTCCGGCCCCGCCCCCCGGGCCCGGCTGCACGCAGGTGGCGGGTCGCGCAGGGCCTGCGGCCGGCGGCAGGTGGCTGGGACCTCAGGTGACAGGCCTGGAGGTGGCCCGCCGCCCCGGTCGGTCCAGACCGGTCTCCTGCTCAGTTTGGCGGCTGGAGCCCTCCTCCCGGGGCTGGCCCCCTTCCCGTACCCCCTCCCCGCGCCCCTGCGACGGACTCTGGGCCAGGGAGGCCACCGCGGCCCGCGCAGACTCGGTGGCGCCACTCAGACACCTGCTCGGGCCCCAGGTGAGACACCTCTCCCCTCCTCCAGTTCCTGGTCCGAGGTGGCCTTCCAGAACCTCCCCCATCCCCGCTCTTTCGCATCCATAGAAGTGTCTTCCAGTTTGGGAATATTAATAGAATATGAATGTATTACACGAATGAATTTCAAACACTTGTCTATATTAACTATCTATTTTAAAGCAGGGTTGCAGTGTTGCCGCCTGAGGGTTGCAGTGGACATAGCCCAGCACGCTGGGACAGTCTCCAACCGGAGAGGCCTTTCTCCTCCCCCTCCCTCTGCAGTCCAGGGCAGCAGTCAAGGGTGAAGGGCGAGGGGACAGCCTTCGTGAGCCACAGGTGGAGGAGGCAGGGCGGCAGCTGCAGGTCTGGCTTAGGGGCACCTACACCCCTACAAGGCCCCCCCCCCCCACCAAACAGTAACGCCCAGGGGGCCTTTTGCTTCTTAGTCTTAAGTCATGTTCTGAATTCTGTACAGCCTTTTTTCTTCTCCTGATGAACAAGCCATTTCATTTATTCCAAAGAAGTGTCTTAACACCCACTCAGACAGGTAATGTTTACCGACTCCACATTTATTTTGCATGATCTAACTCCTCGGAGTCACAACCCACAACAACTCATTCTTAGGTTTAAACTCAGCCCCAAGACACAGAACTAAGTTGTCCCCTAAGGACAGAAGAAAAACTTGTGTTTATGGCCTTCTCAGCCCCTTGCCCCACTATGCTGGCACTGACCACACATCTGATAAGGAGAGTCAGAGTCTCTGTGCGCGAGTCCCAAGGCTCAGGGAATGTGGAGGGGACGAGAGAAAGGGTTAAAGAAAACAATGAGAGAGTGAGAGAGAGAGAGAGAGAGAAGTGAGCAAGAGAGATCTTAAAAACCATTCAGAATTCAGGTGTTGACTTCAGACATGTTTTATTATAATCTTATACAGTCTACATAAATTTGAACTTGTATTTATTTGGGTTCAGTTATAACATAGCATAATAAAAATCAAAGCACTGGTCCTCTGAAATAAAGCAGGCAATCACCATTCAATAAACACACTTGATTTATTTTGTATAAAAGGATTAAGTTTACAACTAAACTTTTATAAAAAGTTTAGTACGAATAAGTACATCATTACACTTTTTAATGCAGAAATATACATCTCTGCCACTATACAAGAAAACTCTAATTAAAGAGTTCACAAGGTTTCACTCAATATATATATTTATATATAAATATATACACAGCATTCAGTAGGCTTGCGTCAAAAAGGTAATTTCTGACCGAAAGACTTCATTTAAGTAACTGAATACTGGATCCTTCTGGTATTCACGCTCCACCTTAGAAAAAAGGCAAAGTCTGCTTAGATTGGGCAATTCCTTGTGATTTTAACGTTTTCGCTCCCCATGGTGGGAATAGTATATAAAGAAAACCTTCCAACTGCAGAAAGGGCATTTAAAAGTCTTTTTCATAAATAACGAATATCACAGTCCAGGTCAGAGAACGCCCTGGGAAGATGATCATTCTTAGTTTTCCTTCCATTTTTTTTTTCTTTTTAAAAATGTCCATTCAACTTGTTTTTGTCCTCCTTGTGAAATGGTTGAAAAATAAGTTCAGCGCCTTAAAGGATTCTGTGGATTTGTTGTTGTTGTTGTGCAAAGAAAAAAAAAAGTCATGAACACCTGCAAAAGATTGGGAGAGAAAGGCATGTTTAGGAGACTGTAACCTACGGGCAGAGGCGGCCAGACTGGCGCCTGCAGGAAGCCACAGTTTGAACATTTAACCAAACACTCAAAGACTGGGCAAACCCTGGCGTCCAGATGCAACACACACTCGGCCTCGACAGTGCAAATTAAACATTAAAATAGCAGAGACTCAAGGGGAAAACTTCCCAACCCAATCTCCTACATGGATCTCCAACAGCAGTGCTCACAGGCGCCAGTCTGCTTCTTGTAACAATTATTTGATTGAAAACAGCCCTTTAGCTAACAGATAGGGAAGTCTGGGATCCCACATCACAGGGTCTAAGGCACAGGGTAGCAATCCTCAGCTAGCCCAGAGAATCCCAGAGGACTACAGTTTTAGGGAAGGCGGATCACTGTGGAATTTGTGGCGATAAGATTAATTACAGTGGAGGTTAGTACCTCGTAGTACCAGAGGAATAGCAGAAAGAGCCAGGCAGGGCATTGCGTTTGCCGCAAAAGCCAATACACACTTTCCTCGGCATCATATATAATATTTTTTCCTTTTTTCAATGAAAATGTGTAATCTTGAGTATCCAGAGCTACAAGCCCCTGCATGTCTAGTGAGACGATATACTACGGGTAATGCCGGGAGTAAGCACGCATTTACTAAATCAAACATTTTACAGATACACAACTACCTTCACACAAGCAAATGACAAAAACACACGTGCGCAAGCACACACACTAAGAGGCAGTTTACCCACGGGTGGCACAAGCAAACACTCACCATTTATTCAGCCACAGAGTGCTTTGCTGTCATTTGACATGAACTCGGAAGGGAATTCAGAAGCCTGGAGGGAAAGAGGATAAAAGGCAAGATGTTAGACAATCTTAAGGAGAAAGGTTTTCTTTTTTTTAAGTAGTCCACAGACCGTAAGTTCCATTAAGCACGTTTACTCTACAATTCAGATTCAAAGACAGATGCATTAACATATCAGAACTTATTAGAAATTTCACGCATGGCTCGATCTCCAGCAGATTTTTAGGAAAATAAAGTTAATTAGCTCATCCGAAAGTCACCGTCTCGACAACGGATCTGCCAGTGACAGCCCCGGCGACCGCGCGAGTGTGCGGCGGCGGGGCGGGGGCGCCAGGAGCAGGTCTTACCTGCAAAGACAGGATGCTGATGTCCGTGTTGAGGGTGGTCAGCGGCGTCCTGGACGCCTGGTTCTGCCCGGGTCTCTGGTGGTGCAGGCTGACAATAGTCGGGTGCGAGTCCAGAGCGATCTGCAGGTCCAAGATGTAGTCGATGACGTGCTGCAGGATTTCCATCTTGCTCACCTTCTTGTTCTGGGGGATGCTGGGCACCAGCTCCTTGAGCTTGGAGTAGCAGTCGTTCATGTTGTACAGCAGGCTCATGGGGTCGTCCACCGGGGTTTTGCTTCGGGAGATGCCCAAGCTGTGGTCCGACAGGCTGTTTTTCCTAACGGACCTCACCGGGCTGAAGGCTTTCATGCTGACCGCGGTGGCAGGAGAGACCGGGAGGGAGCGGGCTGCCCTGGAGCTCAGGCCGCCGCCGCTTGCTGAGCTAGCTGCGCTCGGCACCAGGCTCGGCTCAGAATGAAGCCCGAGCCCGGCGGGGCGGCTTTTATGCGCCCTCGCCGGGGCTCCACGCTCGGGCTTCCCTTCGCTCCCATTGGTGGAGGGCGGCGCGTCCATCAGGCCGAGCGGACGCCCCCATTGGCAGGGCCGGGCGCGGGGCGAGCGCTCGCTCCTTCCGCGTTCGCAGCCAATCCCGCGGGGTGGGCGGGGCGCAGCGCGCGCCCAGCTGGGGCGGTAAATAGAGTACTGTACGGCGCGCGCGGCGCGGGAGGGGCAGGCCCCGGCGCCCGGGGTGCGCTCTTAACGCTAATTCCAAACGCGAGGCAGGACCCTCGCCCCGGAGTGCCCCCCAACGAAGCCCTGCACACCTTGGAGCTTTCAGCAGCCCTAAAATCACAGCGACAAGGGCGAGTTCGACACGGCAGGGAGAGCCGCGGCACCCTGCAAGCCACCCGAGAGCATCGGGAAGGACAGAAAGCATTTTGGAAGAAAGTGAAAACGCAAACAAGTTTGCCACCGAAAAGCCCCGTTTGCAGAGTGGGTTGCCTTTTAAGATAAGGAAAAGTGTTAAAACAAATAAGCCACCCCCGCACACATTCAGGGACAGGCTTGGTGTGGGGTTCTGCAACCCGGAGCAACGCGGGAGGCGTTACCGTAAACGCAGTAAAAGGAGTTCTCGTTGGAACCCGAGCCCAGCCCGCGCTGGTCGCCGAGGGCGGAGGCAGGGCACTTTCGGGGTCCCTTTTCAAGAATGAGGCAGGGCTACTGCAATGATCTTATTAATCGGAAATCATTAGGCGCATTTGCATATTGAAACTACATTTACATACACTGCCCTTGAAAAGCTGCCGGTGTGCGCCTTTCAGTGTAGGTGGCAAAGTAATGATGGATTATGCACAAATCGTGATTTCTGGTGTCACATTCTGGGACCTACGGTAATATCCAAAGCTTTGTGACAGGTAGGTCGCCTGAGCCACTGACCGACATCTCACACTATTTTTTTTTTTAAAAATCTGTCATATATGAGGTTTGTAATCTTTTCAGCACTGGTACTGGATGGAGCTTCAGGGTTTTTTGTTTTGTTTCTGTAGATCTCTAAGAACTCATTCAATCTAAATAAAAAGTTTGCAGCTATTTACTCAAATACTTTGTTAATTCGCACCTTAATTCCAGCTTAACAAAACCACAGTGTATTAGTTTCGTGTTTTGAAAATGATATTTTTCTGGAAAACAAACTAGAAAACCCAGAAGAGACAACATTCGTATCTTATTTACTTTTTGTCTCAATCTCCACCTCTTCTGCACGTAGAAAAGGAAAGGAGCAGAACTAGAAGCTGAAAGCAAAGCTTGATAATGGAGAAACGGTCTTTTTCCCCTTCAATTAATGATTAATTCCTCAGCTGGTGGGCCAGGCGGTCTCTGACCTCCATGTGACAGCAATGCGCCCCAGGGCTTCTCTCCAGGGAGGCAGAGTTGGTGGCGCTGAGGTGGTATCACCTTCGGGGACTCCAGCCTCTCCGCTCCGGAGGATGCAGGTGGATGGTTTCCTGCCCAGCCAGAACAGAAGTGCCTCGCAAGGCAGGGCAGAAGCCTCGCAACTCCGTTCCTTACAGTGCTCTGATTAACAAAGATCTCTGATATTAAGTCTGGAAGTGATTTACTATCTGAGTCCCCCACAGTTCGAGCCTTTTGATGTACTTCGTGTGCATGTGTTTCTGTCACATACGTGCCACAGTGGAACAGATTTTGTTTTGACACTATTTTGGTTCATGATGTTATACTTTGACTATTTTACAATAATAGCCAATGTAAACAAACATCTTTGGGATTCTCAAATTATTACTTATGATTCTTGGACATTGCTGCTCTTCGATACTGACGCATTCCTAGCTCTCTCCAAGGACACCGTATGTTAACATCCGTGCCAGCCTCATTATCCCAACAGCCAGGCTCCGGGCTGGATGGTAATGAGCATTGTGCAGTATTACTTTACACTTTGCAAAGTTGATTAAAGCAGGGCCTTCTCCCATGATCGTTTTTGTACCCTGATGTAGTAAAATTGCTAAATATGGTGAAAGTTTTCTGGTGTTTCTTTCTTTAGCTGCCATGTCAGAGTCCAGTCTGCTGGGCCGTGTTGATTCGAATCTGTTGGCACACTACCCAGTTGTACATTCATTTAAAGATCATTTTAAGGGGATTATGAAGCTGTATAAGTTAATGATTGGAAAGAGGCCTCAGTTGCTAATATGTCTGTCTCAGCTAGCCCGGCAGGAGATCACCTTAAAAATTACGTTTCCGTGGCGGAACATGCAGTTGGAGCTTTTTCAGGGTGGGTTAAAAAGTACTTAAAAATCTGTCAGTCGGTGTCTGTGTGGGTTTGCTTTTGAGGCCTCCAAAGTTCAAATGGCCCCAGCTGCAGGAAGGGCAAGACCCGTGGGTGGTGCGAAGGTGCGAAGGGCTTCCGGCGGGGGGTGGAGACGGCGCCCCCCCTTACCCACAGGGACGCAGGGACGCCCCCGTGGACAGCGGCAGAGCTGCCCGGGGGTTCCCTTCGCCCGGGCGCAGGGCTTACTCACGCAGCCTCTGTCCTCCAGGCCTCGCCGGGCTCCCCGCGCCGTATTCAGAAGCAGCTCCGGGCCGGGCGCGCCGGGCCGGCCGGGCCGGCCTTGCAGCCCCCGCCTGATGCAACCAGGGGCGGGAGCAGCCTGCGGGGGCGGGGGGCGAGGCTCAAGGTCCTCCCTGCACATCTGGCGCCACGGGGAGCGCTCGCCTTTCTTCCCCTGGTTTTGTTCTCACAGCTGTGTCCATTCCGCCCGTGACCCCCCGAGTGATCCCTGACAGGTGATGAATTGGCAGCGGCGGCGGCAGCGGCGGCGCGCGGGCCAGGCCGCGGCGGGGCCGGAGCCGGAGCCCCGGAGCAGACTCTCTGGCGCCAGGCGCGTGACGCCGCCCATTCACGCCGCCCGGCAGCCTTGTCCTCGCGGCGCCGCTCAGGCGGCTGCCATGGCAACTGCGCCGTCACTCAGCGCGCGCGCCCAGCTGATCAATGCCTGCGAGGCCGGGCCGTCCCAGGTTCGCCCCGGCCCGGCCGGCGGCCCGCGCGCACCTGCAGCGGCTGCACGTCTTAAGTTTCGAGTGATTTGGGAAGGAAGGAGGACACAGAAGGGAAGGGGAGAGAGGGGAGGACGAAGAAAAAAAGCCGGGAGCGGGAGAAGAAAGAAATCTTCCTTTTGCTAAAGGAGGCATAATGTGGCTTAGAGGTTGCCAAAGCAAAAGGTTTTGCTTTATTTTATTTGCTTTTGCAACCGAGGCGTTCAGGGTGGGGCCGGCGCGAGGGACGTGGATGGGGAGAAGGTCACTGTCTTAGCGCATGGCGAGATTTATTTATTCCTTTGGATCTTGGTCCTCGCCGGATGGCTTTGATCCCAGACTCCTAAAAATACCGTTGAAGGACCCCCACTCCCGCCCCCCACCGTCCTGCTGCTTTTTCCTTGGAACGCATTAGATTTTTCCAGAACAGCCCCCTCCCCGCCCCTGGGGAGGCAGGAGGATGTGCAGCCCGAGTCCTCTGGCTCCGCGGAGCGTCAGCTCGCAGAGCGCAGCCTGCGTTTGCGTCCTCATTACCACTACAAAGCGGGGGCCAGACTGAGCCACTTTATAATGCACCGCTTTCGACTGAGAACATCAAGAGGCCAGAAACTTCCAAGGCAGCTTGCAGACGCAGACGCCTCTTCCTCGGCCCCGGCTCTATCTCCAGGGAAAGTTCCATTTTAAGAACCAGATGCCAACATTCCCGGACAGTTTATGGCATCCGGATCCCTCAAGGGTGCTCATCTGAGTATTAGCAGCAGTTATTTATCGTCTGTCCTGGAGAGGAGTTCCCGAACATAAATGTCCTCTGCTGGCCCTAAAACCGGGGAGAAGGAGGGGGGGGGGGAGAGAGAGAGAGAGAGAGAGAGAGAGAGAGAGAGTTGGGGGGGGCGCGTCACCGTCCCCGGTCCTGCTATCTGGTTTAGCAGCGTTTGTTGTGGTTTTCGAGGAAACAGCATCTGGATTACATAAGGATGCGAGTTTTTCTTTACTTGTTTATTTAATACCTTGGCAAGAGGGAGCCCTTACCCTGAAACCAGATAACCGAATTTGGGTTTAAAACGGCCTTAGATGAAGGACCACGAGAGGGGAAGAAAATGAGCAAAGCCACAAAAAGCAAACAAGGGATGTTTATTTTTCTCCTTTTGGGTGTTTCTGAAGACCTGCCCAACTTCTTACAATTCTTGTCGCACACAGCTAATAAATGGCATTAACAAAGCGTTTCAGCTACTACAATGGCAGACGGTCGTTCCTCCCCCACCCTGCCACGGTCCAGCCATAATTCCTTCTAGGATTCCCGCGGTCCTGCGGCTCCGAGGTGTCCAGGGCACCGGGTAAAACGCCGTGCTAAATCCAATCGCTCGCAAACGTCTGATCCCCTTTTAGGGAGATCACTTTTCAGCTCCGTTCAAAGAAAGCAAGCTTGGGAAGTTTGGCGGAGAGGCCGATTTAACTACCAGAACTGCAAATATTTTGTTACCAATACTGTGAAGTGCCTCGATTCGTGGCCGCGTTTAGCTTTCACAAAGGGTTTTCCTGTGACTTTTGTTCCGGTCACCAAATTAAAAAAGAAAATTAACTTGAGCGAGAGATAAGGTCTCGGAAAACAATCCCGGGCTGCCCGCGAGCTGGCGGGAGCGAGGCTGGCGTCACCGGGTCTGCGCCGCCGGAGGCTTGCGTCGCAGGGTCCGGCCACCGCGGGGCGACCGGGTCACCGCGGGGACCCCCCGCAGTCCGCTGTGCGCCCCCGCGCCCGAGCGCCGCGCTCGGCCCCCAGTCTGCCCACTGGCGTCCGTGGCAATCCGCAGCAGCCGGCGACGAGGGCGGGCTCGTCCGGAATCAAACTGCTGCTTGATATTATAATGTGGCACCCAAGGCAAAACCCGAGGCCGTGGTTTGCGAGTCCCTAACAAGAAACACATTGTGTGCAGTTTTTTTTTTTTTTGGCCCTAGCCTCGTTCGCGCGCCGGCCCCGCCGCGGCGAGCCAAGTCCATGACTTCAATGGGGAGGAACCCGCCCGCCCCGCACCACGTGCGCGCCCGCCCGGGGCAGCCGCCCCGCGCGCCCTGTCCTGGGGCCAGGGCGGGGGCGCCCTGGGCGGACTCACGTCCTGTGCCCGCAGAGCTCTGGGCACTGCCCTTTCCCTCCCGAGAGGCCGGCGTGCCCATCGCCCACGCACACTAGCGGTACCCCACGCGGGTTGGCTGATGGAGAGACTTTTGATTTTCCATTAGTTTGAACCCTGTTATTTCCCTCTTCCCGAATCTTTAAGGCTTTCGGTACCAGATTCTGCCCCCTTCCCCATAAAAATGCCAATTTGCACACCTACCCCTCTCCAGTTAGAGGGAGTGCGCACTCGCGGGTTCCGCAAGCCCCCAGCCACGCTTATCACGTGTCACCACTACCCGTTCCACGGGAGGGGGCAAGACCTAGGGCTGCATCCTCAGGGAGGGACAGCTGGGGACACTACGAGCGAGCGGCAGGGGCCTGGAGGGCCTGGTGGAGGAGCAGCCCTGGGCTCAGGGCCGGGGATTTGCGCCGGTGCTGCCGGAGCGCACGACACCCGTGCTCAGCTCTGCGAAGTCCTTCGATCTTCCTAAGGCCGCTGACACCCGGGTCTCTGATGACACCTGAGGCTGAGGACCCTGAAGGAAAGGCCGGTGAATTACCCATACGTTTAATTTTAACCAGCATGCCTGCCTTTCTCTGAGTCTGTGAAGAACACAGAGACGTTCTATTTGAAAGAAAAAGACAACACGATGGGCCTCTTTAAGGGCAGGGTAAACATTCACAGTGGCTGAGAATAAGTAATCTCTTGCAAGCCTGTGTGCCGCTCACCTCTTTTGCTCTTCACCGTGACCCCGAGAGTTTGGAAAAGCAGATGCTGCCCGCATTTCACAGAGGAAGAAACTGAGGCAGAGATGAATGACAGACCCCTCTCCGGTGGCCTAGACTGCAGCCTACACTTCCCAGGACAGCACCCTGCCATGGTGCAAAGGTGCAGACCTTGACTCCAGGGGTGGTATTGCTTACTTTTTTCACCTTGAAACTTATTCACCCTAGATGGCTGGATTGCCCAGAGCCAGGAATTCGTAAAACACTTTGTTCCCACTTTCCTCCAGCGTTAATACTGAGTGACTCAGCTTGACCTTTATTAACCAAGGGTCAACTTAGATCTTAGGACTTTTAAAGCCTTAGCGTATGTAAGAATCACATGCTTATGCCCATAGTCCTGGGCCCACCTCTACTAATTCTGACTCAGTGGGTTTGGTAAGCCTCCCAGGAAATAGCATTTTGAATGTCCTGAGGAGAAGCTGATGCCGGTGGTGCTGGGACCACAATTTGACAAGCTCCGATTAATAACTGGCTTCTTAAATCAGCCCTGCAACTACTGGGTGAGAAGGAGCCAACTTGGGCCTGTTAGGGAACTGTACATTTGTTTTTACAAATTCAAAAGGAGAAGGAAAATCTATTATGTTTACTCACATTTTTACTTTTTCCTTTGTTCTTTCTTGCTTCGTGATGCTCCAATATTCTTTCTTTTATCATTTCCTTTCTATTTCAGGAGGAGTCCTGAAGCATTCTTTTAGGGTAGGTTTGTTAGCAACATGTTCCCTTAGTTTTCCTGCATCTGAAAACTTGTTTTTCGCGTCAGTCCTGAAGGATATTTTTGCTGGATATACAATTCTGGGTTGAGCCAAGCAGTGTCGAGAGCCTTGGTTCCAGCTACTGGGAGGACTGAGACAGGAGGACTGCTTGAAGCCAGGAGTTCAAGGCCAGCTTGGGCAACATAGCGAGTCCTTGTCTCAAAAAAAAAAAAAAAAAAAAAAATCTGGATTGACAGTTCTTTTCTTTCAGCACTTGGCATGTTGTGTGTGGTCCGTCCTTCCTTCCATCATGGTTTCTCAGGAGAAACCCTCTGTCACTTGAATCGCCCATCTGGAGGCAGGAGGATGTGCAGCCCGAGTCCTCTGGCTCCGCGGAGCGTCAGCTCGCAGAGCGCAGCCTGCGTTTGCGTCCTCATTACCACTACAAA
>NW_012138858.1:1147656-1168280 GCF_000956105.1 Propithecus coquereli
AAAAAAAAAAAAAGAAAGGAAGAAAAAATGTGCATATTGAGCATATTTAAGCACTCTAAGGGCCAAGATAGCTTCCTGAAATGTGTAAAGGAGAATGATCAGAAAAATACGGAAGCCAAAGAGAAAGGTACCTGGGTTCAACTGATGTGCCAGCCTGTTCCACCCAGAGAAGCACACTTAGTGAGAACCAGTGGAAAGAAGCCTGAGCTGCTGGAACCTATTCCCTGTGTACTCATGGCATAAGAGGTGTTTAAAAAAAAAAAAAAAAAATCTGGATTGTTTATTCTTTTCTTTCAGCACTTGGCATGTTGTGTGTGGTCCGTCCTTCCTTCCATCATGGTTTCTCAGGAGAAACCCTCTGTCACTTGAATTACTTACTTTTTTCCCCTGCAGGTAAGGCGTTGTTTCTCTCTCTCTGCTTTCTTTGTCTTTAGTTTTCGGAAGTTTGCCTATGTATAGCTTGGCATGGATTTCTCTAGGTTTATCCTGTTTGAAGTTCTTTCAGCTTCTTTTTGCCAAACTCTGGATATTTGCAGCCATTAGCTCTTCCCATACTTTTTCAGCCCTGCCCTCCTTCTCTTCCCCTTGGAGACTATGATGACACTAACCTGAGATCTTTTGTTAAAGTCCCACAGGTCCCTGAGGCTCTGTCCATTTCTTAAAAGATCTGTTTTTTCTCTGTTGCTCAGATTGGGTAGTTTCTATTGTTGTATTTTCAAGTTCACTGAGTTTTTCCTCTGGCCCCTCCACTTTGGTTTTGAGTTTTTACTTTGGTTATTGTATTTTTCAGTTCTAGCATTTCCCCTTGGTTCTTCTTTATATATTCTATTGGCTAAGATTTTCTATTTTTTCATCTTTTTTTGAGCACATTGGTAATTGCTCTTTGAAAGATTTTTACGATGGCTCCTGTAGAATCCTTGCGGATAATTCCAGCATCCTTGTCAACTTGGTGTTGGCAACTGTTGGTTGTCTTTTCTCGTTCAAGTTGAGCTTTTCCTGATTCTTGGAATGACAAGTGATTTTACCTAGACATTGTGGGCGTTCAGCTATGAGATTCTGGAGCTCATTTAAGTCTCCTATTACAGCAGGCCTCTGCTGAGGCCACTCTGGCTGGGAGGGGCTGGGCACCTCCTTCCCTTTCCCCACCTGTCCCCACTGACACTGGAGGGGAGAAGACCTCTTACCACTAGAAGGTGGCGAATGTCCTGGTTCTCACTCAGCTTTCTCTGAGACCACCCCAGTGGTGAGAGAGAGCAGTGCCTGGTTACCCGTAGGTGGGGTGGGCTTGTAGCCTCTGCTGATGCTGTGTTGAGAGAGCTCATGTCCAACCAGCAGGGACGAATGTCTGTTCCCCACGCAGCCTTCCCTGACGCCACGCTACTATACAGGGTGGTGCCTCCTGACAGCAAGCTGGCCTGGGGGGTGGCAGTTGAATCTAGCTCTCCACTGCGCCTTTGCTGATGGGGGTGGAGTTGAAAGTTTTTGGTTTTTTGGCTTCTCTCTTACAATTGTTGTGTAGCAACATGGGACCTCTCCGAGGCCTCCATGCTGTGAGGACGTCCATGCTGGCAGCATGAAGAGGCCACCAGTGAGGGCTAAAGGAGGGGCCAGCCCCAGATGCTCCAGCCATCCCAGCTGAGCACTGACTGTGAGTAAAGGGAGCCCCCTTGATGTCCAGCCCAGGAAGATGAGCGCAGCCCCAGCCGCTGGCTGACCCCACGCACCGGAGACCAGAGCGAGAGTGCCCACTGGAGCCCAGCCAGGAGCGCTGGAGGAGAATAAATTGTTATCTTAAACTGCTATGTTTTGGGCTGGTTTGTTACATTGCTAACTAAAGTGGCCTCCAGCGGAGAAACTGGGGGGAACATCAAAGTTTCTAGGTACAATTTTGTTCATTCGTTGTAGTTGTAACAGTTGATAATTTATTTGGGCTTTTTTTCCCCCCAGAGTCTCAGAACAGCAAATGATTTATAGTGCATAAAATAAACATATCCCCACATCCAACAAAAGTGTCTTAATTATAAAAGAAATACAGGTTTTATTTGACATTTTGTGTCTAGTATATACTCAGGTATATACTGTGGATCTTTTTTAGCCAATGAGAATTCCTACCAACTTTCCCCCAATACACAGATGTACACGTCTACGTGATGATTGTATGTTTTGAACCAAAACATAATGAATGGCTCTACCAACTTGGGGGCCTCGGATAGGACAGGAAGCCCAGCTGTTGGGAGGTGGCTGTGTTTGGACCACACAGTTTGCGAGGACGGCCGTAAGAGCATCTGATGCCTCCAGACACTGCAGAAATGGTATCATGGCAACATCTCAGAGGCAACACTTCTCATCATCAAGGTTTTAAGGAAATTTCAACATTTTAAAAATACATACAACATGAAGAGTTTGAGCGTGGGGCAGTGATGTTTCATAGTTAGGGCCAGGCCCTCTGTCCCATTGCCTTGGTGACTAGTGTCCAAGAATTCCTGGGACAGCTCTTCCCCAGTGACACCATCCAGTGTGGCTGTGTCTGATCCTGAGAAAGCAGTCAGGAGTGGGCTGATGCACTTCCCATTCCTCCAGTCGTGCTTCTAAGCCACGAGCCCCACATTTCCAGGAAGGAGCCACGGCAGAAGTGTAGAAGGGCCAACCTCTTGAGAACATGTGCTGAGGTTCTTTGGCTGCGGCTCCTGTTGTGGGGGTTGGGTGCATGGGGAGGTTGGAGCTGAGGGCTCCCCCCACTCCCTGAGCCCAGGCTCTTGGCTCCTTCATTCCTTCATGCTCTGGGAGCCTCTGCACCCCTGGTTGGCAGTGTGTCCTCAAGTGACTCACCCTGTGCCCCAGGGGTCCCATCAGTAAAGGCAGGGCAACACTCTTCCATGAGACCCTCACAAAACCCTCCAACGGAGACAGCTCCTTCCCATTTTACAGGCCAGCAAACCACTGGGATGAAGGGTGCCCAGGTAGCCTGCCCAGGTCCGTACAGCCCGAAGACGGTGGAATCAGAGTCCCAGCCCATGCTTGTCTTACTTCAAAGTCCAGATTTTCTGAAAGTGCATCATATCCATTTAATTATCTCCAGGAGAAATACTAGCTTTAAAAAATGAAATATTTACAATGGGTATTTTCCAACAGTTCTAAAACATGAAAGTTTGGAACAAAATATTCTTAACCGTTCTCACCACATCTTCAGGTTCTTTTGCAGTTACTATGTTCTGGTGATTGCCCTTGGGAAAAAAAGACCATGCTCTCTGTAGGGTTCAAAGGGCTGATGGTGAAGTCAGGAACATTCCCGGAGTACCTCCTGCCTGTGGGCAGTCTTCTGTGCATTGGACCAGGTGAGAAGAGTCCAAGTGTTTAGAGTGAGCCTGCTTTGGGATCCTAGCAGTTCACGACAGCAGGTGGGGTGCGACCCAGGGAAAGTACCTGATCTTTGCATTCTGTGGCCTTGTTTGAAAGTGAAGGTGATAACAGTGCTTCCCTCTGAGTGACTATTTTTAGCATTCGAGGTACTGCACATGTAAGACCTGGGAGAATATAAGTGCTCAGTGAATAGGGTTGCCTGCTAAAATGCAGGACACCTATTTAAATTTAAGTTTCAGATGGGCAATGAGTCATTTTTAAGTGTAAGTATGTCTCTATATTTTATCTGCTAAATCTAGCAAGCTCCTCAGTAAATGATCACTATGATTGACACATCTAATAAGTCTGTAAAGAAATAGGAACTTGTATTTATTTTTACAAAGCTCTGACCGGTTAAGATAACTGGGTGGGAGAAGACATCTTTAACTAAACTTGCAGAAAGTCGAGTATAGAAATTCTAATTTGAGTCCTGTAGGACTAGAATGGCAGAGGTAAACTTTAGAGATCTTATTGAAAAAGTCTCAATTTCCACAGTGCCTCATAGACATAGGCAGGCCCATAGACACCTTCCCTCTCTTTGCATAAACCAACTCGTTGGATCAGTTATAAATCGATTTCCAGGGAAATACTCCCTGAAGGTTTGTCTCCCATGTGAAATAGGACTGGCTGCTCCAGATGTCCCCCAGGTGATGTCTGCTCCTCCCGGGACTGGCTAAAGCAGAGCCCCACACAGGAGAACCTATTGAAGAAAGCATGTAAAAGTGTCTGTGATTGAGTTAACTAAGCCAACTACTTCATTGAACAAACCCAGAACTCCAACATGCTAGAAATTTCTTTCTCACTCAAAGTTCAAAATGGGTGTTAACTGATGGACAGACAGCTGTCATCCAAGCAGTGACTTAGGGATCCAGGCTCTTCCCATTTTAGTGGCTGTACCATATTCAACGTGTGGCTTCCAAGATGTCTGGGCTCACCTCCACCAAGCCTGAAGAAGAGAAAAGAGCTTGAAGAACACGCTGGGGTGGTTTTTATGGACCAGACCGGAATTGGCTGACAACCGTTAGCTCATATTCCATTGGTTGGCACCAGGTCTCAACGATTAGTGCAGGGTTGCAGCACCGTGGACACCTTGAGCTGGCCAAAGAGCCACAAAGCCTGTGAATGGCATGTTTTGTTGTGGGGGCTGTCCTGAGCATCGTGGAACATTGCCGGATGTTCCCTTGCCTCTGAGACTTACTAGGTTTCAATAGAACCCTCCTTTTCCTCCAGTTGTGACAACCAACGATGTCTCCAGACATTGCTAGATGTCCCATGGGGGCCAAAATCCCCCTGGTTGAGAACCCCTGGTTAGAACTGGGAATGTGGCCATACCTAAGGTAAGGGAGGCTGGAGACCTAGCCTGGTAGGATGCCAGGAGGAAAATAGCCCTGACCTAGAGGCTGCCCGCCATCCCTTCAACGCGCAGGCTGCTTTGCTGCCGTGAGGACAGGGGGGTTTCCTGTGCAAGGGGATGTAGTGAGAACTTGAAGGATGGCATGCTCGACTGGTGAACAGGACCGAGGAGCCACTGTCACATTCAGCAACATCGAGTGTTCCCGAGTAGGTGAATTGTTGTGACAAGGGTGCAGCCAAGGAGAAACTAACCATTTTTCAATATCCTCTTATACTTTACAAAGCACTTTTATTTTTTTATTTAAAAAGTTTTTCTTTCTTCAATAATAAATTGTTTTTATTTCAAAATATTAAGGTGGTACAGATTTTTTTTTAATTTTAGCATATTATAGGGTACAAATATTTAGGTTATGTATATTGTCCTTGCCTCCCCCTGGCCCCCCGCCGGCCCGAGGTACAGATGTTTTTGATACATGGCTTGAGTCAGGGCTATAAATGTGCCCATCACCCAAATAGTGCTCATTGTACTTGTTAGGTGGGTTTTCGCCTTTCCCTCCTTCCCCTCCTGCAAAGCACTTTTACAGATGAGAAGGAGTCCTAGGCCATGTGGGGTGAGAACGCACATGGTTGGCCACCGTGTCCCAGGGAGGGGCTTCGAAGCTTTGTCTTATTTGAGGACCCCTGAATCACTCAGAAGGCAGAGTGGATTGGGAGTAGAGAGGGTGTAGAAATCTGGTATTTGGGTGTATTCCCAGAGAGGAGTTGTCATCTGGAAGCACAGTGAAGGGGATTGCCCCATCGGTATGTATGGTATATACTATGTTTGCCTAATTACTCCCGGATGCAAGAGGAAACATGTAGGAAGCTGTTTTCATAATCCTTTTATTAATGTTTACATGAATTAATGAACATGCAAACATATCTGATGAAAACATGTCAGCAGTAAAACAACAAAGTTGATTTTAAGGGGGGAAGTCACAGGCTTATGAGGAATCAGATCTTTCTTCAGGCTGGAAAAGAGGACAGGTTTTCCAAGCTCAGAAATTGCAGGCAGTGCAGATGGTAGCTCACGTGGGGCTCAAAGCCATCCATCCATCCATCCGTCCATCCGTCCATCCATCCATCCATCCATCCATGTTTATAGTAAGTACCTACTGAACACCTACAATGTGCCAAGCACTCTCCTAGGAACTTAGGAAACGTCAGTGAACTGACAAAAATTCCTCACCAGCAGGTCATTACATCCTCCTTGGGAGAGACAAAGAAACACAGCTGCTGAGTGAACTGCACAGGGTGTCAGAAGGTGATCGAGGCTGTGGCAGTAAGGCAGGGAGGGGATGAGAAGTGTCACGAGCAAGGATGGGGCGCGATTCTGATGAAGGTGGCCCTGGTGGCTGAGTTGAGAAGGTGACATTGGAGCAGAGACTTGAAGACAGCAAGGAGAGAACCATGACAGTGTCCAGGGAACAGCATCTGTGGAAGGGGGAACAACCAGTGCAGAAGTTCCAAGGCATGAGCACCTGGTACATACGAGGGACATGAAGGAGGCTGGTGTGGCAGGAGTGTGGCGAGTCCAGGGAGGGAAGAAGGAATAAAGGTAAAGAGGTGCGGTGGGGTAGAGTGGGGGGATTAGAATTGTGGCAGCTGGAAGGCGTTGGTATAAGGCCTCATAGCCATTGAAAGGACTTGGCCACGAGTTTGGCAAAAATTAAAAAGTCTGGCAGTGCCAAATCTGGTGGGGATGTGCAGTGGTAGGAATTCTCAAATACCGCTGGTGGGCATGGGCGTCAATCCCACCACGTGGGACGCGAGGTGGCATTCTGAGTAGAGGGGGAGATGCGCCCGTCCCGGACTCCACGACTGCAGTCATGGGCACGCGAATAAACGTGCACGTGTGTTTACCGCAGCATTTGTTTGTAATTGTGAAAATGGCTTAAATATGCATCTATAGGAGAGGGGATGAATAAAACGTCACTGACGTTTCCTCTTCCTCGTCAGGAAGAGGAAGAGTCCTCCAGCGGGTAAGATGGAGCAGTGAAAGTGAGTGGATTAGCGGGGAGCATAGCAAAACGGAAGGAGATACAAAGCATACAGATGGGAGAGAAGCAGCCGGTTGCAGAAGTACGTGTACTACGACGCAGTGTGCGGAGTGTCAAAATATGCAACACGACGTCACTCGTTTCAACATGTAGAAAGTCTAAGAGGTGCGGGGAACAAGAGGCGCTAAATTCAGAATGGTCACTTGTCGCGGGGCCAGGCCTGGGGCGGAGGGTGACTCGAGGGTTGCTGCTGCGGCCCGTGTGCGAGGCTTCCCTCCTCGGGCCAGGCGGCAGTAGCTGTGTGTTGCCATACTATGCTCTGTACTACAACGATTGCGTAACACGTGTGCCACAAAAGAACAGCTGTTCTCGGTCAGCCTCCTTGACTGGATTTATTCAAAAACATACTATTTCTTTGAAGTCCATGCCTGCCAAGGGCCGATGTTTGGCTAATCCAGAAGTTCTTTGGACAGTTTGAGTAGTTTTTCAATTTCCACTTCGAGAGATCGCACTCAACCCCCTTCATGGAGTGATGATGCTCGGAGGAATGATGTTTATTTCCTCCCGTTCACGGCGACTGGAGCTTGACAACGGTGGAGGAGAGGGCCGGGCTGTGCACTCCGTCCTCACCACGGCTCCGGGGAAACGCACTCAGAGAGGTTGAGCAACACGTCTGAGGTCACAGAGCCCCTGAGACACCAGGGAGCGAAGTCAGGATGTCCAATCCCGCTGCCTCTGCTTCTTTCATCTCCTGGCTCCTGTTTTTGAGTCCAGTGTGGGGAAAACAGTGCGGAAAGTTATTCTCACGTGGGCAGACTGAGAAAACCCATCATCGGCATTTCCACGTCTGCTCAGGCATTGACAGCCACCGAGGCGGTAGTGGGACTTGGCTGTTTTGTTCTTGAAAGCACCGCTGGGGAAAACCTGACGAGAACGGTCCAGAGCCTTCTGGAAAATATGGATCTGTGCCCCGCCCTGTCTATCCGTAGGAATCTCGGGTGGAGTGGAGGGGAGGCCCAAGGAATTTTGATTTTCCACAGGATTCCCGGGCACGCCTCAGATCATGTTTCCAGCAACGTTCCGCAGGCCCCGAGCTGAGCGCAGAGGCGGAAACGCGACTGTGGAGCCTGCGGGGACCAGATTCCCCGGGTGATCCTCAAGCACACGCACTTCCAGAGCACAGTGTTTGCTAGCGTTCTGTGCTTATCGCTAGTCATGGCCGTGTGGTGACTAGAAGTGGCTGTGTCGTGACAGACGGCAGCTTCTAACGTTGGGGGACATTGCCGGAACTGCAGGATTTCACCAGTTGCACGTACCTATATTCCATTTAAAACCACGATATTTATCATCAAAATAAACTCGCTTGTTCACGTTTGAACCCAAACCATGTAATACTGGAGAGAACGAAGGACACCTTTTCTGAAAACTAAGTTGGAGCAATCTTTGTGTTTCGATGGTGATTGAGTTCTGCTTTTCGTCTTTATTGAATACTGTTTCTGTCTGCGCGTTTCCTAGGTCCTGTTCATTGCCCTGCTCCACTCCTGCTTTCTCTCCAGTGTAAGCAAAGTGCTGGTAAATGGAAGCTCAGCACGGCTCTGCTGTTCCCTGAGCACCGCTGGGCTCCAGCAGTCGGGGACTCCACTGCGGTCTACCTCTCAGCCCTGCCTCCCCCTCCCGTGTCCCTCCGGGAGGCTGCAAGGGCACTGTGCCTGCCCCCACTGCTGCTAACGACCTCCCCCAAGATCTCTCTAGCTGCGTGACTCAGCGTGACTCAGCAACCTGACTTTTTATGGGAGCAGAATATTTTGCCACACAACCAACATATGGCAAACATTCACACTGTTGAGCATAATCATTGTAAATGAAACATGCCAAGGAAAAGAGAAGGGTTCAGATCTCCAAACTCCTGAACTGGAGGATGAGAGGACCAGGCTGAAAAAGCCACTTTTCCCCCCAAGGCTGCAGTGGGGAGCTGTTGCCCTGAAGGTGGCCGGAGAGAGCGGGGCCGCGGGGCCGTGGGCTTCCACGTGGGGACGGATGCGTCTCCTCGGTTCAAAGACAGCACGGAGCCAAGGAGGAAGCAGCTCCGTTTGTCTGAAGTCTTTGCTGCAAGGGCTGCGCCGGTTTTATTTATCTGCGGGGGGAGGTACAGTTTACTCCCAATTTTTGAGTTTAGTGAACTTTCCCCTTCTTTTCTTTTTGTTTTTCAGCGGCATGGAAGTATGGCTGCTTAAAAAGGACAGGGCGGCCGCTGACACTTGGCAGCCTCCGAAAATGGGATTTTAATGGTATGAATGCTGCGGCCAGGGCCGTTCTGGCACTGGGCTTGGAACGCGAGCTCACTGGAGCTGCCCGCGTCCCCTCCGAGCTTCTGGGGTCGTGGTGTTAAGCCTTCGGGAGAGAGCAGCCTCTTTGAAGCAGCTGGTTCGGGCCGGCCTCCTGGGCCTGATGGTTTCTTGGTATTCGGTGTTCACGTGGTAGAGAGCAGACGCCGGATTCCTCGCCTTTTAGAGTTCGGAGTTTTCTTCGGCTGAAGTAGCTTGTTCTGCGTTAGAAAGATTTTGCTTTTTACGTCAGAAGGTGGAGTTTGAAGGTTGGAAGAGTTTGGGGTTTTTTGTGGTGGTTTTGTTTTTTGTCTTTAAATGTCTTGACTCTGCACCGAGTATTTTAAGGGTCTGGGAGTAAGGAGTGAGAAATAAGAGATTGGCAAGTGGAGATGTTTGGGGGGAAGGTCTAACCTTGGGCTCAGGGTTCACCGCGAAGGCAGATGGGCTGGGTGCCCTTCCTCAGTGGCGCTCTCCCCGCCAACCTGCCCTGGGGCTCTGAACAGCACCTACTGCTCTTGGAACGTTCCTGAACAATAAGCTCCCGAAACAAGGCTCGTTCACCCTTTGCACCCAGTTCTCCTAACACGAGAGCCCCGGCACAGAGCACGCGGGGAATGAAGGGATGAAGATGCGCTGGAAAAGTTGGCTGTAATGAAATATTCTCTGCGGCAAAGTCCATTCACCGATTCTGGTTTTAAAATAAGAGATCAGTGTCTCCAGTGCCCCCCAGATCAGCGAGAGTTGGGTACCGAGAAGTCCAGGTGGATGCGGAAAATGGCTTAGCAAGGGATCCCAGGGAGAAGGAAAAGTTGACCAATGTAGATCCAACACGGAAGTACGAGACGTGCGAAGATAAACACAGATTTGCGTGGCCACCTATGAATGGATTTGCCCCACCGTGGAGGGACGCCAAACGTTATCTGATGCTGTGGGGAGCAAGAGAAGGTTAGTAATTGATTACTTTTTTAAAAGTGTGAGACCCACACGGTCAGAGTTTTATTTTGCTGTTTAGTTTTTAACCCACAGTATCTTCTTTGAGTTTGCTTCTGAAAAAAAAAAAAGCCAGCTCTGGATTTTCTTCCTCGATATCCTCCCTGCCCCTCAATCCCAGGTCCCTGGGGCTGTCCCTGTTCCCTCTGGGCAGTCACTCCGGCCCTGGCCCAGGACCTGATGTCAGCCCTGCCCATCTGTGCCCGGCCAACCCCACCTGCTGACAGCCGCAGCACAACGCTCAGCCCACCACCCGGATGATGTCCTGACTCCTTGACTGGCCTGAGGCCCGGCAGGGTCGGCCCAGACCACTCTCCAGCCTCAACTCCCATCCCCCGGCCCTCCCCTGTGTGGCTTCAGCCATTCGTCCCTGCCGTCCCCAGGAAACCAAGGGCAGGTGCTTGCTCACACCCGTCCCATTCCCCAGAACACCCTTCATCCTCCTCTTCATTGCCTGGCCGAGCCTTCTTTGTCCTTCAGGTCTCAGATATCACCGCCTCTGAAATCTGCCCTGGTACCTGGGCTACATGCTCTGCCTGGGCCCCTTCCACCAGAGCCCGGCCTGCGCTGGGAGGGCTGCTTGCCGCCGTTTTCTGTGAGCTCCTTCAGCAGAGGGACATCGGTGGCCTGGGGCAGGGGCCTTTCATCACAGACACGGCAGGTGCCAGAACTACCTGTTGAGAGAGGAGGTTCTCGAGTGTGGTCCAGCACTTCAGCATCACCTGGGAACTCATCACAAATGCAAAGTCTCAGGCCCAGCCTGGGCCGCTGAGCTGCTCTGACAAAACCTCCAGGGGACTGTGTTGCTGGCCTGAGTGTGGGAGTCCTGGACCCCAGATGGGAAGGTGGGCAAAGGTCCAGTCCAGCCCCTCTGGCAGCCTTCTCCTGGGCACTCAGACATCAGCATAGGCGTGCCAGAGCCACCGACGGTGCCATTGTGTCCTGGAGAAACGCTCAGAGGAAATAGAGTCTGTTACCCATAGGTTGATACCAGATGTCAACC
This sequence comes from Propithecus coquereli, assembly GCF_000956105.1. Taxonomy (NCBI): domain Eukaryota; kingdom Metazoa; phylum Chordata; class Mammalia; order Primates; family Indriidae; genus Propithecus; species Propithecus coquereli. The sequence continues at coordinate 1,158,768 of NW_012138858.1, forward strand.
AACACACTGGGACAAGGCCAGAGCCAGGCTCCGGAAGAAGAGGGGGCTGCATGTCCATCCGGGCTCCAGCTAAAGGCCGGTCGGCCCCTGCCTGGTCCCGGGGGCCTGGAGCGGCACCTGATTGGATCAGGAGATGACACCAACAGGGCCTGATTATCAGCAGGAGGTGCAGGTGAAAGTCCAGGACCCGAGGGGCGCACGCTGCCCAGGATTCTAGGGGTGACGCTTGTTTATCAGATGAGGACATTGAATTTGTCATGTTCACAGACTCATGAAATGTTATTGCCAAAAAGAAGCCCTGAAGTCCATTTTGTGCTGTTTTTAAAATTGCAGTTGAGAAACAGAGGTCTGGAGTGATGAGAGGATGGGCCGAGCCGCTGACGAGGGGAGCGCCTGCCCCTCCCCACCGCCCCCCAACCCCGGGCACCAAGAACCAAGCCCAAAGCCCCCAAAACCGCCCAACCCGGGGGGGGGGGGCCCCCCCAAGAACAACCCGCCCCCCAAGGCCGAACCGCAACCCCCCCCTCCTCCAAGGGCCGCCCGGGAGTTGGGACTGGGAAGGGGTAAAGGAGTTTGGAGAAAGCTCCTAACCCCAAATGTTGGAGGTTTTCTTAGAATTTGGGGTACATGGCTCCCTTTTTTCTTCAGTTTTTGCCCAGTTCTTGGGCAAAGGGGAAATTTCCATTCACCGCAGCACGCGCCACATGGGGAGACAAATCTGGGTGAGCGCAGCACGGCACGCGCATCCCACGGAATTGCGAAGAGTTTTTAGTGACGTGTTGCAACCAAGCATAAACATCATGCAAAACTGTCATGACAGTCAGCGACTAGAGCTGATGGTGCCCTGTTGTGTCACCACTATCTGTGTGCACCATTTATAGAGTGACTTTTGCAGCTGTGTGGTTAGGGATAAGTAGAATTAGACCTAAGGGCTGGCAGTCAGCAGCCCGGTGGTCACAGTGAGACCATAGTTGTGTGTTCTGGAGCTCCTGCTGTCTGCCAGCCAGTCTCCTCCGCACAAATGAAGCCAGAATAATTTTCCTCTAGTGAGCTGCGCTCCTGCCTTGTCCTGGTCCCAGCACTTCCGCAGCTCCCACGGAAGAGTGTAGGTCGGACCTCTGCACCCCAGCTGTACGTCTCGCTCAGAGCCCTGATCCGGGCATCACCTCCCAGGTCCATGGGATCCACTGGTTCCCTGCCTGTCCCCACATGCTCACAGGCCCTGCGTGCCTCCTCCCTGCTTCTGCCCCTTCCTCTGGGTCTTTTTTTTTTTTTTTTTTGAGACAGAGTCTCACTGCGTCAGCCTAGCTCACAGCAACCTCAAACTCTTGGGCTCAAGCAATCCTCCTGCCTCAGCCTCCCGAGTAGCTGGGACCACAGGCATGAGCCACCATGCCCGGCTAATTTTTTCTATATATTTTTAGTTGTCCAATTAATTTCTTTCTATTTTTAGTAGAGACGGGGTCTCGCTCTTGCTCAGGCTGGTTTCGAACTCCTGAGCTCAAACTTTCCGCCCGCCTCGGCCTCCCAGAGTGCTAGGTCCTCTGGGTCTTTATTTTCTCCTTCCACAGGTCTTCCTTGTTGCCCTTAGACAGGTGCCTCCTCACCTGACCCCCATCCCTTTGCTGTTACCTTTTGTTCCATGTCACAGTCACCTGTGGAGTATTGCACCCTCCTGACCAGACTGCAGCGATGCCTTGGAGATCAGACGCGTTTTCGCCTTCATCTCTCGTCCCTGCAGTGACCATCATAGAGCCGATGATTTGCGAGTAGCTGTGAATCGGATTCTCTTCCCGCACGTCTCCAGGAAAGGAAATCCTTCCCACTTCCCCTGGACCTCCTCCCAGGGTCTCCCTGTGGCCGACCCCTGCCACCGAATGGATTTAATCAGAGTAGGGGCTGTTTCCAAGGCAGTTTCCTGTCCCTGCTCTGCCTGGCACTGTGCTCTGCTCCTGAGGAACAGTGAGCAAGTGACGTGACAACTCTTTCCTATGCTCTTCTCCATCTGCCACTAGAGCAGTTTTTCAGAGACTCAGCTGTGAGCTTTGCACTATTGGTGGTCGCCAGCTCTTTAGGACAGCTGCCCTCACCCCCGCCTCACCTCTGCAGCCTGACCTCGCCGCTCCATCCTCCAGACGGGTCAGAGTATCTCACCCATCACGGTCCCCGGTGTGTTCCCAGCCCTAGTCTAGCCTGATGGTTCTCTTACGTAAGACTTAAGTGTACGAGGCCTTCTGTGGCCCAGCCTTCCAGTTAGAAGGGGCCGCTTGCTCCTTCCGGCCATACCCTGCTTGCACAGACTCCTGGCAGGCCATGAAGAACACTAAGGGACAAGCTCAGGGCTGGTATTTGGCACCCGTTTGTGGATATTTCTGCTTCCCTTCGACCGCTCAGTGTCTCCTGTTTGCCGTTGTTTCCCAGCACCTTGCACCGGGACAAGCATATGGAGGTTCTAGTTCATGTTCATTGACTGAATGAAGTTATTCTCATCAAAATACAATGATAGTGAATAAAAGACACATAACTGATTCACAGGCATCCATGACATCGTAAGAAACAAGAAGACCTGAGCTTACACACCCCATTCTCTAGAGTGAAGACAGATGTCACATTTGGATTGACTTATTTCATTGATGCAGATTTTCTGCCTCTAGAAAACTCTATGTTGGGCTTGAGAAAGCCAGAGCTTGGCCACCAGATTTGCAGGCACATGTGCCTTTGGCCAACAGCAAGGCCAGGCGTGTGGAGCACACAGCCACTCCGAACTGGTGGTGCCCAAGAAGCAGGAGAGAAAAGTGCAAACACGAGCCAGCGCCTTGTTGCTTTACTCAATTAACTTCGTAAGAGTGAAGGATGTAAAAGTTAGTTTTCATTCTGGCTCTTGGCTTACTCGTTTCCCAAGGCACAGAAACGCAGCCTGCCAGGGACACAAGTATGGTGGGATTGTCAGGATGACTGAGCTTCTGTAGGTATCTTCTGCTGTCGTGTTGCCCAAAGGTACTGCGCTTTCGGAAATACCCTATCATCACTGTTCTTAATTTTGAATGTTTCGAAAGGGAGGAGGAAGCACATTTTCCTTTTCATTAGTTTTAATGTCAGTCCTTAAGAGTTTATTCCTGGTAGCATGCCTAATATGCCCTGAAATCTTTGCTTTATCATCTAATGAAAACTAATGTCTTCAGAGCTAGTTAGTGGTTGATCAGGAAGTGGAGAATTTGTCCCAGGAGCGATTATGCCATTATGACATTTGCACTAAAATGGAAATGTTAATGTTTAGCTCCTCCTTCCACCTGTAAAACAGCCCTGCCCCTTTGCCTTCTCGAATGCTATGAACATGTTTTCCCCACTTGCTGACTTAATGACCCTTTTGAAGAAAGATTAAGGAAAGAGAGGTTATTTAATTGAGGGAAAGGTCAGGGTGATCGATGCCCATCTCCAAGGGGTCAGGGGTCGTCAAGGATTACGAAAGGTATTAGCCTGCTCATGTTCTTCCCTGAACCAAACTGCCTAGCGCTCCTTCAACCCAAGGAAAGCACAGTGGCAGGGCAGTCCTCGTAATGCCACATCTCCAGGCAGTTTTGGCCCACGTCACTATTCCTAACAGATTGAAAGAAAACAAACTCGGCTGTGAAGTGAAGAGGCCAAGTTGAACGGTGGCTGGGAAGCCTTTCTTCTGAAGGGTACGCGTACGCCATTACTTACAGAGAAAACTGAGCTGTTCCATTTCCTGAACAAGCTAGTGGGAACTGTCAGGACCACGTGCAGTGAGACAGTCAGTGTTCTGGGTGGACGGAGCGGTTTAGAGCTGGTCAGCGAGGTGGTGCGGACGGCGGTAACAGATTTAACGCTCCGCTCTTTTGGTAGAAGGCGCACAGCGTGAGTGAAAGCTGCAGCAGAGAGAGTGCAGGCTGGACAAATAGTAATTGCGATAATCAGAGCCTCCAAGCCTGGGATAACAGGCTGCCGAGTTAACGTCATCATCAAATATCTTTACGAAGAAGTAGATAGTAAACTAACATCTGTGTGCCCACTATGGGATAGATATCTTCTCTCCCCCTTTCTTCCTCCCTCACTCCTCCCCTCCTTTCCTTTCTTCCACTTGAACGTCAATGCTGAGGCAACCACTAGGAGAGCAGCATAGGAAACAGAGATGAAAGATACAGCCTTGTTGGTGAGGCAGATGACATGTATGTACGTCGCAACGCATTATGCTAAGTTCTAAGATGTGAGGTGAGCTGGGGTGCCAGGAAGCCCGGAACAGGGGGCCTGGCCCAACCTGGGGAGCACAGGGCATGGGAGAGGTGGGTCTTAGGAGGTGGTAGGTGTGGTGGGAAATCCCAGTAATAATTATTATAATGATGACAGGTAAGTGGATAACACTTACCGCGCCCGGGACTGTCAGGTAGTACCTGTGTCCTCCTTACCCACAACAGGTTTTGGAGGTGGGTACTGTTATTCGGCAGTTTGAGTGCTAGGCAGGGTGTTCAAGCAGAGAGAAAGGGCAGAGGGCACAGGGAGGGGGCATTGAAGAGCCCAGCCACCTATGACAAGTGTTAAGGCAGGACCTCAGGCTGGGCCTGGCCGAAATCCCAAAGGACTCAGGAGTGGGAGCCAACTCTCTGGGCCGGGTGCCTCCTGCAGGTAAGCGCTTGGGGGAGGTGCTCAGTGGTGATTTTGAAGCTAGCGGGTAGCAGGTAAGAGTCACTCTGTAGGGAGATCCCTGGAGCCTGCACAGGGGGGTACCTTGGTGGGAGCGAAGAGGAGGAAGGTTTAGGGAATCAGGATCAGTGTGCCGATGGGAGGGAGGACACGCCGGTACACTCCGTCAGCCCCACTTCTTGTCCCAGTGAAGATCCTGAGGCTCAGAGTAGACCTCAGGTATTCAGCAGGTGTGTTGTAGGAGTCCATGCAGATTTCTTAACTTGAGGCAAGTCGGCCACACCATAGAAACCAAGTGCGACCTTTAGTCCTCTCCCTTCTGTGATTTTCGTCTAAATCTTTCCATCCAGAACCACAGGCTACAGTTGGATCTCTTTTGGGGTCAGGGAAGAGAGGAACTCTTCCCTCTGAACTTTTCCCTCTAAGTTCCGCTTCAGTAGCGTCTGGAGGCTTTGAACGGACAGCCGGGCTCTGCCTCTCACGGGCCAGCCGGGCTCTGCCTCTCACGGGCCAGCCGGCGGTTCTGAAAACAGATCGGCTCACAGGTGTGGCAGGTGTGGCCTGCCACGGGGGCTGCTGTGGGGTCCCCAGAGCTGGCGAGGGAGGACAGGTGCTTCCTCGCCTTGTCTCCAGCGAATCTCAGGGCGGCCCCTCCCGTGCTTTCTGCAGTCCCCGCCCTCCCTGTGCTGTCCTCCACTGGAGGCCGATTCATTTTTATGGAAACACACCATTTAAATAAGTTGTTGTTCATGGGAAGTTTTGTTTAAAATTAGTCGAAATGGGAACCTTTCAAATTGGAGAAACTTGAAAATCTTCCTTAAACTCGGAAAATAAATTCACTTCTTGGCTAGGATCCGAGAGTAAGAAACTTCCTCTGAAACGATCATTATCTTGAAAAGTGAAGGAGTCAGTGATGACAGGAGAGAAGGCACCTTGACCATAGTTGCTCACAAGTCAATATTGGCTGGTTACAAAGCCTGACCAGGGCACAGACACAGCTGCCCCGACCTCGGGGACCTGCCCAGGCGCTGCTTGGCCGGTTTCTGGCTGTGCTTTTAAGGAAAGTCCTGGGTGTTCAAGTCGCCTCCTCCCTCTTCCTTTGAAATCTACGAAAATGCCATTAATGACCAGATTCGTCCCCACTCACCTTCCTTCGATAAGCCCAGGTTTATTCAGGGAGCGGTGGAGGCCCAACGCCCTTCAGCGTCCCGCTTCCTGCCCAGCGCTGCAGCTTCCTGCAGGACGCGCACACATCCGCCCGGCTGGCGGCAGCGCCCGGCCTCTGGCTCGGCCTTAGGTAACAGAGGAAGAGGGTGTTGCAAAGCGTTCAGTGTGAAGGCCGCTTCCAGCTCCCGAACTGAGCATTCCGTTAAAAATGTTTTAATTTTCCAAAAGGTGGAAGGAGTTTGTAGGCAGCAGAGTTTACCCGGATAGGAATGAATGAGATTTTGGTACAAAAGAACTTTTTCTTTCTCTCATTTTCCCTAGAAATAAAGGAAAGCAGATTATTGGTTAAAACAAGTGCCCAAATACCCATAGTTGTGAATACTTAAAAAGTTGCATTTTATCTGTGAAAATGAGCCAGAAACAAAAGGAGACATCAGTAATACTAATCCTGTCTTTTAAAAAATTTGTCTTGTCTATATTTAAAGTATACAGTGTGATGTGATATATGTGTACATAGTGAAAGATTATTAGTCAAGAAAATCAACTTATCCAACTCCTCACATTGTTACCTTTTGTGTGTGTGTGTGTGTGTGTGTGTGTGTGTGTGTGTGTGAGAGAGAGATACAAGTACCTGAATCCACTCTCTTGCCAAATTTCCAGTGTGCAATGCAGGATTACTGACTACAGTCCTTGTTGTAATTTGGATGTTTGTCCCCTCCAAATCTCCTGTGGAAATTTGACCCTGACGTTGGAGGTGGAGCCTACTGGGAGGTGTTGGGTTGTGGGGGCAGATCCCTCAGGAATAGATCAGTGCCCTCCCCCAGGGGTGAGTGATTTCTCTCTCTGTTAGCTCCCTGAGAGCTGATTGTTAAAAAGAGCCTGGCACCTCTCACTCTCCCCGCTCACCTCCTCTCTCACCCCATGGTCTCTGCACACACAGCCCCCTTCACCTTCTGCCACAAGCGGAAGCAGCCTGAGAGTTTCACCAGATCCCCCAATCCTCCAGCCAGCAGAGTCGTGAGCCAAATAAACCTTTTTTTTTTTTTTAAGTACATTACCCAGTTTCAGGTATTCCTTTATAGCAATGCAAAACGAACTAAGACAATCCTCATTAGATCCTTAGACTTATTCATCCTGCTAACTGCTGCTTCGAACTCTTTGACCTACATGTCTCTGTTTCCACCCCAGGTAACTACCCTTCTACTCTGTTTCTATGCATGTAAGATCCTCCCTTTATTTGAAAATTCGGTTTTTTGTTCACCATAGATTTTTGCATTCATTTTGATTCTTACATGTTGCATTAAAATATTTATCTTGATCATTGAGCTTTTTGACACTCCCTTAAATTCTGTATTCAAGGCCTCACAGCTCTCAAACCCTCACCCTGGCCCTTGGGCCTCCCCACTGTGCCCTTAGCTGTCAGCATCACTCGGCACAGGTTCAGTGCCGGGGTTAAGGAATAGACTCGCTCAGGGAAATCAGCCCCATGCAGCCCTCCCTCAGTCCACTGTTCCAGGCCTTTCCTATTTCCTCCAGACAAAGGCTTCCCACCTCTGGGTCCCCTAGTCCTGCTCCCTGAAGCTCCTTCCCCCTTCTCTACCTGGCAAATCCCTCCTCCTTCAAGGGCCTGCTCACATGTGTCCTTCACGAGTAGGCTAACTGCCCCTCCCAGGACTCCCCCATGCCCCACTGCACCTGTGCTCCCCTCTGCCCTGCCCCGGTGGCCTGCCGGGTCCAGGTCCCCATGGCACATCTGGAAGGTGAGCTCTTCAAGGTCGGGTACTGTGCTGTATTTATTTATACCTTGCGTGGTTTTGTTAGTATGTGGTCAGGGAGGGGCATCCATCCGATGATTAAAGTAGCATGACTATGCTAAAAAGGTTTTGCTGAGTATTAATAAACCATGAGTTTCAAAAAGGTAACTGACCACAGATGTGTCCTCTCCTCTGTGTACCGCAGACCTTCCATGGGTCCGGTGATTGCTGGTCTCTGCTTGGTCACTTGTGGTGGGGCCAGGGGAGCGTGGAGAGGTGGTTACACCTGAGAGTACAGGGACTTTGGAAGACGGAGAAGGTCAGAACGGGAAGTCTCGTGGCTGGACAGGAAGGGGGAGGACAGGGCTGGGGGAGGTTCTCCAGAGGGCGCCCACCCTGCAGGGCAGAGCCCTCTCAGCGAATACTGGTTGATGGCTGTGGGGTTTGATTGAATAAGAGGTAAGTGACTTGTGCTGTCAAACAACCCATAACACTGGGGAGGAAGGAGGAACCACCAGGAAAGGCTGGGGCCCCTGGTGAGGAGGATGAGGGGAGTGAGTGGGGGTGTCCTGAGGCACCCAATGCCCAGGTGGGGGCATATTGACAGAAAGAAGGAAACTGATGATTATGCGACATTTCCCCAAAAGGTAGATCTTCAGAATGATCTGTATGTGTGTGTGTGTGTGTGTATATTAAATATAAATATATAATACATATACTTTTCTTTTTCTTTAAAGTCAGGTCAAAGAAATAGGAAGTTGAATGCTGTGGAAAGACTACTATTAATATTTTTAGTTTTACTGTTCTGGAATATTTAAGGCAGATAAATAGGTTTTGTAACGAGACTACAGGGCACAGACTGGCTGTGATAAGCTGGACTTCTGGAGAAGCCGTGAGCAGTGATGTAGGAGGGTCGTAAAATGGAGAAAGCAGAAACCAAAACCAGAAACACTGGTCAACTGGCATCCTAGATCTGTTTCAGGCCGGCTAAGATGGTTAAAGATCTATTGCTGTATAACAGAGTGACCGAGTGCCCTGAAACACGATGGCCTGAAACAGCAGCCGCTGCTGGCGGGGCCTCCCCCTCGGCCCCCACGTGGCCTCTCGGTCCCCAGGGACTCTCTCCTCACCCCGTAAGTCCACCTGAGTGTCTTCGCCTGACACGCGTCTTCCCAGAGGGCGAAGGAGGGGCTGCCCGTTACACTGCCTCAGCCCTGCGGACTGGACCAGCCGCAGCAGCCACGGGCCGGCCCAGATTCGGGATGCGGGTGGACCCTCCTTGTGGGGAGCAGGGGCAAAGTCCCGCTTCACACGCCGATCCCACACAGGGGACGGTGGGGCCGTCTTTGGATACAGGACTGCAGGAGGAAGGAGGCGGCTGATGTGTCACCGGAGAGGATTTGGGACCCTGAAGGGCACGTGAGAGATGAAGGTCAGCATCAGGTCCTTCTTCGGACCCAGAGGTGTCAGGGAAGCACACAGGGCTGTCCCCCCGCGCACGCCCCTCGCGCGCGCTGGCTGGGCCCACTCTTCGCAGACGGCTTCACTCAGGGAACAAGAAACAGCACCTCGACTGCTGGGGAAAGTAATTAGGCAGCTCGTGGCCGGCGTTCTGGGGGGCAGGACCGCGAGCGCTCCTGAGAGGAGACGCTCAGGAGAGACAAGGCCCCTGGACCCTGGCGGGGAAGTGTGTCCCCAAGAGGATTCTCAGGGACTCTAGGCAGGGCCCGGGCTGGTTGTTTTTGCTTTGTTTTGTTTAAAAGAATCAGCGTGTGGTAAGAACACCGAGGAACTTTGGAACCTTTGGACCGTTGACTCTGAGGCCTGAGAAGTCCCTTCTGGGCTGCCTGGTGCAGTAGGCGCAGTGGGCGACCAGCTCCCCTGGGCCGGCTGTGACTTCAGCTGGTGAAAGTGGGTGTGGGATGGGAGCAAC
>NW_012138858.1:1168590-1195893 GCF_000956105.1 Propithecus coquereli
GCTCTCACCCGGGAGGAGCGGTGCAGTCTGCTGGTGGCCTGTGCCCGGCCTGGCCCTGTCAGGGGGTGCTGTCTGGCTCAGGTGGAGCCTGGGAGAGGAGCCGTCCCCGCCCCAAGCACCGTGGCCTGCACAGGCCTGTGGTTTCCCGGCCCCTCGACCCCCAGCCACCGCTCTGTGTGGGTGGCCCCTCCTGGGCCTGGGTCACCTGCTGTGGAGGCGGGTCAGCCCATGCTTGCTGACTCCCTGGGCGCTGTGTGAAGGGCCTCCGCAAGGAGCCTCAAACCAGCATCAGAACCCAGGGCTTTTAGAAAGGGTTGCTGCCTGAGGCTATGGCATGACAGCCAAGTCTTGATTAGGAAACAAGCCTGGGGAGAGAGACGGTTGGGAAAATCCGGGAATAAGGGTATTATTCCGGATCCGCAGCTTCTCGTCATCCTGGGACAAGAAGGGGACACAGCAAGGACCGGCGTTGCCTGCCCTCTCCCTTCCCCTGACACTGTTGCCATGAGGAATGACACAGCGGTGATGGAGCCAGGCTGGGAGGGGGACACCCTGGTGTTTGTGGGGCCCAGGGCAGGCGGACAGCGGAGGTCCCTGGTCTAGAGTCTCCCCCTGCCCCTCCTGCCTCTGGGCCTGTCTGCCATCAAGGAGGGTCTTTCGGGTGGCCCGTGGACCCCTCAGCCCTCAAACCCAAGCTGCTTCCCCATGCTCCTCCAGGAGCTGGCCCTCGGGCCTTGGGGCATGGTCCCCTTGGGAAGTCCCACCCAGGGAAGAGGACTGCTCAGGCCCTGCACGTGGGGCCAGGCCCTTTGGGCATGGATTTCTGTGCTCCCAAGAACCCAGGGAACGGGTTAGAAGTTGGGGTGTGGGCTCCCAGTGGGCAGATCCCTCTGGCCCTACAGACCCTGTGTCAGTTTTCTAGGGCCACCATAGCCAGGTACCACAAGCTACGTCACTCACACAACAGGAATTTATTGTCTCTTTGTTCTGGAGGCTGGAAGTCTGAAATCAAAGTATTGGCAGAATAGATAGGTTTTTTTCTGAGGGTTGTGGGGCAGAATCTGTTCCGGGCTTCTCTCCTTGCCTTGTAGATGGCCGTCTGCGCCTTGTATCTCTTCATTTCACCTCCTGCTGTGTGTACCTGTGTCCAAATCTCCTCTTCTTTTTTTTTTTTTGAGACAGAGTCTCACTCTTTTGCCCGGGCTAGAGTGAGTGCTGTGGCGTCAGCCTAGCTCACAGCAACCTCAAACTCCTGGGCTCAAGTGATCTTTCTGCCTCAGCCTCCCGAGGTAGCTGGGACTACAGGCATGCACCACCGTGCCCGGCTAATTTTTTTCTATATATTTTTAGTTGTCCAATTAATTTCTTTCTATTTTTAGTAGAGACGGGGTCTTGCTCTTGTTCAGGCTGATTTCGAACTGCTGGGCTCAAACAATCCGCCCGCCTTGGCCTCCCAGAGTGCTAGGATTACATGCGTGAGCCACTGCGCCCGGCCCAAATCTCCTCTTCTTATAAGGACGCCAGTCATGTTGGATTAGGGTCCACTCTAAGGACCTTGCCTTAGCTTGATTACCTCGATTACCTGAGGTCCTGGGGGTTAAGACTTCAACACACGACTTCCTGGGGAAAACAACTCAATCCATAACTGACCTGCAGCCGTGTGGGGAAGGGCTCAGCCGAATGAAGGCTGACGTGCAGCCCTTGGAAGGGCAGGGCTGGGACGGGGGCTTGTTCTGAGCACTCTGAAGAGGAGGGGTTGGAGGGGAGGGGAGCCCAGAGAGGCGTGGGGGCGGGGGTGGTCTCTGACTAGGCAGGGTGGGCACATGGACGGTGCTACAGCAGGAAGTCTCTGGAGGGCGTTGCAGCTTGGGAAGCACAGCAGACAGATCTGTGCCCCAGAACCCCGGTCCTTGGTGCAGGCTGCACCCCAGACAGTGACGTCCGACTCTGGGGTTCAACCCCGTCAGTAAGCAGTGTGTGGCCGAGTCTGCAGAGTACTGTGTTAGAAGCCTTGCTGAGCTGCTGGGCAGAGGATGAGTTGGGAGTTAGGAGGAAGTGCAGTTACTCAGGGGGGCTGTGCTGAGGCTCAAGCCCAGGCCTGACGGGGGGTGAGAGGTGGTAGGATGGTTAATTGTGTGTGTTGACTGGGCTAAGGAATGCCCAGGTAGCTCGCAAAACATTATTTCTGGGCGTGTCTGTGAGGGTGTTTCCGGAAGGGATTAGCGTTTGAGTCAGTAGACTGAGTAAAGAAGATCTGTATCCACCAGTGTGGGCATCATCTAATCCACTGAGGGCCCAGACGGAACAGAAAGGTGGAGGAAAGGAGAACTTTCTCTTTCTTCTTGAGCTGGGACAACCATCTTCTCCTGCCCTTGACCACTGGAGTTCCTGGTTTGTAGGTCTTTGAACTCTGGGACTTACCTAGGGCTGGGGAACCTGAGGCCTTCTAGGTCCTTAAGTGTGGCCTTTTGACCGAATCCAAAGTTTACAGAACAAATCCTTTTATTTGTATTAATACATTTTTGTTCATCTTTTATACTTTTATTTTTTAAATGAATGTACTTAAAATGCCAAAGAATAAAGTAAGTTTCAACAAAATAATCCTCCCAGATTGACCAGAACAATTAGAATATTAATAAGCCATAAGGGCTAAATTGACGGCTGCTACTCTCATGATTTAGTTCTAAATTCCCCCTCCTGACTGGCGCCACCACCGCATGAGGCTAGTTGGTGAGAGTTTATGGGGGTCGAGTACGCCAGTCAATTATCAGCTTTTGACAGCAGTGTACTGTTTTTCTGTTTAAAGTGGAATTTGTGAATAGTTGCATAGATCGACAGTATTTTTTTTTTTTTTGAGACAGAGTCTTACTTTGTTGCCCGGGCTAGAGTGCCGTGGCGTCATCCTAGCTCACAGCAGCGTCAAATTCCTGGGCTCAAGTGATCCTCCTGCCTCAGCCTCCTGAGTAGCTGGGACTACAGGCACGTGTCACCATGCCCGGCTAATTTTTTCTCTCTCTCTATATTTTTAGTTGTCCAGATCATTTCTTTCTATTTTTTAGTAGAGATGGGGTCTCGCTTGTGCTCAGGATGCTCTCGAACTCCTGACCTTGAGCGATCCACCCGCCTCGGCCTCCAGAGTGCTAGGATTATAGACGTGAGCCACCACGCCCAGCCAGATCCACAGTATTTTTTGATTCTTTCTGTTTTACAGCCCATCATGTGAAAGAAGAACAAGAGAATACTGAAGGAAGAAAACAGAAGTTTTAATGAAGATTGGGAATTGCAGTAGTATGTTGTTTCTGCTAAAGATAAAATGATTTGCTTGCTTTGTGATACTGCCGTATCAACATTAACGAAATTCAGTGCTCATCAGCATTATAACACTCATAAGGACCACAGATATTTTGAATTAGAGAGAGAGAGACATGAAAGGTTGTATTGCAGAAATTAAAAGATGAAAAGCAAAAGCAAAGAAAATTCTTTCAAGCATCAAGAAGACCTGGAAATAATGCCACTGAAGCAATTTATAAAGTAACTTATATACTTGGGAAAAAAGGGAAGCCATTCAGTGATGTAGAGATTGTGAAAGAATGCATTGTTGAAGTTGTAGGATGCTTAGACCCTGATAACATTTCAAAGTACAAACAAATACCTCTTTCAAGGAGAACCATAACTGATTGGCAATATGAATTAGCCCTCACCTTAAGAAAACAACTTCATACAATACTTCAAAAGGAAGGTATATATTATTCAATTGCTTTGGATGAATCAACTGAGACTACTGACTCGGTGTAGATTTTACACTTCATTGGGATCATAACAGAAGATTTTCTTTGCTATGAAGAGTTACTCACTTTGGGTACTCTTGTGAACAGAACATGCATGGGCATGGGGAATAGATATCTTCAACAGCTTTCAAGATAAATGTCATGAGGTTGGACTGAATTTGGCAAATTTAGTGAGTGTTTGTACAGACAGTGCACCTTCCATGACAGGAAAACATGAAGGGTTTATTGCACAGATAAAAAAAAAAAGTATTAACAGATCCAGATGCTGTCATTTCTTTTCATTGTATCTTGCATCTGCAAAATCTCTGAGTTAAAGCTGCTATTTTAATAGACACTTTGCAATAAGCTATAAGTATTGTTAACTACATTTGTGCAAATGCAACATGGAATCATCAGTTTTGTAACATGGTAAAGTTGAATGATGAAGTATTCAGTGTGGATTTGTTGTATCATTCTAAAGTGCATTGGCTTTCCCAGGGACAAGTGTTAGCCAAAATTTTATCTTTGTGAGAACAGATAGTTACATTTTATGAAGAACAGAATCAGCAATGTGAATTACTGAAATAGTATTTCTATAGGAATGCAGCATTTCTGTCTGATATCATGTTAAAGCAAAACGACTTGAATATTTCTCTGCAAGGTAAAACTAAGTCTATATATGATATGTGGCAAAAAATCCAAGCATTTTGAAAAAAGCTATCTTTTTTCGAAACGCTTCTTCTTCAAAAGGAAATTTCAGATGAACATTTTCCCCAGATAGCAAAGGTCATTGATGAGCAGGATGATATATGCGAATCATTTGAAGAATACGCAGCTGTCACAGACCTATTAATTGGAGAATACAATGAAAGGTTCACTGACTTTGAGAGTCATGACATCACACTCAAATTAGCATTTCAGCCTCACCTAGTTAATATCACCAAGGCACCTAAAGAACTACAAATGGAATTCATTGAGCTCTCAGTAGATGACATTTTAAAGTCATTGTTTGATGCTCAGAAAGATCCAATTGAGATGTGAAAAAATGCAGTAGAATACACACGCCTTTGGCAACATGCCTGAAAAATGCTTTTTTGCTTTTCAACCACTTATTGCTGCGAATCTACATTCTCCTACCTGACCCAAATCAAGATGCCCTTAAGGTCACAAATGACTGACACCCATCCAAAGGATCAGCTGAAACTGGGGACCTCCATGCTGCAACCAAATATTCAAATGCTTTCCAACAAAAAGCAGACACAACAAAGTCATTAAAAGGTTAGTTAACTTTAAAATTAGCAAATAATTTTCATTTTTTTGAAATTGTTAAGTACATAATAGTTAGATTTTTACAAAATAATGTACATTTTTAAGTCTGTCTAATTGAAGTTTGATTACAGCTAAATTAATGTGGCTTCGTGCATGAAAAGGTTCCCTGCCCCTGGACCTACCCCAGGGCCCCCACCCCCCATTCTCGTGCCTTTGGCCTCAGACTGGGTGTGGCACCAGCCCACCCCTGGTTCTCAGCACTTTGCGTCCCAGCCCTCCTGACTCTCCAGCTTGCCGAAGGGCATTTCTCAGCCTTCGTAGTCTTGTGAGTCAATTCCCATAAGAAATCTCCTCTCATGTACCCCTGTATATCCTATTGATTCTGTTTCTCTGGAGAACTCTGACTCATACAGGAGGGGACCCACTGGGAAGCATTTCTGAAGTACCACTGTGCTCCTGGGCAAGGCCCCCGAGACGTGAAATCAACACCGACGCCTCCATCTCCTGCTTTTCCCCCCTTTCTGCACCTCCTGGAGGCCAGCAGGTAGAGGGCTCCTTTTTCCGGGATGCCTGATGAAAAATAGCTGCCCGGGATGCATTTCCAGGTCCTCTGATTTCAGAACAGTTCAGTCTTGACCCAAAAGCGTTTGAAAGGTGTTGGAAGAGGAAAAGGGGCTCTCGGAAACAGCCTGGGTCACGCTGGCCTGGCTCTCTGTCCCCCGCAGTGGAAGCAGGGCTTCCTGGACGCCTGAATGAAAGAGCGCTCTGTGCATCCCGGCTCTTGGCCAGAAATGCATCTCATATGCAGTCACGAACATTTTATCCAAACCATCACTTGAATTTGGACATGGGGAAAGAAAACAAAACAAGTCTGAGTGCTCAGAGCCCGAATCGGCTGGCGCATGCACTCTGTGAGCACTCATTGGAGGCCGCCTGTATACCCCTCCTCTCCAGGATGGCCCACAACTGTTTGCAATGCAGTGAATGTGACATTTATTCTTTTCAGCTATGTGCAGAGTCAGGTGAGGTTATAGCAAATAGAACATAGAAATATTCATTTTTCTTTCCAAAAAGGGCTCTTAAATGTCAAATCAAATTAAATGAAATCATTGTATCAGGGCTGAACGCATATAAGTTGCAGATGGCGTAGCCCTTCCGTGAATCCCCCCAACCCCCCTGCTTCCCCTTAGAAGCATTTTATTGACCTGGACCAGTTTAAGTATAGTTCAAATACACTTATTAGCTGAGCAAATGCCATTTGCTAGAGTCTGAGCAAAATTCATTAGCTAATTTCTCCCTCCCAGCTTCGTCCCCGCCCCCACCTCACATTTTTGTTCGGCTTTCCTTGCTTGACTAATTACAAGGTTTTCTGACAGTAAGTGCACATGAAATAGTTTAGCTTTGCGGTCTACCTTGAACACCTGAAAATGATCAAACGAAAATTCCTGGTGTGCAGCATCCAGGCATCAGCATTTCTGGGCCAAGGGGCTCTGGGAGCACAAAGGCTGTGGGAAGGAGCGGGAGGGGGCCTGGGGCTGGTGGGCTGCAGCTCAGGAGTGGCTGGGCCCGGCCTGCCCCGCCCCATGTGAGCACGGCCGGGGATAAACATGCCCAGCTCCAAAAGGCAGGACCCCGTGCACAGATGTTGGGATGTTATGAGATAATTTTCAGGCCTCAATGGGGTGAAAGGGCGGATTTGTCAGAGAGGGGCATACCTATGGCGGTCTTTTCACTGAGCAACACCATGACTTCATTACCATGTCAATTCTGGGAGAAGGCCCTGATTTAACACAGCAGTTGGCTGAATGCATATGGAGCGGATGGACCCCTGAATGAATAGTGAATGGAAAACCGGCTGGAATCTGCCTTCAGCTTTGTTTTAGGGATGACCAATGTAAGGGACCCCAGAGCTTGCAGCACAGATGGTAGGAGGAGACAGGGCCTCTGCGGGGCTTCTCTTCTTGTCTTTTTTATTCTATCACTTGCAGGATTTCCTCCGTATTTGTGTACATATTTCAGTTGCCTGACCGAATGTGCTTCGATTTCCTCATTCCACTAAAGCAAAATTAGCTTTGGGGGGAATTAGAGATGAAATGCAATAGCATATGTAGCAATAAACACCAAAATTTTGTGTTTTTAAAAATTGAAGTTTAAGAAACTGTTTTGTGAGGTTTAGAAGTAATTGAAAATGTAATTAAGCAATCATCAAAAAGACAATTAAAAGTTTGAACGACAAGTTCAGAATTACTTCTGGAGTTCTCCGGTGCGAAGGGAATTTGCAGATTCTCACGTCTGTGCCGTGCAGGCTCAGAAAGGAAAGGCTACGGGCTTTCAGAGAGCGCGGCGGCATTCGAAGGGCAAGTACTGTAAATCAAAGGACTCTCTGGCATTATCTAGTTTCCTTTCTGCTTTAAAAGTTAGAACAGATGTCACAAGAGAGGACAAAATGGATTTTACCCACCAAGAGGGGCTTTTCTTGCCATCCTTAATAGGAAGCGCCTTGAAATGTTAATGTTCACAGTTTGTGTTGCCGGGGTTTGCATAGAGATGGTGGGAAACAGCTCTGATCCCAACAAAACCTTTTGTTATTAATCAAGAAAATCTGGTCTGCTGAAGCAGCAAAGAGCTGGAAATTAGTGCGCCCACTGGCAATGAGGCCAGTGAGCAAAAATGCAGCAGCAGATTCCAAAGCTCCAGCCGGACCTGGTCGGGCCTGCTAGCCGGGTCCCTGTGCGTCTCCCGCGCTCTGCTCTCTCCCAGCCTCCATGTTTAAAGGGGAAGGGATATTTCTCTTGTATCTTGTGCTTTAAAATCGTATGTTTTCTTTTTCAGCAATTTCAAGAAGCAGGCTGGAGAAGATCCATTAAAAGCGTGCTAATGAAGTGGTGCTAAGAAAAGAAAGCTAAACACCACGAAATCAAAGTGGAGCATTTTGCTTGGCTAATGGGCTTGATTATGAGATTTTAAAGGCCCTTTTATAAACTTGAATTTTATTTTGTGCTGGGGAACAGGAAATTTCTGTTTGGTTTTAAACATACACGATCACACCACCAAATATTCCTAATTTAAAATGGTGTGAGTAGAAGGAGATTTTTTATGTCTAAGAGAGGAAAGGGCAAAAACAGCCCCACCCAGAGTTGTTTGTAGGCACAAACTTAAAGACTCTTATTTTAGAGAAGGGGAAACTGAGGCCCAGAAATGAGGTGCGTAGCTACAGTCACCCTAATGGCCTCTCTGTCCCTGAACTTCCGTGGTCTCCTAGTTGACACCTAGTTGCAGAGTGCAGGACACCGTGCCCGTTGGCCCCAGCTGAGTCCACGTTGCTCCCCTCCTCGCCGAGAGCACAGGTTCTTACCCTTGCTGAGGGGCTGTCTTCTGCCTCCTGGGATATTTAGCAGCATCCCTGGCCTCTACCCACTGGGTACCAGTGGCACCCCTTCCCACTGTGGCTGCCAAAACCGTCTCCAGACATTACCAAGTATCCCTCGCAGGCCAAAACTGCCCCTGGTTGAGAACCACTGAACTGAATCAATTACCTGCCTTGGGGAGATAGGAACCACACATTGGACATTCTGACTCCCCAGTGCCCAGCCCGGTGTTGGGCCAGAGCCACGTGGTGAACACGTGCTGGTGGAGGGATGTTTTCAAGAGTTTGGTACAGGCGGGCGCGTGAATTCCAAACAGCAGACTGTGCATGGCTTTAGTGTCTTTCCTCACAACTCCAACGGTTTTGCATGTTCCCTTTCCTTCCAGCCAGTTGGGCTGGGAGAGGGACAGCAGCAGAAGGAAGCAGGAAGCCTGAACAATATCCACTGCCTGGAGAGTCACCTCTGTCTGGGATGCTGGTGCAACACACGGCGCTCTAAGGCTTGGATGTGCTTGGCTCTGTGGCAGGTCACACTCCACTGGTGCAGTGACGTGGCTGCTGTGGGCTGTCTGATTTTCTCTCTGGCAGGAGTGTTAAGTGAGTCCAGGCTACTCTTTGAATTATGCTCCATTATCCTTGTAGGAACATTTGCTTCGTGGAGTAATGAGTTGTGGAAAAGTTGCCTGTATATAAACGATTCTCTTATGTATTAAGCACATGCTGTAGACACCTTTCTAGTAAAGTCAGTCTAGAGCAAACCTGTTATATAAAGTACAGAATTTAATTATATCATGGACCATCATCTTCCTCGCCATCCTGAGGTGGCCTAAAATATGGTAGGTGCAAGTCTAGAAAAACATTGCAAATTCCCAGTGGTCTCTTGGAGGCACTGCAGAAATATTGCATCATTTTGCACACAATGCGGAGTTCCACGAGAGAACAGAGATAATACGATACACAGGGAATTCAAGGGCGTTGGCTGGTAGTGGCCAAACTGTGTGGCATTTGAGAGTCCTTAACTGTGGCGATCCGTATCGATCATATAGAGGATATTGATCACAGACGGGCAGTGGAGAGGCCTGCTTCCCCAGCTGTGTGCAGACACGGGGCTCGACGACCTGGGGGGCTCCCAGAACACAGGAGGTCCCGGCTTCCCCAGCACATGGTTTGTAAACTCAGCTTTTGCCTCTTCTGCTGAGGAGACTCCGGCATCAGGAAAACCTTGAGTTTTCAGAGTATGTGGGGTGGGAGAAGGTTTAGCTTCTTCTAAACTGTCCAGGTGGTTTTTATCAGGTCTTTTGACGCTGCCTGAAAGTCTATCGCGTGGATATTCATGTAGGTTAATAATTAAAAAAAAAATGCACACGATTGCACAGGAGGTCGTATGAGATGGTCTAGGGCCCTGATGCCTTTGCTTGATAAAGGAGGCAGTGTCTCTGGTGGTGAAGTGACCTGTCTGCTGCTGTACGGCCAGATGTGACAGGGCCAGGCTGCCCCCTGCTCCCTGCTGCATCCTCCCTGCAAGGGTGCTCTGCCAGGGGACTGGATTCCTAGCTGCACTGAGCAGGCAGGGCCCGGTGCTTGGGCACAGGGAGCAGAGATCAGTGTGGGCCAAGAGTGGAGCACTCGGGGTAAGGAGTGGGCATCTGACCCCATCCTCTAGGGATAGGGTGCTATAGCATGGGCTTTGGAATTGGAGCTCAGCATCCAAGGAAAGAGGGGCCCAGAGGTGGCAGGGGGGACATTCACTGAAGACAAATGTCCCCCTCTGCAATTTCCCTGGATGCCTGCCTTGTCCAGAGGGGAGGAGGGAGAATGCTCTCTGGGTCCCCTTCTTCCTGGAGCCGGCCCTGTCCTGGGCCTGTCATCATTAGGGTGGAAGACCAGCAACTCTAGGGACTAAATCAAAATTTTTGGGCTAGTCTGGGACCCATAGGACAGCTGAAATATTGCCTCTGACGGACAAAAGCATTTTGCATTGAAATTGTTTAACTTGTCTATAATTGTGTGGACCTCAGCTTGCAGGTGGGTTGGGGCCATCGGGAGAAATGGGAGTCATTCCCCTATGTTCTTGGGCTTTGCTGATTGCCTGGCTGGTACGTGGGGGCACTCACATCACTCCCGATTGACCTAGGCCCTCCAAAAAATGCTAAAAATGGGTTGTACTCGAAGGTAGCTTAGTGTACTCTCAGGCATTAAAAAAAGAGCCTGGTGGTGTTTGGGAAGCTGCAGAACATCCTCCCAGACTGAGATTTCACCTATGCGGGGTGAGCTTGGAACAGAAAAAAGGCTCCATTATAAACACCTTAAAAATAGACAACAAAGGAAATGCTGACAGGCTGGCCTGGTGGGCCCCAGAGCCAGCTCCAGCGGGCAGTTAGGGGAAGGAAGGGTTTTGTGTGGAGTTCAAAGCGCCAGTGAAAGCTAATGAGGACCTTTGTATTTGGGCAAAAGACAGCCAGGGAGCTTATCAGAAAGGGGAGTTCAATCACCTCCTCTGTTTTCTGCAGATGTTTCAGAAGCAGCCTCTGTAGCCCCTGAGGGTGCCGAGGAGCCTGTTTCCCCAGCGGTCGGTAGGTGGTCTCCAGGGGATCCCTTCGGGAAGGTCTGTGCCCCTGCGGGACAGTTAGGGGCTCCAGAGGCCCCGGGAGGGAAAAGGGCAGTTTGGAGGCAAAATTCCCCTGGTAATTGCTGAGTCTTGTGAAGGTCAATATTGCTGAGAAGCACTGATGTTTTTGGGGGTCGGAGAGGGCGCAGGGTGTGCGGGTGGGCTTCAGAGAAGCTAAATCAGGAAAGACACCCAGAGCTGACGATGCATTTCTTGATGGATCTTGAATGGACGACATCCTGTCAGTTCTTTGATTCTAAATTCAGGAATCCTGGAATAAAAATCAACTGCTCTAATTTAAAACAACAACATGACTAATATTGTATTTATTTGCTGCCGATGGCAGAAGGATCTCTCTCTCTCTCTCTCTCTCTCAATATAATTTCCCCCGTAACGGCCAGGGAGCATCAGGGTGAGACTGGTGAGAGCGACATGCCCGGCCACCTTCTGCTACTCCCTCAATGATCAGTTCCAGAACCCGCCTTGGCCTCCAGATGTCCCATTGCTGAGGGGGACACGGCCCAGCAAGGCCCAGGACCCGCACTCAGGGAGCTCCCACAATCTGATGGGAGAGGCCCCTCCGTGTATTCAGGACCCTGGGGTTGGGACAGCTGGATGCGGGGCCGTGTTCTCAGCTGGTGGGAGCCCCCAGGGAGGAGGAGCTGACACCCCCGTGTGCAGAGCCCCCCTTCCAGGACGACCGGCTTGGCGTTGCCTCCCTGTCTGGTTCCACTCGACCAACGTTTCTCCAAAGCTGCTCTGAAGTGAGGATGTTAAGAAATCGCCTTTAATTTTGCCCTTTCACTTTTCCCATCTACGCAAGGAGAAAACAACGAGAGTTGGAGAGAATCACACACCACGATTAGAGTGGACTGGGGACACACACGGAAAGTCAACACGGCGACGCGAATGAGCGCTAACGGAAGAGAAATGGTGACCGGCGGTGCAGCAGCGTTTCGGGAACCTGCGCCTGGCGCTGTGCGCCATTTCCCAGGATGAGTGCTGACATCTCACTGGGACGTTAGCTCCTGTTTCCTCTCGGGGCTCCCTTCTTCCCACCTCATATAAGGTCTCCGGTTTTGTGCAGTGCAGACGGAGGGAGCAGCGGCTGGCGCTGGGCCGAGGAGCGGGAGAGCATTTGAGGAATGCGAGGGGGGTGCACTGAAGGGAAAAGGAGACTTTGCGGCTTTGTCTCTTTCGTGCTTCAGGAGAGGAGGTTCTGGGCAGCGGAGCTGAGGGCGTGGAGAGGAGGGGGAGGAGGAGGAGGAGGAGGAGGAGGAGGAAGAGGAGGAGGAGGAGGGTGAGGCCACACTCTGGGAGGGGTGTGTGGGAAGCGCTGAGCTGAGCACAGGATCGCAACCACCCAGGGTCTCCAAAGTCTCAAACCCCTGCCCCCGTTGGAATTTTCAGAGCAAATTTTTTTATTCACCTTAGCTAGAAATGTGTGTGCTGTTGGTGGCCTGACTGGAACGTGAAGGCCGGTGGGAACATTTTTCCTGTTTAACTCCATGTCAGCTCTCTCCTGAGCAAGTAGCCCTCAAAGAGCTGCTGCCCTGACCTTGCGCCGCCTTCTCAGGGTGACAAGTGAGGCAGCAGTGGCTTTGGGGAGTCTTCGGGGTCTCTGGTAACTCTCACCCAATAGCCTCTCGGTGAACGGGGCAAAACCTTCAAGCACAGAAGACAACACCCACCGGCCTTGACTTTGGGTTCACGTTGAGGTCTCTCTTCCCCAGAAGTGTGTGCACAGCGTTCAGGACAGCTGGCAGGCACCGAGCACTCACTATCTGCCAGGTGCGTCCTGAGTGCGACACAGCATTGCTCCGTGTCACCCTCACAGCAACCCCGAGAGGTGGATGCTCCCATTTCACAGCTGAGAAACTGAGGCCGGGGAGCTGAAGTCGTGCGCCCACCATTGTGCAGACAGTTAGCAGTGAGTGAGGACCTGGCCCCAGGCAGTCCCAGCCCAGAACCCGAGCTCTTGTCCCCAGCCCTGTGACTCTGGGCTCCAAGGGGGTAGGGGGAGGACAAATGCTCCGTAAACAATTTTTGTGCTCTAAACTGATGGTTCTTAATTGTTTAAGATTGATAACTATTATAAGTTTCAAGAAAATTTATAATATTACAAATTTTGTGATGTGTTACATATTATATAACTATACAATAATAATGTTAATCATTTTAAAGTAGCAAAGTTTGCCAGTTATTCCCTAATTAAATAAATAAATTAGCACAGATTCTAGATTTTGACCATAATATCATCACTCTCACAGCTGCGGGGCCTGACGTTCTACCCGCAGGAGTGTCTCGTGGGCCGGACAGAGAGAGCTCGAGGAGCCTGTGCCGAGAAGGGGCTGGGTTTCACCTGCTTTAGTTCATTTCTCTTCACAGCCTCCCGGGAGGGTGTTACCTTAAAGCTAAGAAAACCTGGACTCAGGCAGATGAAGTAACTTGTCTGAAGTTCATGGCTAGCGTTGAGGGTAGAGTCGTGTCCCCACAAAGCTATGTCCAAGTCTTAACCCAGGCACCTGTGCAGGTGACTTGATTTGCGAGTCGGGGTCTGCAGATGTGATCAAGTAAGAGGAGGTCAAGTGGGTGGGCCCTTTTCCAGTGACTGGCGTCCATATGAAAAGAGGGAAACCTGGACCCGCGCACAGAGAGAACACTGTGGGATGATGGAGGTGGAGGCTGCAGTGACACAGCCACAAGTCGGGAATGACAAAGATTGCAACCCAGGAGCTAGAAGAGTCAAAGAAGGATCCTGCCCTAGAGCCTTCAGAGTGAGCATGACCTTGATTTTCAACTTCTGGCCACCAGAACTGTGAGGAAATAAGTTCCCGTTGTTTTGAGCCGCCCAGTTTAGAGTCATGAGTCACGGCAGCTCCACACCACCCGCGCTGCCCTTGCTCTGGCCACGTGTCTGCGCGGTCCTGCGCTAGCAACGTGGGGTCGCGGAGAGGGGGAGAAAGTGCTGCGTGGCGCTCACGGGCTAGTGGGGAGCAGCCTCACCCTCCAGCGCTGGAAAAGGGGGTCCAGGCCGGGCCTTGAAGGACAGAGGAGTGGGTCTCACTGAGGAGGGGACAGAGGAGGGCGCTGCAGACGGAGTAGGAATGCGCCCCCTGCGCTGGAGGGCAGTGCGGATGGCAGGCGGGGCCTGGGGACTCGCTGGATGTGTGGGCGGAGCAGGTGCTGAGCCACATGCGGGAAGATCTTAAGCAGCAGAAAGAGGAATTGGACCTGGGGCCATGCGTGATGGGGAGCTTTGCAGGCCCAAGTCCCAGAGCGTGATGAGAACGTTTAGAACTTGTGTGTTCATCAAGGGTAGAGGAGGGAGAAGGAAATGGCCTCCCCGTTACACCTTCTTCTGGTGAGCCCAGAAGGGAGAGCGTCAGCAATTTCCTTAGGAAACAGGGTGCTCACAGGAGTGAAGAGGGGAGGACAGTGCTCTGGAGGTCGGGGCCCAACCGGACTGCGTCCAGGAAGGGGTTGGAGGGAGGGTGGGACAGGTGAGGGCTGCGAGGGCTGGAGCGGGGAGGAAGGAGCTGGGAGCCAGCTGCGCTGGGCAGAGCAGCCCGAGGAGGCGGGGGACGTTCCGCTGCCCAGTGGGTTGTTGACATATGAAGCCTATGTGATTCTTCATGATAAATCACCCCGAGAGGAATGAAACCCCATGTTGGGATGACTCAGAGCCCAAGCACGCTGGGGCCCCTGCCGTGTGGGCGGCCCCGTTGTGTTGAGGAGATGGAGGGTGAGCATAGCGCGGACGCGCGTAGGGGGCTGGCTGCACGGGAGAAAGAATTAATAATTGGACCATTTGCTCCGCTGCCCCAGGGCCGGGGCTGGCACGGGGTCCCGGGCTGACCTACCCCTCCATCGCCCCGCTGGTATGCGGCCCACACGGGAAGACCACAGGAAGCTCAGACCTCAGGTTCTGAGCAACAGGCATTTTAGTTTTGGAAACTGCCGGGACCGGAAATTAGTGAGGCTGATTAGGAAAATCACTTTGGCTTGATTTGAATCAAGTACGGAGGAGGAGGAAGGAGGGAGAGAGATGAGGGAAGGGAATTGGTATTTGACGAATGCTAAGGGTGAGGTGGGGAGACCAGCCCCTCTTTTCCAGGGGAAACCAAGGCCAGAGAGGTTAAGTAGTTGCAGAAGCCCCTGCAGCTGGAGCTGTCCGGGCCAGGAATGAGGGACCTGCTGTCCCCCAACCTCCCAGCCGAGCCCCCGCAGCTGCACTGGCGCCCTGGGCTCCTGGAGCCTTGGGGACAAGGCCCAGGGCCCCTGGACAGGAAACTGGAGGCCCAGATCCCACCTCTGGCTCTATCCAGTCTCGGTATTTTTTGGGGAAGGCCACCGTTACCTGCTTGGTGCCTGTGATGGTCTTGTAGCACCTGTAAAAGAGTTAATGGAACCTTCCTCAGGGCAGGTGGGGCAGACCAGATCACATTTTAGGATGCTGTTCACCTTAGATTGCACGATTCTCTGATTTCTAGAGATCTGAAGATATTCAACATCTGTGGTCAAGCAGACCTGGCTCGTGGGCGGGAAGTGCCTCCCGCCAGACGTCGAGCATCGTGCCCCCCACGCCTGGCAGGCTTCCCCTCTCTCTGCTGCGGGGCGCTGCCTTTTCCCATGTGTCCTGAGAGGGTGCAGCATGGTCCAGGCCTCCTGAGGGGCCGTGGCCCAGATCCTGGAGTGTTCTCCGCAAACCCCGGGTTTCCCTTCCATGACTTACAAAGCAGTAGAAATGGCCACCTCCCCTCTACAGGACGGGAAGAACACCATACCTGCTGCTCAAAATGGGACCTTCTGTGACTGCCGGTCCCTGGGAGGGGACGTCCTAGCACCATGAGCCCCGGGTGCTACTCACTCACTGCAAAGATGACACAGCGCGAGGCCCAGAGGCCGTCTAGCTCCTCCCAGGCTCTGGCCCAGGCCTCTGGGTGCCTCTGTAGTCAGAGAATGTCCTGTGGAAGGTGCCTTCCTTGGACTGTGGTGGGCAAGATAAAGGCCCCCAAAGACGCCCACACCCTAAGGCCCAGCTCTTGCGACTATGGTACTTTACGTGGCGAAGGGCCTCTGCAGAGGTGGTCGAGTGAAGGATACTGAGATGGGAGCGTAGCCTGGCTTACCCGGTGGGCTCCTGTCATCACAAGGGCCCTGCATGTGGACCAGGGCACAGGAGTCAGTGTCGAGGGGTCTGACGTGACACTCACTGTCCGTGGCTGGCTTTGAGGGTGGCAGGAAAAGAAGAGGAACCGCATCAGCCCTAGAGCCTCCAGAAGGAACACATCCTGTGGGTACTCTGACACTAACCCAGTGGAACCCACTGCAGGCTTCTGGCCTCCAGAACTGGAAGATAATACATTTGTGTCGCTTTTAGTCACCCAGTTTGTGATAATTTGTTAGAGATAAAAGACGAATGCCTTGGGTGACATCTTTTCTTGTGACATGTTTCAGGGAACAGTTCTCCATGTCACATGTACAGGGACTAAACTGGGCCATGGGAAATAAGGGATCTGTGAGCTGGAAGTTTCTGGAACTGTCTCACCTGGCCTACCACTGTGGCAATGACTCAACTGTGCTGCGTCAGAGAACTAGGCTTCTTCACACCTCTCCTGCCAGCTGACCTGTGACCCCTCGACTTTCAGCCGTTCCTCACGAGCTCTGGGAAGGGGCCTGGCATTCTCTGGGCTCTGGAAGCTGCTCTGTTGAGCTGAACAAATGGGTTTGGAGCCCCTGGTGGGCCGAACATGAGGGCTGCAGAGGGAGTGGAGTAGCCCTGCACCTGTCCCCAGGGCTTTCTGCTCGGTGGGGGAAAGGTTCATGCACAGGTGACCCTAGAGCAAGGTAGTGCTGGGGATGCAGCCTCAGGGCATTGTAGGAGCTCCTAAAGGGAAGATGCTTGTGACATGGCAGCAGGAAGGCCCACTGGGGACGGGGCAGAGCCCCCGGTGAGCAGGGAAAGCAGGAAGAGGGGCTGGGCTATGCAGAGGGAGCTCTGGTGGCCGAAGGAAGGGACTGGAAGGGGACTTGGCGACTGAAAACAGCTCTGAAGCCTCCATCCGCAGGTGTGACCAGAGCTGTGTGACCCAGGTCCCTGGTGCTCCTACTGGTTTTTCTTACTGGACACTCAGGGGTCTTCCAGCTCCAGGGGAGGCAAGGGACGCACTGGCTGTGAGCCACACTGATGTATCTTCCCTCGCTTCTTCCTTGTCGCAGAAGACAGGAAACCACAGGTCCACCATGCTGGGTCCCACAAGCCTCTGGGGTGCGTGTTGGGAGCAAGGGTGACCTGGGTGTGTTAAGCCACAGAGCTTCTGAGCGACTTCTCCCAGCACGATCTGCCTGTCTCGGAGGATTAACTGGCTTCAGAAATAGCCCCGTGGTCTTGTGCATCACGTGAGCACAGGGGTTAATATTCACGGGAGGTGGGGAGGCAGGAAACTCGCAGGGTGTTCAGGGATCCTGGGGGCACCACCAGGGCAGAGCAGGGTGGAGCCGTGGTCGGTGGTCACCACCATCGATAGGCAAAGGCCGCCTTGGGAGGAACCTTTTACTTCTTGCATCCAAAGGAAAGGTCCCAGTTTAAAACACTTTCCCCGAATCTTCTCCATTCCAGCCGTGTGAGTGTTTTTTCTGTTTTCTTGGGGACCTTATTCCATGTCCTTTGCAGTGAACCCCTAAACACCCACAGGTTTTAGGAATAATTCATTCTGGATGAAGGCAGTCATACTTAGGCTCAGCCAGAATAGGACCTTTAAACAGTAAATATTTTTGGAAAATAAAATCTTGAGACTTTTAAGTTAAACCAGTGAAACCAATTACAGTATCCCATTATAAAGCACATTCATTAGTACTTACTTTGTTATTTTATGGGTCAAAATCTTGTTCCCTGAATCCTTAATGGTGAGTATATCCCACCTGTAAGACTATTAATACCAATAATGGAAGCCTAGGGCGCTATAAAATACATTTTAGGTCAAAGTATAATGTATATGCAGAGACATTTCCTGATTACGTGTGTGTTGATCAGTGAGTGATCACACCCACTGCCTTTGTATTCCTATATAACGACCTTTAGGGTAAAATAAAAAATAAGAATTTTATGACAGGTGGCAAGATTCTTTCCCATTAAATTTTCTTTTAATAAATTTGGTCAAACACTAGTTATTTATTGAACACTCTGCATTTTTGTTATAATCTTAGCAAAGTTTCTGGAGTGTTCAGTGTCAAGGCCGCATCCCACGATACACACACATTATTCCACTTAATCCTCACCAGGAATCCATTTGGTGGCTTCTACGAGGATCACCAAGTCAGAGATGAGGAAACTGAGGCACAGAAGAATTGGGTAGTTTGCCAAGAGTCACATAGCAAGTGGGTGGCGGGACCAGAATCCAGCCCTTCTCTGCCCCCTCCTGCTGTCTGCCGGGTCTCTGTCTGGGGTGCTGCACCTTCCTGGGTGCCCCAGCCCCCCGACGGCTGCCCATTGGTCCTGCGGTAGCCTCTGACTCCATGTGGATCAGCCTGCAGCACACACTGGCAGCGACAGACGGTCTCTTAAATCCAAGTGTCTTTTCTGAAAAAATTAAAAAAAAATGTTTCCTTATGTGGCTGTTCAGTTGCAGATGTCAGTTCCATGGGGCATCCGAGGTGCACACGCCCTGGAGTGGGAGGTTTGTCGGGTCGGGTTGGCCGTGACCTGGTTAAACTGCCTGGCAGGGGACAGGTAAGTCTCTGGACTGGGTCTTTGGAGGGCAGGTGTCAAAAAGTGGGGAGGGGTGCAGGACCTGCTTGTCTCCCCAGCGCCCAAGGTCTGTGCAGGCTTTCCCTCTCCCGCTGCTGCCTGAGGTGGCGGCTCAGCCTCTGGGTCCCCAGGTCGCTGTGATGAGGAGCCGGCTGTGTGGCCGCCTTGTCTGGATGGGCCTTCCCTGATGGAGGCCGTTGAGGACGGGCCACAGTGGCGTTCTCTGACACTCAGAGTGGAATTACACTCGAATCTCCTTTGGCGGTTCTAGCGCCGAGACTCTGTTGAGGCAGGGAGCGTCGCCCAGCACGGCTCTAACCAAGGCCTGGCTCCTGTCCCAGCTCACCGCTCTCTGGGGGTGGCTTGGGGCCGGCTGCTTAAACTCTCTCTTTCTTTTGCTTATCCGTGAGGTCAGTGGCTGTGGGGGAGAAGGGAGGTGCCACACGAGGTCATTGCTTGAATGTTGGGGTTCACTCGCTGGCAGCATCCTCTGCAGGGGGTGGGGGACCTGGGGGACCCTGGTGCCAGGGCCTGGGGTCAACTCCTGCCCAGCCACAGACACACTGAGGGACCGAGAGGGTGGGCCTCTTCCTCGAGGCTCACAGAGGGGAGCCCAGGGCTGCGTCCCCACCCCGAGAGGGCTGCGTTCCCAGGAGGCTCCACGGTCCTCAGTCCTGGAGGCTGGCCCTGACCGGGGGCTCGGGAGCCAGCCCCCAGCCTTGCAGGTTTCATGGGGCGGCGGATGGGGAACAGGGTCCCCTCTGTCTGCCCACACCACCTGGGCCACCGCAAACTTGACTTACTTCAGACAGCACTTTGTGACACCACTCCCCACTCAGACAAAGCCCTGCAATTTGGGGATTTCCTATTTATCTTTTGGTTTTATGGCCATTTGCTGAAATGGCTCTGACTGTGGCCTGTGTGTTTAGCTGTAGAGAAATTATACATCGACCGAGATGTCCAGATCTCTCTCTGTCACACACACATAAACATACACATAGACACACACACTTTCTCACACACACTCTCACACACACGCAAAAACATATACACAGACATACAGACACACACAGAGACACACAGACACACACGTACACACACATGCACAGGACTCAGTTACTTCAGTCCCCGGCTGCCTCTCTTGGCTGGGCCTGTCACCCCACTCCGGATTGTCAGCCACAGGCCGCTGCTGCCCCCACTCTGGGAGCCCATGGGTCTGTTGGGGTCCCTAAAGGGCTTTGTGGGGTCCTGGGGCCCCTGCTGAGGGCAGGGGTATGGGGAGGGAGCACGTTGTTCCAGCCGGGTTCCTCATGTCCACTTCACTTTTCTGCCTTGTCTATTGGGCTCTTCACGGGTTTTCATTTGAAGGAATAATTCTGTTGCTAAAAATTGTTGGAGAGTTCCTGGCCCACCTCACAGAGCACTAAGGTGCACAGGGAGTATGTACGGAGCACCTGCATTTCCACACCCAGGGGTGCAGGCAGGTGGGTGTGAGTCTAGGGGTGGAGGCTGGGGGTGGAGGGGCTGTCCTTGTAGGGGTGGTGGAGGGGACCAGGAGCAGTGTTCCGGGGGAGAGGACATTCCTCTGTGGGATGCTTTCGAGGGCAGTACAGGACTGTCTTTTCTCCTTATGCCAGCTCACCTGTGGTCCACCCACCTGTCCACCAGGCCAGTCACCATCTAGGCAGCCCTCATTGTCCAGGGCGACCTCCAGCCCCACCCACTGTGCCTGGTGGCTGTGAGCGGTGACCGGGGCGAGTGGTAGTGTGTGGTTAGCTGCACGACTGGGTTAACTGCAGCCTCTGAGGAGAAGCTGGGCACAGACCTGGACACTGTGGTGGGACCCACTGCTGGACCCAGCCAGGCCACAGGAAGGGACTCCGGATGAGAGAGTCCAGGCCTGCAGGCTGGCAGTGGGGGAGACCTCAGGGTGGGGCTGCCTAGGGTAACAGAGCTCTTTTGTGGGCGCGGGTTGTGTGTGGACATCCAGGCAGGCCGGGGAGGCAGGGCCAGGCTCGGACTACCAGGGGCAACGCCTGGCCCCAGCCTGGCTGCTGGCAGATGCCAGGGCAGAGTCAGGTCAAGGGGTGACCGGATGTCTGGGTTGGGGAGGAATCTGCAGACACGTGGGCACGCTCCCACCTCACGGCCTTGCTCCCTCCTGCTGGAACAGTCTTTCTCCAGATCTCCCCATGGTGGACTCCGGCTTTCGCTCTAATCCCACCTCTTGACGAGGTCCATGTTGACCTACCTGCTTAATGCGCAACCTGCGCCCGGTCCCCACCCAGTATCCATTTTTCCCATAGTGTGTGTGACCTTTAACCTATTATGTAACTAATTTATGTACCAAACTTCTCCTTTATTATTTCTCTCCCTCTTCTGGAATGTGATCCTCACTCAGTGCCTGATCCGTGAATAAACGAGGGAGCTCTGGGCCCTAAGCGTGGCTGCAGGGGGAGGGGGCCATCCCCCCACCTCCACCAAGGAAGGAAAACATGTATGAGTGTTGGAAATATGATACGAGTGTGAAGGAACATCAACGACAAACCTTTCAGTCAAATTTTGTTTGTTCTGGGACCATGAAAAAAAGGCCAAGAGGGAAAAGCACCACGGCTATAAAGAAGTGACGTGTCTCCCGCCTTCCGTTCTGTGCCCCAGGATACCTGGGAGGTTGGCGCCATCATCATCCCCATTTCAGATTTGAGGAAACCGAAGCTCGGGGAAGTTACGCCACTCACCCCAGGACTTGGGCTTCGGGGGGAGGTCACTGCTCAGGCTCTCGGCTCCAGACATCTCCACAGTCTCCCCTGCTCTGCTGCCCCCATCAGCCATCAACGCTGCTTCCTCATCCAGAAGGCTCAGGGAGCCGAGTCCCCAGGAAAATGACGCGATGCACCCCTGGGTGCAGCTGGCCCAGGTCCCTATTGTTTAACTGTCTCTGGGAGGGACAGGAGTGGAGGGGAGGCAGGATGTGAGCCAGCGAGACTGGGGGCCATCCCCAGAGCTGTGTGCACAGCGCCAGCACCCAGCACCCTGGGCCGGCACCTAACACCCTGGGCCGGCACCCAGCACCCAGGGCCAGCGCCTAGCATCCTGGGCCGCATCTGACTGGTGAGGAAAGCAGATGAGGACGAGACCCTCGGTTTAGTTACGTGCTGGTAGCGCTGATGAAATCTTCTGTTTCTTCACTCGTTTGTTCTTTCACTCATACAGAAACCTTTAGTTAGAAGACGAACGGATGAACAAATGACGGGGTCAGGAAAGGGTGTGAAGAGACCATTTAATAATTTCATTTATCTCACTCCCCTGACTTCTGTCTGTTATGATGGAAAACTGTGGAAATGGAAAATAAGCCCTTTATAAGATCCACAAGGGAAAATGTGCAAAGAGAAAAGCAAGTGGGCTGTAAGGACATTCAGCTCTGGACCTAAACTGCATTTGGGATTGACTTTGGTTTCAAGGAATTTGAGAAATTTGGATAGGGTCATTGTTTTCTCTCCTAAAACAAGTACCACTAAGTCAGATGACAATGTATAATGTGTCCTCATGAAAGGAAGCTTATTAAAATGAAAAAACAATATTTTTATTGCTTCAGACCTCCATGTTATTGGTTGATAGAACATCAAGGGGCACTGGGTTTTCTCTCCCGCTCTGGGGCAGCCAATCTCCAACAGCTTCCTGAGACGGGCGAGCGGTAACCAGTGCGGTGCCTTGAATGCCCAACGCTCTCCATCCTGCCTCCGCGCTCAGTGGGCAGCCTGGCCCGGTACAGAATTCTGGTTTGGAAATCATTTTCCCCAGATTTTTGCTTCTTTGTATTCTAGCGTCAGGGTTAGTCTGGCTCCTGATCCTTTGCATGAGACCTATTTTTACCTCTTTGACATCTTGCGGGGCTTCTTTTTATCTAGATGTGCTCACATTTTATGGTGATTGTCTCGGGGAGGGCATCTTCTCACCCATCGTACTGGGCACTCTTTGGGTCCTTCGGTTCTCAGAAACTTTTCTTAATTGTATCTCAGTGCTTTCTGTTCCTGCGTTTCTTGTTTTCTCTCTCTCTGGAGCTCCATTTTGATATGTTAAATGTCTTGAACTCATCTTTCAGTTTTTGCTCTATTTTCTCTGTTTGATTGTCCAACTTTTCTAATGAGCTTTCCATTTACGATATTACATTTTAAATTTCTAACTGCTCTTTTTTGTTCTCTAAGTATTTCTATTTTTGAAAAAGGTATTATTTTCGTGGATACCATGCATCACTGTCTATCTGATGATATTGATCATCATTTCCTGTTTTTGAAGTTTCCTTCTGTGTGTGTCATCCCCGTTCCCGCCGATTCGCCCCTTTTCTCTGTGTTTGGTCCCTGCCTCTCATGTCAGGGACTTTCTTCAGATGTCTGAGACGCTTGTCCCCGGCTCATATTTAAGAGTGCGGTATGAGAAGTGGATTGGCAACGCTGAATGTATGATTAAGGTCACTGATTGTGGGCTTCATCGTAAAAGAATATGGTAAAGATGTTTTCTCACGGAACTAACAATACCAGGATCTTCAGATCTTTCCCCTTGGGCTGGTCTGAGTTCACAAGAGCCTTTAGTCCTCTTCTGGAGGTGACAGGCTGGACACTCTGGAGGCTGAGAGAAGTGGGCTGGGGTGGGTCGATATTCAGTATGTAAACCTTCACTTAACCCTGTTTCTGTGTGGTGCCCTGGCCTGTTCTACCCTCTCCAGAGAATAAACCTACAGTGTTCTGCTGGGGTAGGGAACAGGATTTGAGGATCTAACTGGTTCTTAACCAAACTTTCAAGTAAGTCTGTTTATAGCTCTTCTTTCACCCTCACTTTCAGAAGCACTGGGTGCCACCGGATCCGGAGCCCTTTGTGGATTTTGCTGGGTACGTCTGGCTTCTTCCTGGCAGGAATGCCCTTGGAAGGCCACAGGCTTTAGAGTGTGCTGAGTTCCCTCCATAGCTGTGCCCCTTCCCAAGAGCCAAGAGGACATGCCCACTCAGGTCATGCCCACCACGTTCCCTCCTTCTGGAACATACTTCAGGGAAATGAGGCCTTGAAATTCCCTATCTAAATGGTCCCAACCCTGCTCCCAGGACCTAAGCAGGACTCTTCCCATAGCCTGTCCTGCTGGAGTGGCCTGTGCTGCCGGCGTGAGCAGCAGGGGGAGGTCTGGACTGAGCTATGACCAGGCCTTTCAGGTGTAGGATGGGGCTGGGGGTGGGATGGAGGGAGGGAAGGGTGCTACCCTTGTGCTCCTGTGCTCTGGTCAGAGCTCAGCCTGGGAAGGACATAAATCTGATGCTGGATGGTCTGGGTTTGTCAGTGTCCCCGACAAAAGATATGTCAAGGTCCTAACCCCTAGTCCCTCAGAATGTGACCTTATTTGGAAATACGGTCATTGCAGATGTAATTAGTTAAGGTAAATTCACAGTGGGGTAAGGTGGGCCTTTCATGCCATATGCCTGGTGTCCTTATAAGAAGAGGCCATGAGCCGACAGAGGTACCTGCAGACACGGTGTGAAGAAGGAGCAGAAATGTAGCTACACGCCCAGGAACACCAAGGACAGCCGGTCAGCACCAGGCACTAAGACACGCCCTAGAACAGAGTCTCCCTTGCAGCCCTCAGAAGAAACCAACCCTGCTGATGCTTGATCTTGGACTTCTGGCCTCCAGAACTGTGGGAGAACAAATCTCTGTTGTTGCCAGCCCCGCAGTGTGTGGCCTTGGTTATAGCAGCCCTAGGAAGCTAACGCACTGGCCTCTCGCATCATCAAGAATTGTCAAGGTAGAGGATAGAAGGTATTTTTTTTAACCTTTAAATAAAGTTTGTTATCTTGGTTTAGAATTTTTTTTTAACCGTCAGGGTATGTGGGCGTCCTTCGTACTCCTGCTCCGACCTTGTGAGCGTTGAGGGTGACTGGGCTTCGTGGCTTCCTCCGATTCTAGTTTGGGATTCACCTTTAATCTGCTTGCTCAGCCGGGCTCCGGCGCTTTGCCACTGTGCTGTCCCCTAGATGTCGTTCCTTGAGGGTCTGTGACAGAGCTGTCTGGTGGAATCTTCTGCAATGATGGAAATGTTCTTTATCCACCCTGTGCAATGTGGCAGCCCCAGCCACGTGTGGCTGTGCGCACTTGCGATGCGGCTAGTGCAACTGAAGTGTAGACTGTATTTAACAAAAATGTAAATTTAGTCCATGCGGCCAGGGGCTGCCATATTGGGGAGTACAGATCTACACTGAAACCAAACCAAACCAGGTTTTCGGCTCTGACGGATTCGGACAGGGAACTGAAGTAAAGGAATGTGTTGCATCTGCCGTCTTCACCCTAGTGTCTCTCATATGTCTTAAGGTTTATTTCAAAGAGATCTTGGAACTAAACTAGCAATAGTGAGTTTAAACACAAGATCTGGCTCTGTGTAGTAGCTGAGCCCCGTCACGTGGCACTACGTGCAAGGAGGCAGCGTTTGCGGCCGTCCTTCCTGTCACAGGCGAGGGCTGAGGCAGGCAGGGAGGGCAGAGGGGCTGTCTGTGGTCGCAGAGTGAACGTGGGTCTTTGGCTCTCAGCAGGCAGGCTCGAGGCCTCCGGGGACTGCACGGGCACACCTGCCTGACTCCCGACCATCCGGGTTGGCCTCCCAGGCCCTGCGGCCACCCGGCTGCTGGAAAACAGATTGGGTTGGTAAAAATATGTGTGTGTGTTCTCACAGAACCTGAGAAAATCACACCTCCACTTTGACAAAAAAGTCTGTTTGTGCGGCTCCAATAATCACTTCCTAACTGGTGGGATAGCAGGCCATATGTCTGCGAAGTGGCTAGCCGAGGAGACGTTCTACCTCCATCGTGCCTTGCAAAATACCTTTTGCTAGCAGATCAGCTCTAAAATGAAAAGGAACGGAGCCACAGGCTTTTGCTTCCAAACGATGCTCCCAAGGCGAACTGCTCCTGGAGACGGCGGGGTTTGGAAGCTGGCCTGGCAGGCCTCACCACTCTGCCTGTTTAAGGGCGAAGGCAGCCAGCAGGACTTTTAAGTTTGGGGGTTGGTCCAGTGTTGGGGAGTAAGGGGAGATTCTGGCACCCAGAGAGCGTGAGTGGGGAAGGTCCTCAACTGAGTGGGGACGGTCCCGTCTACAGAAAGGGGGGCTTGTTGGGGGCTTGGTTTCTTGGGGAGACACCCCAGCCCCTGCTGGAGACTGGCCGTCCAACTCTAGCAGGCCGCAGTGTCTGAGCCCCACTCTCATCGAGCTCCATTTGTGACGTTCTATCAGCTCAGACAGTAAAAGGAACCACCTGAGGATGGTCCTGAGGATGGAGCGTGAGCGCATCTCCAGGTGTGTGGTGGGCCTCCCCCTGGGGCTCCACTCCTGGCCTTTAGGCCTCTTTTGAGTGCGGCTCAAGAATTTGACCTTGGAGGTGACCATTGTCCCCTGGAAGCTAATGTACACACAGAAAAATGACAATCCCAATTCCCGGAAAGAGTTTTTCTTCACTCTGCATCCTTTGCCCAGAGCCAACTAGAGCTACTCTAGAATGACAAACACTTTTTCCCACCACGCTGTTTCTGGAACAAGCCCGTCTCCCCACAGTCAGCTTGTGGCCTTAGGTAGATCTAGATGCTGCGTGTCTTGGGTTTCTCACCGGCGACTCGGAAGGGTAGTGTGAGAAGAGCTCGAGTTGAGAAATGCAAAGACACCAATAAAGTTATTGACTTCTGTGCCCGTTTCAGTTTTATATTAATAAATTTATATTCTATAAATAAACGTGGGTTTTCAGTTTGCTGTATACCACACTCAAGACGCCTTGTCCCCCTCCCCTTTGAGAAATTCTGACACTCTCGTAGGGCCTGAATTCAGCGACTCGGGAGATCTGAGCCGCTCACCTGCCGCAGTTTCCACCACCCAGCAGGAGGGCCGCGCCGACGGGCGTGGCCAGCATCCGTGGAGCAGCCTCTGTGGTCTCAGCCAGCCCTGCTGACCGCAGCAAGATGTCAATACCTGCTTCTCTCTGGGGTCCTGCTCAAGCTCCCCTGTGTCACCAGTCCCAGAAGGTGTCTGTGGAGACCAGTGACTTCAAGCTTGTCACCACATCCGATTTGTGAAGCTGCTGATCATGCAGGAAACACAGAGGACGCTCCCTGAGGTGGGCACCTGCCAACGGGACTGAGGAGGGAGCCCAGTGTGACGAAGGAGAGACGCAATTTACTCCAGAGCCTGGAAGAGACGCTGACATCCGAACATCAGGTATGTGTCCCGCGGCTCTGCCTCGAATGTTTCTTTCTTGATCTTCCTCTGGGGACCCTCCCCCTGCCCCCTCCGCGTGCTGTCTGCTCCTCTCCCGCTTACCACTGTCTGCGCAAGTGAGTTATTTCTGAACTTGCCCTGTCTCGCCTCCCAGACCCTTAACTCCTCGAGGATCGTGACTGTCGGAAACACCTTGTTATCTCCCTCATGCCCAGCCAGGGGCCTGGCAAGAGGGCGTGTGCTGAAGGCCTGAGCCCTGGGTCCCTGGGTCCCGGGGCCTAGCAGTTCCTGACCCCAGAAGGC